>NC_046221.1:128819927-129174927 GCF_009819885.2 Catharus ustulatus | reverse complement strand
ACTTAGCCAATGTCTTGCTTAGACTGTAATAAAGTGTGCACTAACGAAAGAATGCACTTTGTGATATTCCTCTTCTAAGGCTATCATTTGGGAACAAAGAATTACTTTTTTTTTCTATATGAATAGTGTGAAATATGCTTTTAATTGAATGGACATTGTAGTTTTTCTACACTTGACTAGCATATTTACAGGTGTCTTTTGACCACATTAATATTATTTTATGATGGGTTTACAAAATTTTTAAATCTTTGTTTTGCCAGAATTTTTCCTGCATCTGCTCTTTCTTATTAATTGCTTCAGGAAGCATTATTATTAATTTCCAAAAATTAGAAGTGATACTAGTACAGTGAAAACACTCTTAAAACATTGCTACAGAGACACCAAAAGGTAAAAATCCTTTACCTCCTATAAAAATATTCTATAGAACATTCTAAAGTTTTCAGGACTTTAATAGGTTTTTTTTATTTCTCTGACACTACTATCCATACACAAAAATTAGATACTAAGAAACTATATATAATTCACTTTATATACATATATGCATATATCTGTAAAAAAACCATTTCCAAGCAGAGTGTATACAGTCCATTTGACTACAAATGGACCAAAAGTGTTTAAAAATACATGTTATGGGCTTGTTTACAAAATACTAAGTAATGAAATCTTCAAATCATATTTCTAAGTAGTGCTAATGCATCCTCTGTTTTCATAAATATATTTAGGATTCGTTTCTGCAAACGTGTAAATTTACTGACAGAAGTAGTCAAATTTAAGTCAAGTTACATTTTGGCAAATTGAATTATTAATTTGCATATATTTTCTGGAAATCAAACCTTTACATTTGTAATAACAAATTTAAACTTTCACTTTGCAATCAGATCTAATGCAAAAAGATTCATTTCAAGACTACAAGGCTCTCTCTGGGACCTATTTAAAAATCCTTCTATTTAAAGCTCATCCTTACTTATTTTTTTCATATGTAAAGGTCATTTTCTAGTGCACTTAAAAATATAACTCAAAGAAGTAATTCTCTAGAAAAACATTAAATAATGTTTTAAATAGTTAAAGTATTTTAATATTGTTTTATAAATGAGTATTAAGATTTACTCTGACCTGGCACAGACATGCACACTGATGAAAGAGATCTCTTCCAACTAGTCAAATTACAATTCCCCTACAGAATGTAAAACAGAAAAAAAAAGTCTGTTAAATTTTCAGTTCTTTCTTAATATAAACATTAAAAATCACAGGATTTTGAAAGGACAAGCAGCTTAGATTAGTGAAAGATTTTTCTTTTATATAATGGTTCTACTCAGCAGTAATTTGCTTTACTAGAATGCTGTAAAGTTCTCTCTCAGCTGTGATGTACTGTATAAAACATTTCTTAACTCATTAATGTCAAATATAAATTAGTTTTATATTGGAATTTTAACAAACCAGACTCCACAGGCAACATAAAAAGCTAGACTATTGTCAGAAATGGTGTAAAGCCGAATGCAAATTTAACCCAGGTATCATTTATCATAAAAGACACACAGACATAAAAAAAGACACATTGCATGTTCATGGATGTCCTGAAAATATTGCTGAATACTATGCAACACGATTAGTAACTGGAATTTTGAAAGCAAACAAACAAGGAGACATAATTCAAAAAATGCAACTGTTTTAATTGAGCTAATATAAGGTGATAGCAGCCATGTTATTAAAGTATTTTTCTTAGATGTAAGAATTCTGGACTCTGACGAATATGTAGTGTTGGAGTGTCCAGAATATGATTTTTCCACTTGTATATCCTTTGAATATCTGAGCAAGCATGTTGTATTGTATTAATATCATAATTCAAAGGGAAATTTATTAAGCCTCCCCCCTCCCAGTATTCCCATTATAGCTAAAAGTTGCAAATTCTATATGGCAGAGCCTAGACAGTAATATCAAATTTTAATAACAATTTCTCTTCTTCAGTCAGTGGTATACTGAAGAAAAGCATAAATTGCTGTGACTGACCGTTAGTTGTTAGAGAAGCAATCTGACTTCTCCACACCCTTATTTCAGTGTATCTGCTCTGTCCCTCAGCTGTATTAATGATAGCATGAAAGGTCACATGATAAACGAGTGACAAAAATATCAAAACATATTAGCCTGTAGCTTTGTTATCAGTGTATGGCAGATATGACAGAAAATTGTATTTTTCCCCTGAATAATTTTGTGTTACATTTTGCTGGCTAGGCAGAGTGAATTAGGGAGAAATTTCTGCCTCTGACTGTTTGTCTCTTTTTCTGACATATTTGAAGTAATAATATACATTAATAATAGGGAGTAGGCACAGGGAAGAGGTAAAAATTCAGGGGCAGACTGTCTGTTTCAATTCTACAAGGTGCTCTCCTTGTTCCTTTTGCAATACAAATTTTGTTGAAAAATATGCACAGGATTGAATCTTATTAATGCTACTGATAATGATCTGCTTTATATTATGGATACAGCAACAGGAAGATGCAGGGAAAAGAGAAATAGAAAAATAACTTTAAAGTAATGAGGTTATGTTTCCACCCAGTTGTACTTCTCACCAGTACAAATGCACATACTCACTAATTAAATAAAGGTAAGCACCAACAATGCTCATTGTGACAGAGACCTAGTAATTATGAATTAGAGACAGATATTACTCCTGCTGGTTTAAAGGCTGGCAGCAGTTACAGTCCCTGGGGAGATGAGGTTAGCAATCTTTGAAAGAGAAAATAGAAATTGGCGGGAGCTTAATATCTTATGGCCTATCAGACTCCATGGTCAGGCCATATCCAAGTTCCCTTTGCTGCTGGCAAACAGCATCAGTGGCAACTCAGTCCTTAAGCTCCTAGCAGATCAAAAGCTATTGAATAGAACTGTTCTGAAAGATACAAAGAGAGGCTCACAAGCCCAACATGAAAAGTTATATAATTAAAACCTTAATAAACTGACAGCATATACATATAGATGGAGTATTAGTGATGTACTGCAGCACATGTAAAGTGTGAATAAAAATGAGGGTGCACTGCTTTCAATGACCAAGCAGGAGTGGAAAGAAGCAGAAAGTCTTTGAGTTGTTACCAAAATTTCAAACTGATTTTTATAAACTTTCTCAAATATTTTGTTGACTTTTTATTTTCATTATTATTCATTTATGTGCAGTTCCATATTTCTAATTATCTTGTGAGAAAAGAACTGCAGAAATATGTCTGAAATCAAAAGAAAGTTCTTGCAGTATTTATGATCTGATTCACAGAAGACAATACCAGAAATCTCATGGGAACAATGTTGTCACATGAGATTTCCAACCAGTTTTACAGACAAACACAGTCTGAATAGTTAGAATCTATTCCCAAGCTCCAAACCTTTGAGATATGTATCTAATCACAAATGCCTTGTTGTATTGTGCAGAAGCTGTGGAGTGAAATAAGGGAGTATGTTATAGCCTTCAGGAACTGAGTGGGTAAGGTGATAGTAAAGCCTGGAATTTTACTGGAATTGTCCAGTTTATAGGTCAGACTTTTGTCTTCTGCTATGTATCTGTCATCCTTCCCCAGGGTACAGATAGTTTGATTTATTCAAATAACCAAAATATTTTATTTCTTTACCAGACCTGTTTAATTCTTCTGCATCTTCTGAGTTTCTCTCTCTCTTTCCTCACACACATGTATATTCTTGATTTATATTAATTACTTCTGTTCAAGACCATCCAAAATTGGTACTGATAGCCACAATTTCAAAGTTTATGAAGTTCCACTAAATCTATAAAACTTCCATACACAAGAAAGCTGAACCTTAATATAAGCCTCTTTTTTTTTTTTTTTTTAATTCACCACTTTATGTTTTGTATTTAGAACCAAGGCCCTTCAGCATTTCCAGATAGCTTCCATATGAAGTACTGTGTGAATATGCTAAACAAATTACTACACTAATTTCCATTCCTGGCTTCAATGAATGGTGTTCAAATTGTCTTGTATCTAAAACTAGATACTTCTACTAGAAAATTACTAGACAATTTACAAGACAAAATTAAAAGAAAAATCTCACCATTATCAGAAAGCACCTGATTCTGCCTTCCTGGGATACATATTTATACTGCAGAAATACCATTGAACATTCAGGAGCCGAAGCCATGATCATATTAATAAGAGACTGAAGAAGAATAGAGTCATCTATGTCTGGATTTTTCCATAAGTGGAGATACACACTTTCATGTAATTATCATCTCATCCCTACAGCAATTTATATATTACATGAGACAAATTACCCCCTAAAATTTCTATTTCCCTCCACTGACTACAGAGGGATCCTAGGAATAGCAGCCAAGATACAGAGTCTAGCACTAGATGAGAAAAATTCTTAGACTACATATTCTGTCACTATCCTCTTCATGTTTGTGATGGTGAGAATAATTTTTTAAAATCTCACTAGAATAATATTTTCCCCCAAATAGTATGAAGAAAATGTTGCAGTGATTCATCTTCACTAAATAAAGTGTATCGTTGAATTGCTTTCATCATCTAAGTTCAACCAAATTTTCCAGTACTTACCAGGTCTTTTTGTTTGTACATCTTCTTAGTCAAAAACTGAAACAATTTTAAATGAACTCAAGTAATAAACAGTATTTATTAGATATATTAAATTGACAGACCCATATATTTGCATATTTTCTTAAAAAAGTACTGTGAACTTGACATCTGTCTTTTTATTGACTGTGTCTTTCTTAGTAAAATGTAATACTCATTGTAGCAGGAGTAAATTACACTGTTTGTGTGACCACACAGTATATCTGGAGAGATTAATTGATCCTCAAGAGCTTTAAACAAGATCTAAAAATTTCTACTCTCCCAAATACCATTTGACCTCATTGTCCATGTCATTTCAATACAGACCTATATCACCACTTTTTACTAAGAGAATTGCTGATTCTCTGTTAAATCCCTACTTTACTGAATGCCATCCTTGAAGATATATTTTCTTTCAGTACATGGAATTAGCCATCAAATGCCCTAATATCATAAAATCATAGAATCATAGAAGAGTTTGGGTTGGAAAGCAACTTAAAGGATGATCTAGTCCAACCTCCAATAGATAGCGATATAGAGATACATAGATACATATTGTATCTTATCAAGACTCCTGATTTTTTTCAGTACTACTCTTCCATAGAAGTATTTTGTGTTTAATGATCATTGTGTGGCTCCACTATCAACCTTTCCAGCTCTAGGGTTCCATCCTGAGTACGGCCCCATAGCCATAATGACAGATAAATCTTTCATTAGCGCGAATCATCATAGCTGGATTGCAAAAAATTTTAAATAGGATCCAGACAGTTGTTTTATTCCAACTCTTTTGCAGTTCAAGTTCCCCTCTAGATAGTTTTCGTGTGTCTTAGCCTCTGGTCCCACAAGGCCATGATACAATTCAAGTGATTTGATGGTTTGAGTGATTGCTCCTGGAAGTTCGATACAGATCTGTTCAAGAAACCTAACGGAACTACTCGACAAGTTTATGAAGGCTTTTCACTCAAATTTCTATTTCTATTTTAAAAATGGGCAGATCTATCATCTCATGGAAGTGTTTACTATTTCACATAAGGAAGAAGCATGAACCCTTACTTATTTTCAAAAATATTTTGATTTGCATAAGCTGTTGCCAAACAATTCCAAACTTTGCATAATTTTATCATGCCTTATTGCCTTTCCTCCAGTCTCCTGATATTTACATTCTGAGAGAAATTGTACATGTTGATTATATACTAGCCAACACTGTGAGGGTCATATTTTTCCTTTTTCTCATCACATGTCCAAACGCAAAATCTAATCTTTTTAAAATATGGAAGTTCTACCCTAATTTTCTATATCTGAATTTTTGTATGCTAGCAAAATATTTAATTAATAGAGTTATTGACTTTACACATCCTTTTTCAGTCTGATTTGGTGGTGCAAAATATTCCCAATGTATCATTTAAACTACACATTTTTGTTCTTGTCATTTTATGTCACAGAATTTCTCATAGATATTGATAATTTATATTATTTAGTCTATTTTTAGTTCTATTTCATTATCTTGTTTATATTTACTAGTATTTTCCTTAAAAAAATATTAAGTTCCATCTTCATTTCTCTTGGAAAGAGAATCACTCTTTCTTCCCATTCTCTTTGTAAGATGGTCCATTTGTAACAATGACTATTCCCTGGTTTTGTCTTTCATTTAGCAAAGCGATACACAGTGTAAGACCTACCCTTAATGAAACAGGATTTCCTTAACAATATCTAAGTTATTTAATAATTATTCAATGGTTTAGTTCTATTATTATAGAGAAGCAGTCAATATCTTATGCATGTTAACAGTTCTTAACATATAAGGTATATTTTCAAACTCTAATATAGCTCTATTTGAAACCAGACTTTGAAATTTAGTCAAGGTGTTTACCTAAGGAAAATCTATCCAAGTGAAGCTAGCTTATAAGCTCTAAAAATAATTATTTCTCTTCTCTGACTCAAATTCCTCATGTTAACATGATGCAAAATTGATAACTGAATTCAATGGGGCTCACAGGAATTTCAATATAGGATCAGGGCTATCTTTATTAAAATTGTATGGTAGCTGATAGAACACCAAAGTGCTACATTTTGCTCAAATTTTTGTGTGATATTTTACATAACTTAATGGATTCTCTCTCAATAGACACAATTTGCTGGCACTTGAACACATGCTGGAATCAACATAATAAGCAAATAAGATTTTGGAGCCTATCATCAGAAATCATCTCATTGCAAGATCTCTATCAAATTCAAGATCTAGTTTATGGATATATACTATGCAAAAGCAAAAAAAAAAAAGTTCAAGGTTGTCAAAATTTGTGAAATCTGTGGCTCTGCCAGTTGTAAATGGTCTTCTCCCAGCTTGCATCTGGGCATGCCTGTTTTTCATACACCCTTAATCTTAAATGTGGCATTCAAAAAGATGCCCTGGACCTTTCCACTGTACCAGGTCTCATCCCAGGAAAGTATCAGCCTATTTCACCATGTGCTGGTATACTCCAACCTGTTTAGAGTTCCTCTTCTGTTCATGATCATGCAAGTATCTTGGAAGTGTTATTGAACACTGAGACTATGGAGAGTTTGATATGTAGTACCATTTGTTAACTCCAGTTCCTTCTCCCTGCTCCATATCAAGGATGAAGGATCTTCATGAGTACTTCAAAGCATTAGTTCAAGATGGGTCAAGCTGAGGTGGATTTTTTCAGCACTTCTTCAAACTGTCCTGTCATCTGCAAATCAATGAGCATGCTGAAACAGGAATCTGAGGTCCAGACTAGGTTTTATTGCACTCCAGGCTAACCTAATAGGGGATAGATGTATTTTAGCCCCTAGTAATACATGTCAAAATAATTAGCATCTCATATATCCCTATCTGTTTGAGGGAAGACTTTGAACAAGCAGAATGTGAAACATAAGGACATGTCCACTGGGACCCAACCACGTAGTAGAAACAGACTAGATGTAGCTTTCTCTCCTCCTGTTTCCCAATTTTCCAGTCCCCTCCTCTGAAGTTTCTATGATAGTTGAGATTGTCTTGGTCACCAGTCTGGAGCAACCTGAGAACAAGCAAGAGAAAATTATGTAAGGCAACATTGCACAATGGTGTGGTGATCTTAATGTTTTATTTTATATATGATTAATACTTTGGTAAAGGACTATATCAGTAAGTCTTTCTCTCCTGGAATTCAAACTCATCATTAAGTGTTGTGAAGATATCCTGGAATAGCTTCCTAGACTGAGTTCTAAGTAGGGTTTGTTTTTTTTTTTTATAAAAAGGCCTCACCTTTAGCCGAGCAAAGCTTACAGAGGTTCAGTAAGGCACAGCACTTGCATATCACACATTTCACAGATGAAGCAGGAGAAGTCTCTACAAAATTTTGAGCACTTGTTTGCTAGGTCTAAACGCAGTTTAGAAAAGTAGAAGTGCTAAGTCTCACCACATATGTAGGCAATACCCATCCATATACCTTGCTTAATAAGGAAAAGATTCTTTTTGAGCTCATTGAAAATCTAGGAATCCTGAATATGTGGCCATTATTTGTTTAGACAATGTAACTGGTCTGAGCACCCATGATCATATTCTGAAGCATTCTAGAGCAGGCAGGAAGTGTTATCCATTGCTAAAGGCACATGCCCGTGAATTAGGCATTAAATTGGCAAAATTAAGAATTGTGGTATGTAAATCCATGAATGATTCATGAAGTACTCCTTGCTGCCTGTGGTTACCACTCCAGCAATTATTTCTCATCTCAAGTGCCTGTGAAGTATAGAAGCTGAGAGTGGCCAGATTTCAATGAGCAAGAAGATAGGTATTTTATCAGAGATTATCAAAGGCAAGCTTCATATCAGAAAATTCTTTAAGTCCTATTGGTCATCACAGGACTTGAGAATAATATTTTCTTGTGGATAAAAATCACGTCATCGAAGAGGCATCATGACCTAAGAAACATAAGGAGCACTATGAGTAGGATGCTTTGTACTGTCATGTAGAGACTGAAGACTGAAAAACAACTATGTAGCAAAAGCAGAAATGATATAGAGGGGTTAAAGGTATTTGTATCAGTAAAAATACAGCACTGGTGGGTAGTGAACAAGAAAAGGAAGGGAGATTGTAAGGCATTATTAGTGACAACAAACAAGGGTGCTACTAGAGCAATGATGAAATGATATGCTAGAGTGAAGCACAGAGGCACTTGGAGGATATGGAAATCACAGCTTTGCACCTTCATAAAGGGTACTGCAGAAGGCAGAAGTGATCTAAAGCATACAGATTAGGAAATAACATTTTAAGGATTTTGGCCTATTCAGACCAGATCCGGTATGACTATTCAAGACAGCATTGGATGGAGCAAAAGGTCTCACAAGCCTATTAGCAATGTCTCCAGACATGCAGGTTTCTAACAATGTTACACATTCAAGAAGAAAGCTTGTTTTCTGGGAAGAAAAGTTTATTAAATCAAGTTCTGACCTTTTGAATCTTACAGAGGCACAGTTCTCCACTTAAACACACACACAAGCAACAACTCTTACACATGACTCTATCATCTTCAGCCCCAAATTATACAATGCCAAATTCTTAAACAGACAGTTGTCACCAAGTAGGATTGTTAAAAGTCAACACTAGAACTATTATGTACACAGCAAGTGTACCCATAATTACATTTTGTGGTGTCTAGTTATTGCACAAACTTTACCTGGGTACTCAATTTATTCACATTTTCCTATGTGATTCTTGAGTGAGCCGTAACCATAAAGGTCAGATTATAGACCTCAAACACTTCAACTAATGCAAATAACTTTTATGAGGAAATACATTGTTTGTTGTATTTTATAAGGTGCAACCAACAGAGGGAAAACACTGTGTTATTCAATGATTTGAGAATGGACCCAGGACTTTCAGTAGAAGCATTTCCAAGACAGGCAGGCAAGCCTGTTTAGGACACCTACAGGAACTCAGCCTGGGATTCTAGAGTTAAAAGCATCAAGTCTTCACTTATGGAAGAATAAGAATTGGAAATTACTACTGAGTCACTTGCAAATTCATACACTTCTGTGCAGCATCTAGCTACCTGAAAACTGTTAATAGCTATACTTGCACAAACATTCTTTATAGAAGTACAGAATTTTGCTCACTTAATCTAAAGTGTGGGTCAGCACCTTTGTTCATAAGAAAGTTTAAGAAATAAACTTTAAGGAACATTTTCAGTTCATTTTTCCAGGAAAGTAGACTTGAATGCTAAAGGATATTATGAACCTTCAAATTTTGTGAGAAAAAATACTCCTCAGATACAAGAATTGTGGGAATTATATGCTGTATGCTTGTGGTACATTGCAATAGAAATCTAGACCAAGAAACTAATTTTGATGTGTGTTGATATTTTTTTAGATGCTGACACTGTTGCATAGGTTTCTAATTTGATTTTAAAGTAATAAGAATGTCATCATAGCAAAATACTTTATACTTGGAATTATTGTTTGCAAATTTGGTTAGACCATAGATTTTCTACAACTGAAGGTAATAATACATTAGTATTAAGTTTCTTTGGAGTATTTTGCAATCACCAGTAGCATTTCTTAGTTTTAAACAATCCTAAAACTTTATAACAAACATTATAAAAATTTAATTTGTTGGTACTTCCCTAAGAAACTAAGTACTTCACTAAGAAACCAAACTCATCTAACCTAAGCAAATAATTCCTACCTTCTTACTTGTGAATAGCATGAAATTATTTCAAAGATCAGCATGTTTTTGACCATCACCTGTGTTCTCTTGAGAATCTGTGCTACCATTACTGATCATATATGTCCTTGATGAAATACAATAATAACAGCAACAAAAACTTTAACTTTTCCAGATGTAGTCATTTCACCTACATAACTCATGCATCTAAGTTTTCTGTACAGTCAATAGAAAAGAAAAACTCATTCAGAAAGTGACCTAAAGAGTATAAAAGTAGAATCTTGTACTGCTTTTCTGGAGATGGCTCTCTCCATCAACATTGTATAAAACTTTTGAAGACTTCATAGTATAGATATCCAAGTTGAAAATCTACAGTAAATATTGTCAACATATCTGTGTGAACATGTCTCCACATGCACAAATTGAGATTGAAATTCATCATCAGTGAATCAGAATCAGCATTTGTGATGTTCTAAGCTTTCCTTTATTTCTTTAAGGCAGTTCTTCTAGTCCAACACTCCAATTCAGAATCAGTTTCACATCATGCTGCATGATGTACTGAACCGTTTATTTATTTCTATATTTTTTGCAGAAAAATCTACTGACTGCATACATACCATATTTTATATGGTGTTGTATGCCCTATGGTTTTCAATGCACTAAACCACTGAAGTATCTAATAACATCCTTGTCTAAATAAGTAATTTGAATCCAGCTGCTTAAACCAAAAGTAGAATTTAATCCTAGATGCCTAAATAACAGTTGCTTTACTTGACTGTAGCACCATGTCACAAGCCAAATTACTACATCTAGTACTCGTTTGGCAAATCATCACAATATTTGCACATTCCTTCCTTACACATGATTATCCTAAAATTAGTGTTGAGTACTGCTTACCAGTCTTATTCTCTACTTTTATAGCATGGCCCACCAGATTTACAGTCACTAAAGTCTAACTGAAAAACAAGGAAAAAAAATTGAGTCTGAAATACATTATTAAGGAAGCTACATGATCTGTACACACTTGTCTCTGTGCAGACTTAATTAAATGCAAGAGTTCACAGGTAACTTTATAAGAAAGACCTTACAAAAAAGAGTATTTGCAATTCTTTAAAACTGGTTTTAGAGCTTTTTTATATACACTGGAGAAATCAAACTAAGGCATGGAAGAGCAGGAAAGATGAAAATAACATTATAAACACCACATAATCAGCCTCAGCAAGTTCCATAACACATAGATGCTCAAAAATTATCCAAAGACCGCATCCTTAAAAAGAAAAATCTTTGAAAACATGAAGATGAGCTATTTCTGATTAGAACCTTGTTCATATTACTGTATTTTCTCCACCATAATCTTAGGAGAGTGTGTGAGAAGATATCAACACAGAACAGTGATTATTTATTCCAGTAAATGCACAAGTGGCAAACACATTATCATCTATGACAAATTCAAACAAAACAGGAGAAATGTAATTTTGTTCAGGTACATCAAAAAAGGGTTTGCAACACATTAAAGTATTCTGACAGTTTTCTCTACATTTCTTAACTTCATAATTTAGTATCTTTTTTAGTATCAAATGCTACCTTACTCCTCATCTAAACACACAGGTAATTCCATTCCATAAATATTTCTGGTTTTGTAGCATTTTAGGAGCTTAACACCATTTGAATGCCAAGACGCTGAACAACTAGAGGGTGCAAAATTGGTCTAGAAAACTTTCTTGGCAATGGATGAAATTTGATAAATATACTAAATTCTAACTATAGGGTCAGTATACTGAGAAAACCCCAAAAGGAAGGAGGGTCTACAGTCCATCCAGAATTGCAAATGTGCTGTTACCATAATATATATTATATTGTGATTTCATTATCTCTATAACTCAAGCAAAATAAAATACTGTAAAATACCGTATATGATCAAAACTGATTTGAATAGTGCTTAGAATGAGGATTCACTTCTGCTTTATATCCTTACCTAGCACTGCAAACACCCTATTCCAGTTTTCTTAAAATGTCACTGCTTGCAGAAAGAGCCACCTTCACAGTGAGTCTACCTCCAGCCTCCACAGAACCAGAAGTTCTAGAGATTAACACAGAAATTTATTGAGTAGATTGGAAATAATTGTGCAATTAGATGAAAACTACTAAGGCAAACCCCCCCAAAATGAAAGTAGTGTTGTGTACAGTTTGTATATGGCTGAGTTGGGATTCACTGGGGATTTACCTCAGGTGATATACAAGAGGTCAGATTAGATGATCTATTGAACTTTCTGGCCTTAAACAGTATGAAACAATGAAACAATTTGTATTATATCCAGCCTTGTATGCCTCTGCAATGCTATAAATTATTAAATATAATAAAAATTTCTAGGTACTTCATTGTTATTTTCTTTTAATGAAAACTAATAAAATCAGTTTTAATATTAGTGAATAAACTGCCTCTTTAAGTAACAATTAGTATAGAAAGAAATTATCTAAATTGTTATAATTTAAAGCATGGTTGAAAAATATTTTATTTTAATATTTTAAAATTAGTTTTATATGACAAACTAATTTTTGCTTTCAAAGGTAAAACTTTACATTCATTCACTAAAAAATTATATCTTGACATTTTGTTCTAATCTAATCAATATTTTAACTGAAGACGTACTATAGCCAGCCTACATTCTGAATGTTTACCAAGGTTTCTTAAGTACACCAAATATTTCTAGCATTTTAACAACTTTTTGAACATTCTTCTTTTGCAATAATAAGAAACATGCTAACAGGAGTGATGAAATAGGCCTATTATATTGCCTCAACTGCTTACTCCTGACTACTGTCTATTTCAGTAGTTTACAGCCAGTTACACAATGAAATAATTTATACTGAAAATTTATATGTCTAGATTTATATCTGAAAATCAACCTGAGAGTGGATAACTGTCTTTTATTCTGCTTTCACTTTTTAGTGGGAGGAATTTAAAGGGAGACCTTCAGGAACATATTTCAATATACTTAGGTGTGAGTTCAGTTTATCACTGCCAATGGGACCTTGTGTGTGTTTTTAAAGAAATTAATTTGGATGTGTATATTCATACAGCTTAAACTCAGAAAGAACCATTAAAATTATCTAGTCAGATATGAGATATATGATGATGTTTCAGTTTCACCCAAATTGCATTTGAGATCAACAACCTAGGTTAAATTGAGACTTCAGGTTTGCTACAGTAATAATTTTAAATAAACTTCACATATTTCTAATTCTTGTTGTTTTTACTTCAGTTTACAGATATGTTCTGCTTCTTATTAGTTTACTAAATTACAGTTTATAAACACACCTTCAAGTGTTTTTAAAGTATTATGACGTCCTTTACCTGGGTTTTTTTTCAGAAATTAAGTAAATTTAATGCTTTATTTATTCCCTCAAAAACATTTTCTCCTACTCTAAAACATATTAAAATTATTTCCCCTACCCTAATAATTTTAAATTGCAGGCATTTCTCTGAGCTAATGTATTTTATATCTTTCTTATCGTAATTGTATACATAAGGAAATATCTCACTTACTCCCTGCTGCCCTACTTTTACATTCCAGGGATCACATGAGGCCATGTCTGATGTTCATGAGAGTGATGCACATTCCTGTTGAACTGCAGTCCATGGAATTCACTCTCATCTGTGATGATGAAGATGATCAGTAAAAGTGAAATGGGTCATAACTCTTCTGTTGGTAGGGAAAGAAATGGGGGGAAACAATGGAAATTACTGGTAATTTTTTAGATTTTTTGTAATATTTTTGCTGCTTTCTTTTATCCATTGAGAAAATGGGCAGTAACTGAATTTTGCCCCATATCATTCGATATAAACAATCAACTGTCTCCAGTTTAGTTTCTCCTTTTATGCTTTAATTATCTGTTGCAGTCGATATACACATATGAATAACACAAAATCAACAGAGACAACATTTACTGTCCTTGTTTTAGTAGTCAAAGTCCAATACTAATCTCTGTCCTCTGTCAAGGAAAATGCATAAATCCAGATACTTTCATTATTTTATGCTTCTAAAATGTTCTTTTTTCTAGGTAAATATTAATCACTAAAGCATTAGTTTTTCAGAAACTGATTTTGAACACGTAATGCAACTCAATACGAAAAAAAAATCTACCTTTACAGTATTGGTAAAACATGTCCCTAAACCCTCATTTTTTGTCTTCAATGTTATATTGTCCCTATGTGGTTCAATGTTCTAGTGAACAGTAGCAGGTACTTTGATGTCTCCAATTATTGAATGATTAAAAGAGGAAAAACTTCATAGCTCCTATTAAACTGCACTTGGATTAAGGCGGAGTTGTATGTATAATTTCCCTGCTGGACATTTTTTCATATTACGGTAAAAGTTTTCTTTCAGTATACTAATGAATGACAATTGCTATCAATGTCGCTAGGGTATATTGGGGAAATTTTTTTCCAATTTAAGTTATTCTGTCACCAGAGGAAGCTGTACAGAGTAGAGAGATCATCACAAAACATAACCGAAGAGTGAATTGCTTGTGGTTGTAAAATGTTATACAGGAGTGTGGTTATATTGGATGCTCATTTCCTGAAATCTTGTGAGGAAATAATAAATATTTTAATATTAATAAAGTTACTCAAAAATATTCTTATGAAGAGATGTAATTCATTATAGAAGTACAAATACACCTGCTTTAGATTTGATTGAAGAAACCATGCTCATTGCAGTATCTTTCTATCCCACATACATTCATCAGAACAGAAGTGACAGAAGAATTTAAAGGAGGGATAACTTTATGAAGCACACAGTAAAAAGGGAAATTTCTTAAATGTACATTTTTATTTAGACTAGAGCAGTGAATGGTCTCTTTCTTCTAGCTGGTTATGGCTGGGATAGAATTCATGCTATTCATGGTAGCCAGTATGGGGTTTTATTTTGGACTTGTGCTGTGCATCAACAGTGTTGATGATCCAAGAATGTTTTCACTACAGCTGAGCAGTGCCCACAGAGCATCAAACCCTTTTGTGCTTCTCACCCCACCCCACCAGCACACAGGCTCAAGACACACAAGGAGCTGGGAGAGGACACAGCTGGGACAGCTGACCCCAGGTGAACAAAGGGATATCCCCCAGCATATATGGTGTCATGCTCAGCATAAAAAGCTGAGGGAAGAAGAAGGAAAGAGGGACATTCAGAGTGATGGTTATGAGTTACCAAGTTACTGCTAGGCATGTTGGAGCCCTGCCTTCCTAGAGTGGCTGGGCATTTACCTACCCATGGGAAGCAGTGAATAAATTCCTCAGGGTTTTTTTGTTTGTGGTGGGAGCTTTTGATCTACCTATCAAAGCGTCCTTATGCCAAAACCCATTATATCACTTTTACTCTTCTGATTTTCTCCCTGATCCTCTGGTGAGGGACTGAATGAGTAGCTATGTTGTACATAGTTGCTGGCTGGAGTTAAGCCATTATGGTCCTGTTTATTGATTATGCCCACATTCTCAAGTAGAACTGTGAACTTGAATAAGAACTTCTCTCAATAGAAGGCAGATAAACACTTTACAACTTTAAGAATGGTCTAGTGGCAGAAATGAGCAATGTCCCCTTTTGGCTAGACAAAACTTCCCTTTGTATGCAAACAGTTCAAATGTTTTGTCTGATAAAATGAAAACTTTCACAGGTAGGCAATTCACATGCATGCTGTTTTTGTTTCTTTGCACATAATAGGTAGAAAAGCAATGATTCTGCTGACTTATCATCTTCATTCTCATAAAATGATGATTTCAACCTTGCCTGAAATCTATTAGGAGATAAATGTGGGTAAAAAAAAAAGAACAGAGTCACATGAAGTCTAAGAAATATGAATTCCAAAGGGCCACCTCTTTTCATTCAAGCAGGAAGATAATAATGAAAAGCATTTGATGCATTACACAAGATTTTTTAATTAATTACGTGAAAGTTGTTTGTTTGTAATTTGCTATACTAGAAAACACAGTACATGGCAATATACAACAGAATGTACACTAATATTGACATGAAGAGTCAGGCTCACACTGTTGGTACAAATTCTGGCATGCTTTATAGGCCTGATCTGGACACAAAAGGCATGTATAACAAGTAACATTTACATGCTACAAAGGGTGTGAAAATTCTCAACATGCTGATAATTAGAAACAGAGGTTACTAGTAGTTGATTGTCTGATATGAACATTGAAAGACACTGTGCTAACAGTGATATCTAGCCACAGATCTAGTTAATTGAACACAATAATCATACAAATAACAAAAAAAATATTTTCTCAGAAAGCATTTTTAAGTTTCCTTCACTGGATTTTGTAAAAGAGCTTTAAAGGAGACTATCATCCTCTGAGCGCTCATACATGACCTATGTAAGACAACAATCTTCCTATTTTGTGATCAGCATGCCTCACCATCAGCAAGGTACTAGGCACATTTATGTATGCAGATACAAATGTTTTGGCCTACACAAGAGTATGTAATCATGAGGCATTTGATACAAATAAAAAACAACCTAACAAAAAAGCCCCAAAAAACATAAAGAATTATTCTCTGTGCCACATGTACAAGTCACTACATACTAAGTTGTATTTATGTGATCTGAGGATTGCCTTTTAGGACTGTATTCTAGTCTATCTTTTGTTATAACTCAAGTAAAAATCACTGAGTAGTTTGCATGATCTGGAGGAAAAAGCTGAAATGCTAATTATACCTATCTGCATAGACATAAGATATTCAGAAACTGTTAAGTTTCATGTTTTTAGTGCTGAATTAAGAAATTGCAAATGCTAGCCACAGGTCTTTGACATGTCCAAGGCAATGGGCACAATACATTAGAGTTAGGTAGCTTGTCCTCATAGTTACTGGATTTGCTCATAACAAGGTAATACTCCCAAGTGGAAAATCTTCTTCATGGAGATTTGTTTTCCCCTTCATTGTATAATGACCTGACACAAATGAAACAGCAACATTTACTTTAGGATTATAGGGCAGTGTGAACTTTATATTTTATAAAGCAAATGAAATTTGTCATCAGACTTTAGTTGCTTACAAATTTTACGAACCCTTAAATGTAATACAAAAAATAAATGAAGGCAGAGAACCATCTTCTATATCCCACTGTTAAGTGTAGAAATATCTTATTCTGTCAATGTGATTTCATAGCAGGATGAAAAATGTCAAAAGTGGGGATGACAAATCAGTCTAGTGAGGAAAAATGACTCTCAGACAAGAGATGTCATTTGTCATGATTGCCATTTGACTGCACTTTCTCCTGTCTTCTCTTTCAGATGAATGTTACTTTGCCATTAATTTAAAATTATCTTAAATCAAAGATGGGTTGAACATGAAAAGCAAAGGTACTCATCTTTTGAAGTTTTGCAATATGCAGAAACCTATTCAAATGTAAACTTACTGAAAACTGACATACACATTATAAAAAAGGTTATCATCATGAATTGTTAACTTAGAAAATATTATAGTTCTTTAGTTCAAAAGTCCATTTTTCCTAAATACAGGCAACAGCATGGCTTTTGTTCAAAACTGACACAGCTGAGCACAGCACTCTGAGCCACTGCATAATACGGGTGGTAATTAAGCCACAGCTTCAAGGTTGCATGGGCACAAGACAATTCAGCCTAATGAAGTATCGATTGGCTGCAGTCGAGGTAAAACAAGTTGACATTCATTTAGAGGTAGCAATGCGAATATACCACAAAGCCACCAAAGAAGCAAGGGAAAAAAACAATGAAACTGAATTTTAATCTTGCAAACACAATTAAGATTCTTATTTACAGCATGTTGCTATCACTTAAACTAAAGCTAATTGCATACTTACTGCCCTGACATCAGATTCTTAAATCAGCAGAAATTATATTCATAGGCTCTTGGCAAAAAGCACATGAAGTTCAGTGTTTCAATTAGAACCTGTCCTAACACTTCAAAAATCCAACTGCAAAAAAAATACTTAGAGTCCACTTTAGTTTCCACTTTATTCAGACAACGGAGTTTATTTTAAATGCAGTAATAAACTCCTCTGTAACACAGGTTGCTAAATTACTAAGGACAATAGTTTTACAACCTAATTGAATAATTGCAAGTAGATTATTTACATTGTATTGTATATTATGCAAATATTCAATATAGTTTTTAAGATTAATTTTATTTCTTTTTCTGTCTTTATTTATAAAACCATAGCTTTGACCGTATTTGCCTCATGCACAAATCTATATATAAAACTACACGTATATATATAAAATGCATGTAGCAATGTATTAATGTGCATCTTTAAACTTACTTTTGCAATAATTTTGTTCCTAATCATTAAATTAATTTTGTAAGAGAGGAATTGTCAAAAGCCACAGGAGGAGCACAAAATTTTTGACATTTGTATCAGAAAAAACTCCAGTATAACAAGAAATTACTTTTTACTCCTACTGCAAAATCGTCAGGAGATTTAGAATGTGGATACAAATATCAAAGTGTTAAATTTTTTTCTGTGTAATATTATATTTAACTTAAAATTAATGAAATTTTACTTATGTACTTTGAGATTGAAATTAATAAGTAGTTTAACAAATCCAATAAAATAAGAGAACAATATTAATTAAAAAGAGAACTCAAAAAATAAAAAAAATTGAATGCTTTCCAAATTGTATTACTGGTTATGACCGTTTCTCAGGAATTTCTTTGAATTTGATTTGTTGACTTCTAGTTTAAATAATTCATCAGCATCCTTTTTCCTGAATTGTTGGCATAAAACAAAATTTGGCCAAAGAAGCCTGGAACTGTACACTATCATTTGTGACGAAATGCTTACATTTTACAAACAAATACTCAGAAATTGCAACAAATTTATTACATTACATCATTCTAACAAAATCTTCCTTATAAAACTGAAATATGAATGTATTACGAGTTTTTGTCTTCCAAAAGTGCAAACAATTTACAGCTTGCACCAATCACTTTCATTTTCTCATGAAAAATACCCCCAAATGACTGAGAAAGTGCTAATGTGTCTAATTGCATTATAGACCCCTCCGGCAGACAGACATTTCTTTAAAAAGTAACTCATTAAATCACTGATTGCCAGATGTTTGGATTCACATCAATTGCCCTACTTATGTGCTGAATTGAGGCATTCTGAGCACTGAAATAAACATAAACTATTTTAGTAATTAAGGTATTACCCTAAAAATCCAGAAAACTGAGATCTGACTACATTTACTGTATGTAAATGTTTACAGGCAAAGTATTTTCATCATCACACCTGTAAACTGATTCTCAGTGCCTATTAAGAGATTTTTGGAATTTAAAACAACAAACCGAAAATGGAAGACTATTAAAAAAAAAATCTCCAGCATACCAGTGTAAAATACTTACAAAACAATTGTATTTTTGGTTGGACTCTGTGATCATTGTCAATCTTATTAACTATCCTCCTATTATAGGGAAATCATGTAAAAGAAATTTCATATGTCATTACTGTAAATATCCTACAGGATATTCCAGACTAAAAATGTGACAATTTTGGTTTCTCTTGGTGGAAATGTCTGTGGTCTCTTGAAGCCAGGTCAGCACACTGTATAACATGAGAAGAAATACTAATCCAGAGCTGATATACTACTTGCCAATAAAACTTCCCCCCTTCTGCTGGGTTAAAGTCTCTAACCACATCCCCCATTATCTGTGAGGTCTACGGTCTAGATGGAAGTGGCAGATAGAATTTCTAGCCACTAGTATTTTTGTTAAAAGTAAATATTTATCTTGGCAAGGACTCTTCTGGGCCCACATCTCAATTGTGAAGTAATAATGAGAAGAATTCAACCCAGTATCAGTGCAATGGGGATTCCTGAGGCAGAAATGTTCAGTCCAGCAGACTTCAATCCCTTTTCCCAAATGACTGCAGAAAGAATCTCTGTTCACTGGAGATAAGCATTTTGGAATTAATGGCCATTTACAAATGCTTTCCTTTTGGCAGGCTACCTCTCAGACCACTAGTGAAGAAGCTGTGCCCCGGTAAATGGATTAGGGAAAAGCACTGATTACTTTTGAGACAACTTATCAGCCTAGTTGCTCTAAGTGGTCTGGATAGACTGTACACTCTACCTGAAGAAATGAGGCATATTCAGGTAATATCTGAAGGCCTACAACTGTTCTTCTGAAAAGTTTATTTCTTCTTCAGAATACAAATTCTCTCTTCATATTGAAAACCCAAATTCTTTACTGCTCTTTCAGAATATGCTGTAAATAGCATACGTAATTGCATTACTGTTAAACAGAATGCCTTTTAAGCATTCACATCAATGCTAGAAACTACATTTTGGCATTCACATCAATGCTAGAAACTACATTTTGGTCGACAGTTCTCATTTACACGTCTTCAAAATTATTAAAAAGTAACTCAAAATAATAACAAAAAAATTGTATCATCATTATTTCAATTCCAACTATTAATGTCATCAAAATTCTAATAATCTTTTATTTACTATTTAAATATATTTATTTTCAAATGCAAGTGAAATCAGTTAATTTTGAAGACAATTTAAACTTTCTCTAGTGAAAAAGCAAGTTCTCATTGCGATAGCACAAATGCTATCTTGTGTTACAGTGTTTCTTATTCACAAAAGGAAGTGAAGATGAAAAGATGCGGCAGGAAATGTGTCAGCTAATTTCCTGAATTTCATCAAAATAAGTAGAAAAATTTCCCAGGGAATTTATAGCTGCTCTCCATATAAGCATCGTTCATGAAATCTTTTTGCTTTTTTCTGGCTTCTGATTTGAATCCCAGGATAATACAATTTAATATAAAGCTACCACAGTCTCATAAAAAATTACTATTATTTTAAAAACATTATGTCATTTAGGAAAATTGTTAATTGTACTTATAATTTTCTTATGAATTTTTAAATTATTTTTTTCTATATCAATACTACTCAGTAATTAAACTACCTCCTAAAATATTTTCATACATATAATACTTTTAAAAAAATACATGTTTATATATTTCATCAGGAACTGTCATGATAGGACAAGGATTAATGGGTATGAATTGAAACAGGGTGATTTTGGGTTAGAAATCAGAAAGAAATTCTTTACTGTGGAGGTGGTGAGGCACAGGAACAGGTGTCCCAGGGAGGCTGTGGATGCTCCAGCCCCAGCAGTGTTCAAGGAGAAGTTGGCTAAGGCCTGGAGCAACCTGGTCCAGTGGAAGGTGTCCCTATCCATGCCAGAGGGTTGGGACTAGACAATCTTTAAGGTCCATTCCAACCTTTTAAACATTCTATGATTCCATGATTCTATGATGAGATTGTTCTATTCTAGTTCATCTTTGAAAGGTTCTAAGCCTATTATGTACACTTTTATCTTTTAAATGCCTTTGAGAGGTAAAGTGCACAGGCACTTTAGGACTGGAGCCAGGAGTAAATTTTCAACCAGCATGGTTCTAAGCATATGCTTTATGCATTTGACCACACTTAAAATAATTTTACACTTATATTTTCTAGTCACTCCCAAGAGAAAAGAAAGACAGACAAGAGAAAGAAACATTAAAAAATTGCAGGTTTTGAAAGGCAGGGAGTTTTATCCCTGCCTTTTTCAAGTTCCATAAGTTAAACTCTAGTGAAGACATTGTTTTGTCAATAAGAAAGAAAAACTCAAAACTGCAAGGTGTCAGTCTGTCTAGTACAATAATTATAATCCAGGGATGGTACCTTTTACTTATTTTTAAATATTTGTTGTAGCCTGCATTGCAAAAATGAGAAGGATATCTGCAAGAAAATGCTTTAAGTAAAGGTTAAAAGTGATATAGTGTCTCAAAGATCTAATAATAAGATAAATGTATTTTACTAGGAGGTCATCAATTCAGATTCCACAAAAAAATCAGCAATGTTTGACTTTTAAAAAATGTCATTCCAGTTCCTATTAGAGTAATGACTAATTTAGGAGGATGAAAGTCACTGTTTAAATCAGTCTGTCACTATACTTAACAACTCTGAACCTAAAGTTTTAGAGAATCAAAGAGGCCCACACCTGACATTTTACTCCAGGGGTGCCCTTTTTTATTCCACCAAAGCAGATAAACATGAGATTCATGTTGAAAGATAAGCATGTGTTTAAAATTAAAAAAACCCCATTGATTTCTAAACAGAAAAATTCTTTTATAAACATATTATGTTTAGCCCCTATTCCTACACTACTCAAGAGCTAAGGCAGAAGTGTATGCCTCAGAAGACAACAGAACTGTGAAGAACTTTCCTATCACAGATTCCAAGTCTCTGCCACAGCACTAAATATGCTATATTTTCATTTGCATAAATTCAAAAAGTTTTATCTGAAAACTGATTAGTTTTCTGATCTCCTCACTTTAACAGAATGTTCCAGATCTCGATTCCTCAGATGGATAGAGAATGTGTTCTAATTTTTAACAAAAACCTAATTATGATAAAATATATATGTATTTATAACCATTTGTTCTCTATGCATGAAACTGTTCTTTAAATTTTTCATTCCATGAGCCCAGTTTCATTCATACAAAGTTAGCATTGCCACAATCTCATCACAATGTCAAGTGAAGACGATGGAGATTACATTATGATGTCAAAATGCAATTGCAAGGAATTTTTATTACTATCTATGGTCACCACATTTACAATATCAAATCATGATGAAAAGTGTTTCAATGTTTCTCTGGAGATGAAATTATAATGTCAAGCTGATGACACAATGAGGTCAGTACAAATCTTCATAGACCCAATCACAATGTTCATCGCAATGGGAAATATATGGAGACTGTCATATAAAGACTATAGAAAAACAAAGTGGGCAAAAACTACCAGAACTTCAGCAAACCTTAAAAACTATAAAGTTGGAAAAGGCTTTGAAAAATATCCTCTCAAAAATTTTCCCTACTCTTTCTCCACCACAAGTTTTCTTCAGTTTTTTTCAGTGTCATCACTGAATTAGACTTTTCTGGATTCTGTGTCCATGATTCCAAGATGTTTTGACTGTTCCTAGCTTTTTTCCAGTCCTTGTTTTACATAGCTCCCATTGAGTTTGCCCCTCTTCAGCCCCTGAACTACTCTACAATTTCTCATCTGTTATTATTGAAATCTCAGTGTAGTATTTCCTTCATTCTTTTTCCTAAGAATTTTTGATTCCTGTCCTGACCACATTAAGACCAGCAAATGCAAAATGTTCCTCACACAGAGTGTGAAGCCTCCTTCTCACTGAACTGCCTACTGATGCCGAGTTTTGTTACTTTTTCAGTCTTTATGGGTTTTTTTCTGTCTCTACCACAAAAAATACTGTCTGCCCAATCATCTCCTGAATTACTGTGTGATTTTGTATCATCTTTTCCAAATTTTCAAGTTCAAATGTTTTCTGTATTCTTTCTTAGCACATGAATTTATCTGAAATAGCTTTATTAAGTCTGATTATTTCTTTTATTTCTCTTTTTACAGTTCACATGTTACAAACAGCATTCATACCTCCTGTGTATGCAGACCGGGGTTCAGTGTAAATTTCTTTTATAAACTCTCTCTCTGATAATTACCCAGGGGTAAAGTAATATATAAAAGAAAATGTGAATTTTTCGTGCCAATAGAAAAGTGTTATATATCTGAAATATCTACCTTCATTTGGATGAACTGCAGTTTGTAAGCTAGGTTTGAATCCTCTTTCTATATTTGTACAGATTAATGCTAAGCAAATGATAACTGCAATATTATAAAGCTATTTCAAATTTAGAAATAAAATCTTAAGTTCAAAACTTTTGAATACCTTTATTTTAGTCAATTTTCATCTCTAAATCCTTTGGATATTTTTCCTTTCTATGAATTATCATGGTAGTATTTAAGTTCCACTAATAGAATAGAATCCATATTACATAAAGGTAAAAACAAGTGTCCTATCATCATTAATACTATGTTTTGAAAATGCATTTGCCAGAACACACCATGATATTCTAAAAAATTTAAGGACCATAAAATCTACTGACATCTAATCTGATTTATGACCCCAGTGTAATACAGAGGTGGATCAGTACAGACTATACTCTGGTGATATTTTTAGGGCATATTCATATTCATTCTCTTCACACATTTTAATCCTTCTCTTATTTGAGTGTCCTCTTCTAAATTAAAAGGTATTTAAAATCATAACATTGTTACAGTTTTCTAAATCAAGAGTGTACAAAGACTTTACATTTTTCCACTTGTTTAAAGCTGGTATTCATCAGGACAGCATGAATAACAATATTATCTGCACTGAAGCAGACTATTCTCACTTCTTCTTAAATAATAAATTATATTGATGTGATTTATCCAGAACAAGTGCCATAAATATTTTAACCTAATGCTAATACCAATCAACTGGAATGTTTAATGCAAATGTAAAAGAATATATTTATCATAATTTCCTTATTTTAGAATTTATCTCCTTCATTTTTCTAGCAACAGAATTTGCATGACCTTTTTTTCATAAAGACAATGATAGAATAGCATCGTATGTTCTTTTCTACCAAGCCCACAGTCTGCTCATTGGCTTTAGGTCAGTAAAGTTTTTCCTTCTTTGATGTTTAATCTCCTTTTTCCTGGTCTGAAAAATTGAATAATTTTACTGAGCTAATGTAGGTTTTGAATTTCTCTGTTACCATTCTGGATTAGATATTTTAAATTTGTAAGTTATATGTTTTAAAAGCATTTTGAGTCTGTTTTTAATATTTTTTTTCAAAGTAAAAAGAAAAAGTCATACATGATTATTAATACAACAATAAATATAATGTCTTGTACTCTTTTAGAGAAAAAAAAGAAGGAGAAAAAAGGGGAAAAAGCAAAAATCTCATTATTAATGAAAAGGAGGTAAAGCACATGTTGTTTCAGTGTTGCTTTTATTAATGCTCAGTATTTTTGTAAAGAGTTACCAAATATCTTAGATACATATAGATACAGAAATTAATATATTGTGCAGAAAAGTGAGTAGGAGTAAAAAGTAGCTAACCCAGACTTCAAACCCTAGCATTCTATGAGTTCACAGACTGTGAATATTCCAAATTCCTTCTCTCATGTATTGCACACTGAGGAAAGGGTGATTGACGACACATGGAATTTTGCATCCACTGCGTTAATACAATGTTATTTTACTTTTATCCATTCATCACTGTAGCAAATTACCACTTCTCTCTTCATCAAAGCAGCATGGAAATAGGTGTGAGGTCCTGTAGAGCCATCTTTACACAGGAGTTCTGATCTGTGATGAAAGGAGTGATGCACACATATAATATGATAGTATCATAATTTTGAAAATGGAGAATTTCTGTTTAAAGCATCTTGTAAAAGAAAAAAAATATACTCTGTTTATCAGTGTCAAATGTAAAACTTAAAGTCATTGCATTAACACATGCTCTAATGTTGCTCCACTATGTTCAGATTCTTATAGAGAAGATTAACATAACAGGGGTGTTTAAAGCAATGGTTAAAGTACAAACCAAGAAAACTATTGTCCATTATGGACATGAAAAATATGGGTTGGATGCATTGATTTGCTTGTATGGCCCTTATATGGGCTACCTTTGGCAAAGAGTCTGGTTATCAATATTTGTCAACATAAAGATGAGTGTGCACATGGCTTGAATATGCAAATTTGTCCTGGGTGTATCTGCCCAAAATTTATAGATCATATTGAAGAGAATTGTGAACATCAGCCAGATGAAACAATAATCAGAGGTCGTAGAATCATAACATATCTTGAGTTGGAAGGGACTCACAATGAAACATCAAAGTCCAACTTCTGGCCCTGCACAGGACAACCCCAAGAATCACACAATGTGCCTGAGAGCATTGTTGAAACATTTATTGAACTCTGTCAGGTTTGGTGCTGTAACCAATTCCCTGAGGAGTGTGTTCTAGCCCAACCACCCTTTGGGTGAAGAGCCTTTTTCTAATATCCAACGTAAACCTCTCCTTACACAACTGCAGGCCATTCCCTTGGGCCCTGTCACAGGCCACGAGAGAAAAGAAATGAGTGCTCTTCCCTTCACAAGGAAGTTGTAGACTGCAGTGAGGTGTCCTGTCAGTCACCTCTTCTCCAGGCTGAATACAAGTGATCTCAGCTGTTTCTCATATGGCTTCTCCTCAAGGCCTTTCACCATCTTAACAGCCCTCCTTTTGACACTCTAATAAATTTACATCCTTATTACATTGTGGCACCCAACACTGCATACAATATTTAAGGTGAAGCTGCCCCAGCTCAGAGCAGAGCAGGACAATCCCTCCCTTGCCCGGTTGTGATGCTGTGCCTGATGCCCCAGGACAGGGCTGGCCCTCCTGGCTGCCAGGACACTGCTGGCTCAGATTCAGCTTGCCATCGACCAGGACGACCAGGTCAGTTCTGAATAGTGCTAGGAGCAAAGGACTCAATCTGAAAGAAAGTATAAACCAAGCTTGAAAAATTGTGACATTGGAGAGAGGTAGTGGAGGTGAGAGCAGAAGGCAAAAGCCTGCCAGAAATGGTCCCATGCCCTCTGCCACAGGTACGTGGGTACACCATGAGTACACCTGGGGACCTGCACCCTGAGTGAATGGGGGTTTCCTCCTGGAGGCTGTCACCTCTGGGGTAAGGAATGATAGCACAAAGCTCAAGCACAGGATGCGGCTCTTGCACAAGAAGACTGCTACAACTCGGGTCCCTCCTGTTGGGATCTGCGCCCTCTAAAACCTACTGCGATGGGTGCATCTTTCTTTTTATATGCACATGTGTGCATGTGCTCATCCAACATTTGAAGTTCTTGGGATTAGTTATAAAAGGATGTTTCAAAATTTCCAGGTCTTTCAATTTATTAACTTTTTTTAAGTATCTAAATTGCACAGTGTATTCATTATTGTACCAGTATTAACTCTCAATACATTGTTCATTGATGCCTAGTTAATTATATGTGGTTAATAAATTAAAAACTCACTTTAATTTTGATTCGATTTAAATTACAACATTTTTCCCTGCAGCAACAAGTCTCCACTTTCATCTGGAAAAATTGTTAATGAATCAACTGCAAGATTTTTTTTTTTCTAGACTTTTAAACATTCCTGGGACAAAAATAGAGGGGAAAAAAAGAAAAAAAAAGAGAAAGAAGAAAATACTGCTATTTTTCCTATTATTTTTCCTTGATTATGAGATGTTCTGGCTAATTCAGAAAACTAAGACACACAAAATAGAGCAGCACTAAATGTTTATAATCTCTCTAAGGTTACCAGTGTTTGATGAATCCATATGAAGTACCAACTTACTTTGTAATTCTATTATACATTTGTATTAATGCATACTGAAAAGGCTTTGCTTATTGAAGCAGCAACAACATCCCTACAAGCAATAGCTAATAATGCACCTTGGGGCATAGACTGATGCTAAGAATATAGTATTTATTTTTAGACACTTTCAGGAAAGTAGAAATTTTAGCCAAACCAGTACTGTTTTCTGTAACAAGATACTTCATACTAAAGAGTGCAGAAATTATCAAATAACCCACATCTAGAAGATTCTTAGCAACAAAAAAAGTAAATATCATTAGTGTTTAGCTATGAAATACTGTTGCACTGAAGCCTATTGACATTTCCTTTTATTTAGAGAACCCTGTGGTCCACAGATCTCTTGCTTCTAAACATTACTGAAGACCTCATGACAGCAGTCTTGTATCGTTCAATGAAGTGAAAATTGGGGGGAAAGAAAAAGAGAACTATAGATAAATATTTACAAAATACAGAAGGAAAATTCAAATGAGAATTGCTATCCACAAATATAAGCTTATCCTGGGTTTCACCAATAAGATGATAGAAATGGTTCATGTTACTTTGGAAGACCCCCTCTTTGTGTCCATTCACAGTAAATATGCTAATACTTTCCCCTGAAGGCTTGGATTTCCCCATAGTTTGACAGGGCATCAGTCAGAATACATGTAGATACAATAGTAAATGTTAAAAAATTCTTAACAAGGGTAGATAGGCAGAAATTCAAAATATAATGTAGGTCAGATCTTTCCACTTGTTTCAGCTATGATTTGAAGAAGGGAATTAAATTCCCATATCTCACTGACTTTCACTGGGATTTGGGAAGCAGAAACTCCTTTAAAAACCCTAGCTTTTATTGACAATTCTCACAGTCACTTTGAGAACCATCCTCTTGTGTGTCAGGTGCACTTTAACTGGATTTGAAGGCAGTTACTCCTCCCCTCACTGGACTCACAGATACTCCTTTGTAAGCTGTAATGTGGGCTCTTCAATACATTTAGTTCTATGAATAATTAATGTGTCTCCTGCTCTCACCACTTGATTTCCAGTTATTTGCGTTGCATGCAGTATGCTGAGGCAGTTTCATAGCTCCTAGACTAAAATGCAGGTTTCCAATCTTGTAAAGTGTAATGGTATATGAAAAATAAGAGTTAAAAAAAAAAAAGCTGTAAACCTCTCTCACATTTCTTAAAAATACTAAAAGTAAAATCTCCAAGAAAGAAAATGTAGATGTTGTTTATGGAAGAAGAAATAAAAGATTCTATGCAAAAATTCAGTGAGCATTAGAGAGGATTTTATGTTCAATGTTCTATTTTGTTTGGAGGAGTGTGTTTTGGCTTTGTTTGTTTCTAGTTCTATTTAAAAAATGAAACAAACATTTGAAATATCATCTTTTGGTTGGTTTTAATTCATTTGCTAAACATAACTTGGACCAAGTTTATGAAAGCTAACTTGTCATTCAAGCTAGTCACCACACTTCATGGATGACTGAATAAAAATGAGTTTTTCAAGAGGTAACCAAAAGTACTGCCTCAGTGAATCCGTATGTACTTACATACTAGACACAGAAGAAAAAAATCAGTTAGATGTCCTATATCTATATATCTATAAGATATAAGATGAATTTGAACAGACTGGATAATTTTCAGAAGCAGTTATATCAGAGCAGATAGAATAAAAAAAAGGTGTAGCTGCAAGAAAACAGACTAGATTGAAAATAGAACGCAAAACCTCTAGGCCATTCTGGAAGCAAGGAGGAGAGCCCAGGAACTTTTTTATTATTGAGGTATTGAATTAAGATAGTAGTTAAAACTCTTAACAAATGTCAACATGTTTTATAAGTTTTCATTTACTGATTTTAGAAGTATGTCTTTGCCTTTATGGAAGCAGCTATTTATGGAAAATTCTTTTCTGTGAGTGATGTGATGAAAAATTGTAGTTTATTAATTACAGGTTAACTGATGAGCATCAGTTAATTTAATATAATTTGCACAAAGAAAAGAAGGAATATCTACTTCTGTTACTAAAGCAATGTAAATCTGGAGTAGTTTCTGTGTTTTCACTGAGTTTTAATTCAGCTCTTAAATTTTGTTTTAATTTTCACTTTTTAAAATAGATTTAAAATTAAATAATAACTAACTAACAATAGTTAATGTCTTGATCCTACCACTAAACCAAAAAAAATTACTTACTAAATACAGAATCCATCAAAACAGAATTAGAATATTGTATCAGAAAAAAAATCCATTACGTTTCATTATTTGCAAGACATTTTCTAAAATTCCTTAGCATGGCATTCTTATTTACTTTTTTTTCCTCAGGTGGAAATTTCAGGACTCATTTCTTTTTGATTCTTAAGCATCATTCAGTTTGCTTTCTCCAAAAGCTGAGCAGTAAAAAAGCCTTGATCAGGGATTGCAATCTTTTCCTTTCAACTTAAACCCTGAGAAGCTTGACCTTTTTGCTGTTCACTCATTTAAATTTCCAGGTTCATACCTCAGAGACATATGGGGAGTTTGTAGTTCTGCAGGTGGGTGGAAGTGATATGTCCATCTCAAGAGCAGAAAGAAGGGTAGAGAACACCGTGGGTGTACAATAACTTTTCTTCTCTACAAGACCTGACGTCTTTGATTCTCTCCTCTTTGCAGCATCTCAATCTGTTTGGGCAAGACAGTGCAAAGCAGCAATAACCCTCAGAGTGTTCATAACAAGCTGAAACAAAGCTCCAGCCCTTCCTCCTGTCTTCAGAAGTGACCCACAACACCTGGTTGCTGCAGTAAAGGTATAGCCATGTTCTTCCAGAACATTTTCACAAGACTGAGAGACATGCAGCACAGAAAATCTCAACATGTTCTCTCTCTCTTGGATAAGTTACAGGTCTATCAAGTAGCCATATACTGGAACAACATCCATAACAGATATATCAGGGAAAATTTCAGCTGCTTAGATACAGTCTACCTTCATGTGATGTGTTGATTACATAAAAAAAAAAAATAAAATAAATGGTTTCCAGACAACAATATGATTACATTTAGTCTGAAGTATAGGAAAAGCATTCCATATACATATAAATGGATTAAAATTCAGAATGTACAATACATTTTAAACTGCAAGTGTAAACTTGTAGACAAGTACACTATATGTCCTTTTTTTGAAAACTTATCATATATTATATGCTCCCTAGTCTACTCTGTGTTCTATAAATATATGTATCAATAATAAATGTATGTGTAAATAAAATTGCTTTATACAAATGATACTTAGCTTCTTTTTCTTTTGGATGCTTGCAAATATAAGATGAAATCCAGACTTCTCTAAGCCAAAGGATGTTTTAGAGATAAGACAAAATACTCTCCAGTTTCATTATGAAGCATAATATAATCCTAACACAGCACTGTATATGTCAACTGAGCTTCTCGTGAGAGCAGAGGGTGCAGAAGTCATTACGTACTTTGTTTAAAACCTCCTGTAAAAGTAATGAGGATTTATGTTTGAAATGTTCTTGTAAAAACACAAAGTTCAGACTGGTTCTGAGTAATACACTGTGAAAAATCAGCAGAGTTCCTGGAAACAGTGGGGTGTTGCTGCTGTACCCCACAATGGGTGCTGACACCTCTTGCTGGGCTGACCGCAGTGGCTGTGCCCTGGGCATGGGAGAAGCTGGGGACTGCTCTGTGCCAGCCAGGAAGGATTCCAACAGCTCTGGCACAGAAATGAGCACCTTGGTGTGTGCCAGAGCTTGGAAGGAGCCCCTGGTCCCCTCAGCAGAGGTGAGGATGAGGGGTGCATGCACTCACCCCCAAGGGACTGCCCTACCTCAGCATCCCCTCCTCGCCACACTGCCTCACCAGAGGAGTTTTCATCAGCTCTGCTCAAACCTTGGACAATATGAGAGCAATCAACTCTGGAGAAAACGAGAATGTAGGAGTTTGACACATTGTTTGTATTCCTGCTTTCCCCAATACCCAAGCCAGTGATCAAAAGTTTACCTTTATTGGCAGTAAGTTGCATACAATTCTCTGACCTACAAATGTTTTGCCTGGGACAAGTTTGTTGCTGGTTTACCAGGTGTACCACACTTTTTTTCTATATGTTCTCTCCAGTGCTGGTGTACAGTAGCTTTTTGAAACATACATTTGTTTGAAATGGACCCTAGAGGTGCAAGTTATTTCACTTAATGAACAACCAAAGAAATAGAATATTTTTAATTTATTGTCTTTCAATGGTATTATTTCCTCTCTCATTTGTATTTTCCTCTTCAACTTCTCTAATAAATTAATACCAGCCTAAATGGCACTAACCTTAAATTAAAAACATTCCATCTTTATTTTTTCACTCATCTATTCATATCATATTAGTAATTCAGAGACGCTTCACGTATTGCCATGTTGGAAATACTACTTAATTTTTCCTTTAAAAAAAAAAACCCTTATTTCTGTAATATTAATGGATACCATTTTTTTTTATTCTGTAATAGGAGACACAATATTTTTTTGTAAATTAAATTCTTCATTTTAAAAGTAAAACAAAGGATTTTCCATAATTTTTTACTTTAATGAATTATATTTTATATACTCAGTCATAATCAGAAAGAAAATCTACACAAAAAAGCAGGACATACAATCAGTCTAATACAAATAGGAAAAACGTCATTATCTCTCTAGCAATGTACAGAAATCTTAGGAAGATGTAATTGACTTCAATCTTTAGCTTTAGTACTGCCATTATCAATACATACTCTAAGGAGAATGAAAGGGTAAGAATTTTTGATAAAGTCTGAAAGGAGGACAACAGTTAGGAGTTTTCCCAGCTCATCTACCTGAATACTTCCTGAGAAGGAAACATTGTAACACCTTGGAAGAGATATGAATGATAGGAGAAATATCTTCTTGATTTTTATTGAGGGATTCTGCTTAGCTGAGGCATTTCGACCTCCTTTAGCAACAAAAATCAATATCAGCCATGTAAAATAGTAGAAAACTGACATTATTTTCTTGAGATACAGGTAATTATTACTAAGTAAAATATTTGAATTATAAATTTGATTGGGTTCAGACAAAGAACCCAAAACTTAGACACTCTATTTGGGTCACCATGTCTTGTTAAAATACTTGGTGTCATCTTTGTTGGCTTCTCATAGAAAGGAAAGAGACTCAAATGATCAATTGCAACAATTTTCATTCTTTCAGTATCTTTGTATACAGTCCAGAAAATTCCCCAGGAGGAAACTGGCATTATAGAGACTTGCAAGAAATAGATTGGAGGAATTGATAACAACTCTTGTCTATTCTTGATTAAAGACTATTTCTCTTCTGTTTAGCCATTGAAGGTTTTACTATAATACTGGATCTCCAGTCTAGAGTGTTGGATCATCTTCTGGCATTGGTATCAAGCCTCATAGATGGAGATTTCCCACTGGAAAAAAAGAAAACTCTAATAATTCATTAATGCTGTTCTTGTGGGATTGTGTTCTGACACCAGTGGATGATGTCAAAACCAAAATGATGTTAAAATCATCTCTGATTGCAAGTCACAGAAGAGGATTGCAAAACTGAAACATTGAAATCTATCAAAATTGAATTTCAAATTCTTAAAAATTCACATTTTCTATTCTCATCCAATTCCACTGAATTCTTCAAATATGTATTTCATATATATGGAGGTGCTTTTTAGCATTAAACCACTATAAATATAATTATTTTCAATTTTAAATGTCTTTTCATTTTTTTTTTTTGAGTGAAACAAGTAAAAAAAGTCCTTAAAGCAAAAAAGTTGATTTTTAAAGTTTGAAAATTACTTTATTAAAATTTAAATATAAATGTGAATATTGAGGCATAAAATCAATTTTGCAGTTATTTCCACAGTGGGTGAGTTCCTACTACTTTTTACTTCAAGTTGTATTTTACACAGTCTTTGTTCCATTATCAAGCATCAGGAATAGTTAGGAAAATTAAATTGACCAAGTGTTTATTCTAATTTTGATTATTGATTCTATTCATAATAGGAAAGAACTTGTACCTCTATGTTAAAATAGTCCAGGAACGGAGGAGAGAAGATTATCAGAATGAAAAAAAAAAAAAAAAAGAAGTTTTATCGCTTTCCTCTCACTTTTACATATATTCTTCAGGTGTGCACTGAATATGTTTATAATTTTTTCTGAAATTTTTCACTATTTGAATTAATTTTATGGGTCAGGGTAAAGTCATTATGTTGTTTAACCAGTCTCATAGAGATAGCTTATGTCCTGTGTTGTCCACTCTTTATTACAGAATTTAACATGTTATAATATCTATAGTGTCTGATCTCTGGTTTGTTCAAGCTAATATCCACGAGCTTTTTTTTAAATATATAATATATTTTAAAACTATTTTGTCAGGGCATGCAGAGATGCTTTGAGTTTGGTGGAGATTTGTTTTTTGCTTGTATATTTTGGTTGGGTTTTTCTTTTTCTAATTCCCTAGGGCATGGGTTCTTGATTATTTTCCTCACTTATCTTTAAAAATGCCTTTGTTCTTCTTATGTGTTTTTGTCTCTTTGCTTGTGACATTCCTTCTAACTATAAGTTTCCCTTAATTGGCAGGTTTGCATTTGAGTTTCCTACGTGGAATGACCCCTTGTTCCTTGTTCTGCAGTGTCAGGAAACAGAAATGTCACTGCTGATTAGGGGCCTGAACCCTCTGCTCCTCCTTCTCATACAGTAGGCAATCTTGTTCTGTACACACTCTAGCTGCAGGGTCAGCCTTAGGGGAACTCTAAACAAGTGTCCACATGGGATACCAAAGTGGAAGGGGCACTGATAGGGGCAAGTATTCTTTGAGCTCATTTGTCTACCACAGAAAGTCTCTTCTGTCCCTTTAAGTGTAAAATGTCCACTGGCATTGCCCAAGTGTGTACATTTTAACCAGATAGAAGCATTTTTGTGCCTCTGGCTTACTACACATGTACATCAGTGATGTTAATAACAGCTCTGCCTAGCAATGTGACACTGAGATGTACTTCTAATGGTTGTCTTCCCTCTGAACTGAGATACAAAAGCTTTCATTTTTGGTTCTGAAACCCTCTGTTAAACCAACTTTGACCTCATCCCAGGGCACGATTACCTAGTCTTGCTTGGGGCACCTGAAGCTCTAAAGATGGCCTTGTGTAGCTGTGGTTAAAAATCTCTCTGGTTAGTGCACAGAGTGCATCCTGTCTTACAACTGAGTGGAAACCTCTGCTTTTTCCACTTTTGCTCCTCACCTAGGGAAGTGGAACAAACCAGAAGAGGGAGGAAGAGAAACTTCACAGAACAGATCAGAAGGTAGTGGCTTCAAGTGGCAGGGAACATGCATAAGACCAAAACTTCTCCCTAAACCAAAGGATTCTGCAAAACAGAGAAACTAAAAAGAGGGGAGAGGGAATAACACTTACTTCCTACCATATTCGTAGCCTGAAGGAAGTCTATGGATGTTCTACAAAGATGAGGAAATAGAAATGAAATATAAAGGACTAACTATGGATCCCTTTTACAGCAACTGAGAAAACTGGTATTGCTTGGAGTATTTCAGGGATAAAGGAAGAGCGTTACTCCCTAGTGCAGGACAGCAGTTCCATAGTCACAAGGATATCTTGTTATCTACAGCAACTTCATATCCAAACAAATCTATTAATCCACCACGTGAGCTCATAAGCTCATATGAATTTAATTTTCATTTCACTTATGAATATGAAGCATATGAATTTAACTCTATTCTGCTTATCTAAACAGCATTGCAAATATAATTTTAGTACACATTAGAAAACTTTTTTCTAAAAAATTGAACATCTGTGTGATTATTTTGTCAGAAAAGTATATAGGTTTACTATTAAACAAGGTTATTGATAATAGAGACTTTAAATTGACATATAAGTATCTATGTTTTCATGAATTACTAGAGAAAAGAGAAAAACAGAAAAATAAATTTTTATTTTTTTAAAAATATAATGTAGACATGTTAGTGAGCCACATTTCTACACACTCCTTCAGTAAGAGTAAATGAAACCTTTTACCAGTTTCATAAAGCTGTTTTTGGAAGAGATGTAAAATTCAGCTCCTCCTGACCGGCTCATCATTAAAAATCCCATGGCACTTTTCAGAAAAGAAGGGCTATTAACTATAATATTCTGGACAAAGTCCAAGTCACTTTGTGGCTACCAAATCCCCAGCTGAAATAGTTTGCATTTTCCTCAAAACCTTACTGTGTAGACCACCAGGTTTTTTTCCTAAAAGGCAATGTCATTTTGATAGGGCTTATATGAACATTTAATAAGATTATTTTGGATCAATACACTGATCCTTTAAAATAAAAGTTAACATAATAGCAAATCTATAAATTCTCAACAGCATTAAAAAAAATCAGATATTTTGAAAGAGATTATTTGGTTATTGGCATGGCCTTCTTTTATGATTTTTTCTCTCTCAGGAATTTTCAAGAATAGGCTTATGCATAATGTAGTGATATTTGTTCCCTTATATATCATCTTTACCTGGATTCCATGAGCATATGATTAAAAAAGCATCGAGTCCTAGAATGTTGAGTTTCTCCCTTTTATTGTGCAATTGTTTTACATAATTCATCTGGAAAAGAAATTGTATTTAGTATGACTTGTTTAGATGAGATGCTGTGAGAACACTTGGATTTCCAAAATGTTATCCTTACTAATGAAATTCAGACCATCTGTTCTGTCCTAGGTCAGCTGTGAGAGCTGGAACAGCAGTTTCTTCCACTCTGCACAAGCTGAAGGTATGTATTATATTTGATGTTATGAGACTGTTTGGGACTAGCCTATGAGTGTTGTCTCAGACCAAGACAAATCCATAAGAAAATCCAGCCCATGACGTTTTCCACATGTTTTCAGCCACACAATTAGCATCTCACTTTCCCGAACACTAAACATATCTAGAAATTATCTGAACACATCTTCTGCTTACTTCCTAACAATTCAACTTAAAACAGTACAATTTCACCAAGCTAAATCAAAATAAGTTGGTCTAGAATAGGCTGACATTTAAGTAGCAGGCAGTGAAGAATCCTAGTCAACTGATCTGCTTCTGAGTTGCAGTAGGGGTTCGTATTAGGCTTGACACCCTTCAATATTTATCAATTCTCTGAAAAGCAAAGATAAAATCAGAGCTGATAAAATTTATGGGATGACACAAAGATTGGCACACTGGTAAATAATGAAGACAGGCAGTCATAGGAAGTGATCTGTATCACTTGATGACTGAACCAGTTCAAATCAAAGTTACAGATATGATTTTGCAGGAATAAGGAGCTACAATTAAGCGAGACATTAGAAAAGTTAAAGGCAGTCATTCCAGGTTGGTGCATAGTGTAAGTCCTGGCAAAGATGGGCATATACATTTTCCATGTGAGAACAAAATCTTGCTTTTGTCCTCACAACTCTTTTGGCTCTCACAAATTACTTCTAAGAATTTATTGGCTTCTGACCCTTTTATTTGAGTGTTTACCTCTTATTTGCATTCAGGTTTATGACTTTATTGTTAGGGAAAGAAGAAAAAATTCCATCATAAGACTTCACAATGTTTGAGCTCCATTTCTAGAGTATCATGAAGTGTCCTCACAAATCATTGACAAGCATATACCATGGACAAGTAATTCAATATGAGCCTCCAGTTTGATGTAGTAGTGAAAAGACACAGTCTAATCTGTTTATATGTAAAGGGAGAATATTGAATAGAATTTGGGAGGCAATTTTATTTTTGTTGTTCCAGTATGCATTTTCAAAAGATTACTGAAAAATTTAGAAGGGTTCAGGTAAAAAATTATTCAATGTCTGGAGAAAAAAAAGCTGAAGCATGAGAGACTTAAATAACTTTGGATAGATCACCAAAAGCAAAAAAAAGCAAAAAGGCCAGGGAGAAAAACCAGGCTTCCAAATAAACTGTAATCTGATAAAGAAGGGCTAAGGATGAATATTTTAAAGGCTGAAGAAGGAAAAAGTCAAATTTAAAAAAAACCCAAAAACGAATGAGTAGTAATCATTGAGGATGAGGGAAGTATCTCATGCTGTATTTAGGTGAAGATAGAACGGGTTGCTGGAAAATATACTTCAGTCAAACTTAAATTATTGGATTTAATACAGCAATCAGGAGCTAAAAATCTGTTGCTTACTTTACACAGGGGATCAGACTGGAGGTCTCATGAACCCTTTTTTTGACCCTAAATTGAACAGAATTTTTTAATCAAATTCAGTTAATGGCCCTGACAATTCTGTCTCACTTTTCATCATTTCAAATCTCACCAGTCTTGAGACTTCACTAGGGCAAGAAGCTAAGCATTCGTGAGAAATCCCTGACTCAGGGAGATCCCACTGTATGTGATTTTAAAATAACAGGAAGCATAAAGCAATAGCAGATGTGAAATTTCCAAGACGAGTGTGAAAGGACAGTGTCAGTGCAAGCATGAAGCCTGAAAAAAGACATAGTTCTGTCTTGTGGGGGGAAGAGGAAGGAGAGAGACCTCCAAGGATTAGTTTGGATAAATATGAGATTAGTATCCAAACTTCTTGGTACTTCTCCAAACTAAACTTCTAACCTTTAAGGCTTCATCCACCCATCATAATTGTAGCTGATCTTGAAGACACAAGCTGCCAAGGTCATGGCTATTAAGGGGCAAAGGAGGAGACTATAAAAAAACAAAACAAAACAAAACAAAACAAAACAAAACAAAACAACCCAAAAACCCCCAAAGCTTTTACAAAATAATTTATGCTAATTATGTACATTTGTGAAATAATTTTTCCTGCATGTCCTAACATGGAATATCTCCATAGTCTCCATCTGTTTATCATCTAAGATGTGTTAGCAAGATGTGACTGCTCATCATTCTGCTCTCTCACAGCATGTTACAGTCACTGTAATAACATGTACAATAGAAATAAACTACTTGATCCCTCATTAGAAAATAAATTATACTGCCCTCATACATTTACTTTACTTGTAAAACATTAGAATAGAGCTCATGAAAACATTTACCCACAAGAAAATCACATAGTTAAATATGATCCAATACATACATTGCTACCTAAGGCTTCTTGGAATCATTTATCCAGCATGTAGATAGGAGGTTTTTAAATACATGTCTGGCATTTTTCCAGTAGTGTTATTAGGCTCTTGGAATTTCCCCTTTTCTGTGGTTCCTTTATGTGTTTCTTGTCATTCCAGTATCTCAAAGTTCCTCAATTTTCACCCTATAAACAGGCAAAGGCATAATGCTGATCAACTATTATATAATGGAATTTATCATGTATATTAAGTTACAATTCTTGGGGTTCTTTTGACCTCTCTACTTTAACTTCAGTTTTATTTCATAGTACTATGATGCATAACATTTCTGGAAATTCATGTTTTCTTACAGATATCTTCCAAAATTTTAGTGCACAACCTTTATAACAGCACTGTCACTATAATTCTGGATCTCAAAATTATAGCCATATTGTAATCTCAGGAATGAAACCTTTCTTAAAGGATTTGTGGGGAAAAAATAAACAAATAGTCTATCAAAATAGTCTATCAAAATTGTGACAACACAAATACTTCTTGAGTTACATGAGAGAAACATATGTTCATTTGGTAGTGGCAGTGATAATCTCCAAATAACCTAATGAGGCAGCATATTCAAAATTTCTAATCAAACGCCATAAATTAAAAAATTCCAAAATTCCAAATTCTCTTACTCAGGATCACAGTCACAAAGGACTTAATATTAATACCTTTTCTTCCCCACTGCATTTTAAAGATGTGTTCCCCTTCACTTCAGAGAGAAAACAAAAGCAAAACAAAACAAAAAACAAATGAAAAACCATAAACAAATAAAATAAGACATCAAACCTAAAGTCTTTAATATTTATTGAATAAATGCATCTTACTGTAAATAATATAACGCACATCACTATGAATATGAATGAAGACTGACCAAGGATGGATCTCAAGGATTTGCTTATTGACTTCAAGGTTATTTCTTGTTTCTATTTCTTTGTGTTTTAAAATAAAGTCCTCATTGTGTATCATTCATTCAATCAGCAGCACAAAATAATGGAAAATCAGAGGAGAAGTTTAAATGCTGTCCACTGGTTTTAATGAGGTGTTAATTTTAAAATGTTAATTTTGAAGCTTAATTACACCTACGGTAAATGCGAATACAGCTAACTACTTCACTGCCAGAGGATGAATATCTTCAGCTAAATCTATCAAACATCTAAATTTTCAGTCAGGAATCAACCATTCATTTGAATGGAATGGAATGATGAAAAACTGAGGCCATAACACATATATGAAGCACAACAAGTGAATCTTGTGCTCTGTTTCAAATAACTCATCTAAACAGATACAGACTGAAAATACAATGCATTTATACAGAATTAAGTTTAAAAGAAAAATTATTTTTCTTTCTACCAATATGCAGATACTTATAGTGATATGCAAATTAAACTCTCTGCCAACAATTTTAAGTGTTATAAGGATTATAAAGCACTTTAAAGAAAATCCAAAAAACCCTTTTCTAAAAAAGTAAATTTGTGCCAACCTCAAAAAGAAAGACGAAAAATTTGACACTCACTTCCAAAAATCTTTTTCATATAAGTCTTTTCCACAACTTTTCAATTTCAGTAAGACTTAGATAAGACCTGAGAAGTCTTAACTCACTTCCCAAATACTTCATTTAAATCCCACATTCAGTATTAAGTAGTAGTAGTGTTGTTGAGGGAAGTCAATAAATTACAAAGAGCAAAAGAATGAGTGATCCCATAACCTGGAGTAAAAATAGAATCTAGACAAATTTGTTTTCTTACAATTGTTAAATTTGTACTACCATTTCATCAGATAACATCTCCTATATGCAAGTCGTTTTTCACAATCGCTTTCAAGAATTTCCCCAAAATCATTTCACTACTAGTATGGAAGGATAGTAATGCTTTAACTGCTTTTCATTCAATTAAAACTGAAGGAGAGGTTAAATAGACAAAATACTGTTTCACAGCATAGGAAATGTGGTTATTGGGAGAATGTGGACTAGTACAACAGGACTTTATTACTGGGAAAGAAAGCATAAAATATGTGTATTGATGTCTTTAGTGACTTCAGAAAGCATCTACTGTATATGGCATATATATATATATATTCACTTTTGTATATATATATTTATTCACTTTTGATACCTACTGAATATTTTTTACCTGTGAAATTGATTTAAACATGCTGGAAATGGTTACTGAACGCACCGCAAAACTAAAGTTTTCCAAATGTTATGTTCCAATAACAGTATTAATGCTGCCAATAGTGTCTGAGAGCTTTAATTATAGGTACTGGCCTCAAGCTTGTTTTCTGACTTTTATGAGGTGGGAGAATGATATAGACAGGAACATAAAGGAATAATTATGTATATATCAATCCAGCAGTGGCAAAATTAGAGATGAGAATACTAGTGCAGGAGGGCAAAGGAGTCACATCTTCAGTTGTGATTCTGGATCCCAAAGACACTGTTCTGAAGCGTCTGAAGACACAGTTGCTTCTGTTAATTGTACACCCTGCTGTGCTTTGCTAAAGGGCTTAAGAGTCACTTTACTATACATAATTGAAACATCCTTGTTTTATGATCATCTCCATCATCATGCAGTTGAACTTACTGAAACAATATGAGAAGGAGAGTTCTGATTTGAGATTCTATTGCAATAATGTTCCATATATTAACTAGCTGAAAGCAATGCAGAAGAAAAATAATTCTGATTAATAAAAGTTACCTATGAATGGATTTTTTCTTTGCAATAGACAAACCAATGAAGACTACACCCAGGATTCCCTGCCATTGCTCCTGCTGGCTAATTGTTAAATTTGGAATTAAACCATGAAAATAACAGCCACATCAAATGAATAAACCTTCCCTGACCCAACAGCAAACCCTCTCTTGTGCAGTCCATGAATCAATAAAAAATAATATTCAGTCTTCAATTTTCCTGTTCTTACAGCATTGTTCCACCTTCCAAAATGACATTAACTGATCTTTACTTTAAAGCAAAAGAATCAGTAGAGGGAAACTTGAAGTAGATTTCCTGGAAAATTCAACTCTCCTTCTCCTTCACTCTCCAAAATCTGAGCAAAGTTTTGGGTAACTTTTCACATCTCATCACATCACTTTCTTCCTGTTCTTTTCATTACAATACTGTTATAGCTGATTATATCACTTCAGAACAAACAGTAAAGCAAGAAACAAATATGCCCTGTTTATCTCTTTCTTCCTCACCAAGTTTATTTATCACTTTTGTCTCTACTAAACCCCTCCTTAATTTTTTCAACTGCAATTTTTTCTTTTATTTTACTAGTGGGCAAATATTTTATCACGACTGAGTATAATCCTTACATGCAAACATGAAGCTTGACTTGACAGAAACTTTGCACTTGATTTTTAAAGAATTTATTAGATAAATATATGAAGATATGAAAATCAGATTTTTCTGGATTAAATGCAAGTTAGTGACTAAACACCTTTGATAATCTGATTTTAAGTTCTTTGCACCTCAGCTTCCTAACTCTGAAATGGTTCCTGCAGACGCTGAGATAGGGAGGAGATGGATCTGTATGGGATCCAACCTTTGGACAAAGAAAAAGAAGCCGTAACAAAGCCTCTGTTGGAAGCTGGGCTTGTTGGAAGCTAAGAAAGATAATCTCAGTGCCTTCATAAAAACACTTCTACTACCAATCAACAGGTCATATGAGCACCTTCTTTGCTACATTCTGAATTACACAGAGATCATTTATGCAGAAAGATTGTTCTTCAAATACCTGTTCTTTGTATGCAGATGTCCATGAGTAGTGGATTCTTTCTCTCATCTCCTCTTGACTAACTCAATAGCTTGATTTTTAAATCCTTATTAAAAGATTCCAAGCAATTGAAGTTGCCAGTCATTCCCATCTGACTGGAGATTTTGATTTGGACAGATATTAAGCATATATCCAGACTCAAATGATTTGGAAAATTTAGGTTAAGAAAATGCTGTGGTTCAATAGTATTGATTGCCATCCTAACTTCGGTACCTGCTGCTGATTCGTAGCTCTGCCTTGCCATCTTCCTTCAGATATGTAAAATGTCCTCTGTAATCTTGACAGATAGGCTCAATTATGATGGTAAGATAACTCTATTATTAAGAAGAACTCTAATATAATAAATCAAACTATAAATAACCTTAAAAGACTTTTCTACACAGAGCTGTACTTAACATATGCTTTATTAAGTAGAGTTTATAAATTATACATTTCCTCTTATTCTCAGCATCTCAATTTCACCTTAGGAGGCCCATTTCAAACAATAGTACAATGTCAACCTAATCAAAAAAGTCTCATGAAATATATCAAATTATATATTTCATAGTTATAGGATTCAAATTCACTTCAGAAGTTTAAATTTTAATTATCTCCCAAATTTTGAGTTATTCAAGAGCAAGCTGCATAGCAAACCACACTATTGTTTACTGAGTTTATTCAAGGGTGCAATTAAAAATGTGATGATCATCTAGTAGTTTTTTAAGAGAAAGGATTCTCCTTAAGGAAACAGTTTTGTGATCAAAGAAAGTCTCCAAAAGAAGAATCTAAATTCAAATTTTGCCCTTAAGAGTTAAATCAAATGAGGTTTTATTTTCTGAATCCCTGAAATTGAATTAACTTCTTTGTTTTTTTCTTAAATTTCAGATTAGGCTTTAGCTATCTAAGTTTATATTCTAAATTTGTATCTGTCCCTTTATCAGATTATTAAAGCATCTTACATATCTGCTAAAGAGAAGACAAAAGGGTCTCTGTTTTTCTCTTTCCATCTCCTGATAGCAGAAATTTATTGGCTTATTTTTTGGCTTTGGTACTGCTAGGTGAGAGAAGTAGGTTTCACTGATTTGTTCTGAAGGTACTGAAATTTATGACCACTTAGATCTAGTCCAGATGTGGTTCCAGAGTTGTGGGTAGCTGCCAAAAACCTTTAGCAGCTGTGCAAATGCTTATGACCACGTAGGGAGAGGTAGTCTCTCAGGAAATTTCAGTCAATCTCACAGAGCATGGAAGCTTTGAATTTGACACAATATTCATTGGAAAGCAACTTAGTGCTGTGATCTCAGGCACTCTTAGTTCAAATACCTTTCTATAGTGGTTTTTTTGAATGAACTTTTGGAAGACTAGACTTCAAAAGATCATCATTCATGATAGCAGTTTTCATTGAATCAACTCCATACATGGTATCTATTATGCTCAAAAACATTAAAAACTCAGATAGCGTACCTGTCCAGTCTAGCCATAAATTGAAGTGCTGCTTCTCTTTTAGCTTCATTTTTACAGATGAAGACTCAGCATGTCTATTTGCTGCCAAAATCATAAGAACACACATTGATATTAATAACTGAGATTTATTTTTTAAACTTTTTTTTTCAGCTTTAATGGTAAATGTAAAACAAATACATAACACATGAGGTGGAGCTTCTTCATTGCTTGTGAAAATCAGATATTTCAAGTTAGTAGCTGGAATACTGGAGAGAAAATATAAGAGTTTGAAGGTCTGCACCAGAGGTTGCTAAAGAGGCAATTACAGTAATTTCACAATTATAAACCGCACTGAGTATAAGCCGCACTTCTGGGTGTCAGTAACTTTTCATTCTTTGTCCATATATAAGCCGCATCTGATTATAAGCTGCACTTTGGGTTCGGACCAAAATTTTAGTCAAAATGGTGCAGCTTATAATCGTGAAATTACTGTAATATTACAGTTATTTCCTTAAAATAAACAAAATGTAATTTGAGAAAGTTTTTGAGATACACTGCTATATTTAAACATGTTGCAATTTGCACTATAATTGAAAACAGTATGCCTGAAAATCAAGAATATATTATGAAGACAAGTACAAATATATAATGCTCTCCTAACATTTTGGCTGTGCCTGTCTAGGAATATTAATAGGGGCTTCTCTTCTGTTGCCTGGGAGAAAAAAGCGCCAGGCTGAAGGTCAGTTTTCTCCACTCTGACTGAGATTCCTTGGCTTGATTTCTCACCTCTGTTTCTGGCAAGTGTCTGGCCTTTTGCCTTCAGTTGCAGTCACAGAGTTCTTATTCGCATATTTGGGCTTAAGGGAGAGAAAGGCAACAACCATGTATTCACTCCAAAGAGCCATCTTGATAAGCAGTCCTTACAACTCCTGCAAACACAACACAGGTCTATTGACATGTCAACAACTACTGCCAGCTCATGCATACCAACATAGATACACCTGAGTGATGGAAATCTTACTAATATCTCTAGAAAAAAGTTAGTTCTTTGTCAAGGAACATGAGCTTTAAACTGCTCATAATAGGTTATCTAGTTTTTTTATTAATCAAGCCAAGTCCTAATTGCTTTATTAAGAATAAATTGGCTTGAGACCTTTAGGATTTTGTTAGAAGTGATGAAAACACTTCTATATCTGCTCCAAGGTAGTCGAGTCCAGTAAAGCCCAGATTTTGCTACAATCCAAACAATCCAAATAAATACTGACATACTAAGATCTTGGGCAGCTTGTTTAGGTCCGTACTCACTGTGCTTCTCCTCACTTTTGTGGTTGCTCATAGTGATAGAACTCCTTGCCCTTGGGTGGGACATAGTGGCAAGAAAACAATAATAAATGTTTGCAACCGCCTGTTTTTCTGCAGCATGGTTTGGAGTTCCACTGTCTGAATGTCATGCAGTCTGCAGAAATGACTGCAGGGGACGTGAGAGATTGCTAAGGTAATGAATTGAATGCAATTTCTTCATGATGTAGCCTTGTCTATATGACTTTTCAACACAATTCAACATATTTCTAGAGCCTGACCAGCATTATGGGAAGGCAAACTCTGAGATGGCTCTTTTAGAGTCAGCCACATTACTTCTGAAAGTGTACACAATATCCATAGTGACACTGTCGGCTCAGTGACAATGGATTAGGGCTGCTCAAATAACAGGTGGACCTGACATACTCCTTGTCCAAGGTGAGCTTGTCATTGTCTTGTACTGCACTGAACAGAATCTATAAAGTTGGATTGAACCTAAATTCCCACACGGTGCGTGGTTGGGTTTTCTGATCCATCCTGTCCGTTTACCAGTCAAAGCACATGCATGAAAAAGAGAAGGACTTTGGTAGAAGCACCAGAGGCAAGATCAGGACTTGCTCAGCCTGCCTCTCCTGTCCACTTAGAGGTGACACAGTGGTGGTATTTACTCATCTTGTAAATAGATATCTGACAGTCATAATGCTTGCTGAGGCGAGAATGGCCATGAAAGCAGGTAAGGGCTGTAGATGACCATAGGTTTTAGGAGGAAACAAAAACTACAGCTGCTCAGGACACATTGAGTCAGGGCCTAGAATGAGGGAGAAACAAGACTGGACATGATGGGAAACAGAAAAAAGGGACATAGATGATCATAGGATCACAGAAAATACTAGGTTGGAAGGGCAATCTGGAGAAAATTTGTTCTAAACTGTCGAAGATAGGGTGTTAGATTAGATTATTGTTAAATTAGATTATCAAGGCCCCTGACAAACCAAGTCCTGAATAATCCACCACTTCCCTGGGTAACATGTGAAAAAGTTACAATTTTATGGTATCAATGGTTACTGAAATGTGAAAGGAAATACTGAAGAATTTTCATAATAATTTCACAAAATTTTCTGAATTGTTAATACCATCTTTACAAGGAGAATGAATGAGCTCCAGCATGCATAGGAAGTAAGACAAAATTTATTACTCTTTTATCTCAATGGTGGCTTCTATAGCACTTTAGGATTAGTGTTTTTCTTTGCCTCATGAAGTTTGCATTTCAAATGGAACCCTTATACTAACTCTGGAGGGGAAAAAGGGGGAAAGGACAGATAACTGTCATCCTAGCATGGTTTATAAAATTCAGGACTAGGGGCATTTCAGTACTATTTTTCTCGCAGACTGGATCAAAGGCTGTAGGGCTGCCAAAACGCTTCCACTTTATCTCAACTACTAAAGTGTTCAAAAGGAAAAGCCATGTTTAAGGTTACTAAGACACAATACTTCCAAGAAGCTGCCTGTCAGGTTGTCTGCACTGAGCTTTGAGCTCACTTACAAATACAGTAGTGATAACAATTTCAAACATGGTTTGGTTGGTCAGATGACGATGTCAAAGTTTCCAAAACTCTTTTCAGGCATGCTATTTGAGTTCCAATGATATGTAACAGAGACTTTTGGAAAATGTGTTTAAAATATTATAGCCTATTTAAGGTAGAATTACATGTCAAGCAAGTTCAAATTTGTTATTTAAATATGACTCAAAGTTCAAGATAGACTGAAAGAGACTGGCTGTCCCTTAGTAACATGATGAAACATTTTCTTTAGTGTTTATAAATTATGAGGAAGAGACAAAAGAGACCTCATCACATATTTTGAAAAAGATATTTATTTCATACAAGACAATTCATTCACAGTATAATTTTCAGTCTTTGAAAGGCAAATAATTTGCTGCAGCTCTGTTTTTCTGTTCTTCATCTTAATAAAGTTTGTGTATTTCAGTTGTTCTAAAATATTGAGACCTTTGCTAAGGATGCCCAAAATTCTTCCAGTAATTTTTATGTTCTACTGTTCTCTAATTAGGACCCTAAATGGTTTCAAGTGGCATACACAAAAGTAAAGGAGCACTATATCCAACATAAATAATCTTTCCAAGGGTTTTGTGAGCTGTAAGAATAAAACTAAATACCACCAGATATTTTTTAAAATCAAAATATTTACCTGTTTTAAGTCTCCAACTGTTTTTTATGTTTCAAAGACTCAAGTTGGAATTTTAATACTTGACATTCAGAACTTCTAATCTCTTTTTCAAAAGCAGATATAATACATACAGATATAATAAATACATCTTATTTAGAAATTAGCAAAGCATCTGAAAGTTTTGTTATAATAATTTTACAAGAAATATTTTTTATAATTCAGTCACATGTCAGAAATGCTGGATAGTTGGCATCCTACATTTTATTAGGCAATAAAGTGAGGAATTTAGATGGACTGTATTGGTAAGTATGAACTTTTAACATATGTTACTGATGAATACGTTTTAGTGCTATGAATATGTTTTTAGATAGGCTTATCTTTTATAAGACATTTCCTCTAAGGATGTTAGTATTTTTATAGCAATTGTATGTTAGGCTTTTTTTTTTAAGCATGAAATTTGTTTAGGGCTCTAAATAATCAGCCCTATACAGAAGGTACAATAGATACATTAGGTACAGACTACACAATATGCACATTAACATGAAATTTGTATTTAGTCATTCATTATATAAAAGAATTTCCAGGTAAAAAGGTTAAAAGGAAAAGTTCTCCTAAAAACTTGTCCCTGAATTAAAAAAATCCTGGGGAAGGATAAAAACATATCACATTATTCATGACACAATTTGCTTTGGAAGAGACTTTATTTCCTGAGAAGAATATATCCAATCATTTAGCCTATAACTGTTATGTGTCTGTCTTTTCTGTGACAGTTGCCTGCAGGGTGAAGAGCCTCAATAGATGTAGGATTGAGCAGGCATTACTCAAGGGAACAGAAAAAAAAAAATTATTAAAAAGAAGTTAATAAAAAAAAATACCAATGTGCTATTCCTCTCAGTCTATAGATGTAAATTTTATTGCTTAAAATTTAGAATTATTGTCAAACACAGCTTTATATTTAAAAGGTTGTATCACCTCTCAACAACTGTCATTGTGCAAGTTGACATTATCATCAAGGCCACTAAAATAACAGTGGCACATCAGACCAAATGTATATAGCCATCCATCCTACAACAAGCACGCAGTAAAAATACAGTCAATTAAGAGGCAGTGTTAATTGACTGGAAAATCATTCAGCTGCCTGTGTGTCTTCCAAGCTAAACAAGGTAGGATAAGAGACATCTGTCCCTTGCTTAGTATTCAAGTGGCCCGTGAAATATCACCTTCAGTTCATAGTCTGGTTCTCATATTCAAAGGTCTTTGGCCTAGCTGTCTTGTGCACTTTTCCCAGCACTCCAGCCATATCACAACTCAAGTGTTTTATTCACCAAATTTAAATGTCAGCAACAAGAATCCTTGAGTTAGAGACTGCAGCTACTCAAAGTTATCAGTGTAAATCAGCCATATTTTGAAAGAAACCAATTTGAATCTCAAGGAATTCCTTTAGAAATGGCATGTAATAGATATAGCCAATATAAAATGGTGAATAAAATAATATTTTATGTAATACTCAAGACTATTATTTTAAGTTGTAGAAGGGAAATATAAACATTTTCATGAGGTAGGGGCAACTAACTGTGCAGCTAGGTAACAATTTAAATGCAGCAAGCCTCCGAACATTGCCGTATTCTGACCATTCTGACTAATCTTTGCTTCAGGTGGAGTTGGCATGCAGTGTCTGGAACTGATGATACTGATATTTTGGAGTGTCTCAACTTCAGATGAAAATGGATAAAAAGTAATGTTTTTACTTTTGCTAGGGAACTGTAATTGATGTAGTAGAAATATTTAGCGACTTTATATTTATCCAGGATAACAACTCGTAGTTGAACTTTAGGGCTCATCAGTATAGCAGAATATTTTATCCCAGCAGAAGTCCAGGAAGCAGAGTGAAATAATGTTGATCCTTGTAAGATGACAACACACAAAATTAGAAGAGAGGGACATAGAATTTAAGTTGAAAGTTTTTATACTATCATTGAAAACAGTGATGTTCTCCTACTGTTGTTTACTTCTTAAGATGAAGCTTTTAAAATTCTAGTCAGCAAAGCTGTTGTCAGATAAAATGACACTACACAGAAATAATTAGCTGATTCTATCAGACAGAGTAAAATTAAGATCTGATTCAGCCACTGCAATTGATACATCACAGGTCATATTCGAATGAGACAACCTACTGTTGGGTCAAGCATAAGTTTGGAAAAACAATGTCTTCAAAATCCAATAAAAATTCTCATTTGGTCATATATGTTATGATTCGAACTTTAATATAACAGTTGATATTACTATGAACAAGGTCATCAGAAATAATTCCATAAAATATACAAACTACTTATACTAAAAGTAGAGATTGTACCTTCTTTCAGGAATTACTTTTAATAGCACTGTCAGTGTTTAAGGGTATTATTTGCAACTTTATGAATTGATGATATTTATGTTAAGAGAAAACTTCTCAATTAAAGCTCTAAATAATAAATTTTATTCATTCAGAGAAGAGAAATATTTTCACAATGGCCTCCACAATGAAGCCTATAATGAAGCAAGAACCCTTGACCATCTCTCACAAAGCTTCTAGAAGATGGTGTCTCACCTCCACTTTAGGGAAAAAAATGAATAGCTATGAAAAAACCCATAAAGAAAATCTCAGAAATAATTTTTAAAAGTCAATTAAAATTAGCCCTTAAAATTGCAGATGGATGTATAACTAAATTACTTTACTAGACTGCAACACTGGTAATCTATAGGTAAGATTTTTCAAACATTAATATCTAGTAAAAACTAAAAGTTAAATTGACAAAATAAAAAAATGGATTTCACTTATTCTGGACAATTAAGTAGAGTGAGTTTAAATTTGGGGTCATACTGAATTCCTTGTTAGCCAAGGCAAACTTCTCATTTGTTTCTCATTCCTGTTTATCTTCAGAATTCAACAAGCATAAGTGTCATAGGATGGAAATATATACAGATGTTATAATAGCATTTTGCAAGGGCATAAATGCCCAATGCTGAACCAAAACCAAAATTCTCATTTTATGTTAAACAAAGTGTTTTTCTGCTGACACCTTCTGCTGGACTCCAGCTCTAAATAATACGCGAGTGGTAAATTACTTGCCAAGTTACCAGGCTGCTGAAAGCATTTTAGACGTATTACTATAAGCAATAATTTTTATACTGTTGTCAATGAAAACATATCAAAATTAATCAAAGCATGCCAGTTCTTGTGTTAGATGCAGAGATTTTTCAAATCCCAAATATAAATTTCCTTGACATTTGACATCTTTAAAAAAAAAGGAAAAAATGAAGGAAAGAAAAAGACCAAGAGGCCATCACTATCCTAAGCTGCTTAGAGATAAGGAGGTATTAAAAAATGGAGTTCTGTGACCTGGGGTCATTAATTGATTGTTAGACCAAAAATGAATCTGTGAATAACTACTTTGATTCCCTGTATCATCACAAAAGCATCCTTCCCACATAACGAGTATACTGATAGGAAAGTTTTCATAGCCGTTTTATCACTCCTTTTACCTCAAGCACCACAGGTTTTGGGCTAACGTGAGGTACAGTTCACTAATATACCCTGTATCAATGCACTGACCTTTTACTGTGACTCCTAGCTCCAGGAAGGACTCAGACTTACAATAAGAGTTTAAATTTGAGAGAGGTTATTTTCCAGATCTCTCTTGTTGCTGTTTGGAGGTCAATTGGTTGCAGTGGGGAGAGTAAAGGGTATTTCTAATCATTCTTAGAGCAATGTATTCTGTTAGAGGGCAGTAATATTAAGAAGAAATGTAGGGAAACAGATAAAATGTAATGAAAGTTGCACAGCATAAAGATTTTAAAGATTTTAACTAAACATCTGCTACTTCTAGACTGTTGAAATGGCTTAACAAGCTGTGGGTTGACCTGTGAAACCCGGTGTTCCAAGGGACTGAGATTGACAGTTGGGTTGGGAACGGTAACCCTGTTAACCCAATGAGGTTTTCAATTCTGAACCACACAGCAAAGTATCAGTCCTTCTCATTTTCCTGGGTGGAAGCAGCAAGAAAGAGAGCACCCAAGTTTGAGCAGCCTTGACCATTAAGACAACGTATAAAATTGGTGCATAATGACGGACATTACTGGAATCTATTACCAAGGGAAGCATGCAGTAGATATATGGGATAACACTCCTTACTGTGGACACTGCTGTTGAACATCTTAGATAAAGACACCACTATGCAACAGAAAGAAAGTCACATATGCACTTCCACAGGGATTCCAAAGACTATTATAAATCATCTTCATACTAAATATTGGAAAACCACTTGAACCTTTCATCTGCTGTCATAAATAACTACTAGATTTTCATTAAATTTGCAATGAATGTGCTCCAACATGATCATATTCATGATTTTAAAGCATATCCCAAACAGTTTTTTAGGAGTAGTAATCTAAAAAGTGAGCTACAACTTACTAATGTGGTTATAGATAGTAGGACTCACTGCTGTAATCAAATTCAGTCATTCCATCATGTCAGTAATAGCTTTGTCAAAATTGCCTTTGCTATAAATACCAAGAGATACCATATACAGCGGACCAACTCATTGTGCTCATTTAGAGAATCAAAGTGGTACTCAAGTATAATCAAGTATTTGCTAACTGGTGGATCAAGTGAAGCCTCATCTCCTCTTTTAAAATGAGTGTTAAAATTATGTTAAAAACCACAACAGTGGGAAACAAGTGAAACAACAGATAGATATCTTCCTACTAATGCCAGCAGAGTTATGCAATTTATGGCTGAGAATTGCATTATGCATCCCCTACATCTGGATTACTCTGTCAGGAGCACAGAAACACAACTACAGTTTTCCACGCCTTTGTAATCAAATATTCTTCTAAGGTGCTTTTATATCTTCTCTCCCAGAGTCTCTCCTGTCTATCTTCCTTGCACAACAAACAGCTGGTAGCCACCTCTACATATTTCACATGTTGGGATGAAGGAAGCAGAGAAAATCATCTTATTTCTTATCAAATAAATGGGTCAAATGAAGGCAAGTTAAGGAAATAAGTAGAATGGTAAAAGTTTCTTCACATTTTAGTCATTTATGCCTTTCTGTGGGTTGATCAGAACAATTCAAACAAATGCATGGAAAAAGATGATAGATCTAAAAAAGTGATAGGAAAGGAAGCATTTACAAGTTGAAATATGAGTTTCTAGTTAATCACTTTGACTTCAAATGTTTCAAGGTAAAGTTTATAAACCATATTTTAGGAGCTCTTCTTTAGCATCTGTAAATCAGATGCATCACAGAAGAGTTGTGAAGAGACTGCTCATTTTCTAGTCACCCATGCACCATTAAGACCATCTGCAAAGCACCTTTTGTTCTTCAGTCTAGAAAATATACTTGAAATAAAAATATAAATACTAACAACTTTTATCACAAAAGGCATTATTTTGAAAATAGTATTTTTTCTTATGTGATTTTAATGCTCAGTCACTGCATAGAATTGGGTATTTGCAGCTCCTGTGTAAAGCATGACAGAGAATTCAGACTCTGCTATCAGATTCTATCTTCTCAAAAAATGTCTCAGTGAAGTGGGATGTGGAAAGTTAGCAAAAAATTAGGCTCTTCTGCAAAAGAATCTATTGTTTACCTGTTCCCTTCAAGTAAGATGGTCCACCCTCACAAAAATTTGCCATTATAAGGACTCCATTGAAGCAGTGAGTCTATTTTGTACATAGCCACCAAATTGCCTATAGTACAATATATTTCACAACTAAATATAAAAAAATGATACATTGTTGGAAGAATTTTGAACCCTGAATACCTGACTTTAAAAAATCATCAGTCACATCAGATTAGTTTGATGCAAATATTTCTTTTTTTACTATTAGGCAACAGAGAGAAAAAAAATGAACAAGGTCAGCAGTGTCAGAAAAGAGCTGCAGTCAAAAAAAAACTGCCACGGCAGAAAAAACCAACAATGAGTGGTAACTAAGGACTTGCTACACTTTAGGCCTCTAGGATGAATGAGCAAATAGTAACAGGATACATAAGTACCCAATAACAGGCAAAAAAATTAACGCGTGCAATTCTGTTGTGTTGGCTGGATCCCCCATGTGCACATGCATAAGTACATATATTCAAAAAGCTGCATGGAACATGGGCCAGATAATTTGAAGAATCCTTTCCAAATCAGCTTTCCACAGTTTCTGTCTCCTGCTCCCTTCTGAATTAGAACTATTCAAACAATTAAACTTGAATATTATTATTCTCGGATTCTGATTACTAAAACCAAATTTATGGATCTTCTAGAATTTGACCTGAAATTATAAAGGGCTATGTGCTTACCAGTACAACTCATTACTACAAGTCATTATAAAGGTAAGCATACCAAATAGCTATATAGCTATGTTCCGTATTTCGAATTCCATTACTTTCTGCTTGGTCAAACATAGAATAAAAATAACTTTTCTTGCCTTTTTTTTTTTTTTTTTTTTTTTATGAGTTACCATGAAAAAGGACTCACAAAACACCAAGAGAGGCCCAAAAATTCCTTTTAAGAATGTTTTATTTCTATTTGACAAAAATATGGCTTATACTTTTTTTTGAAGCAGAGTTCAATTTACACATGACTTCATTCCGCTTCTCCTCGTCTTTGGAAGGTAATCACAGGGTCCAGATGCCAAGCTATGAAAGATCTCCTCCTTTCAGTTTCTTTCTGAATTAAATTAGATTTTGACTTGAGAAATGTGACCACATTATCTGTTTGAACATAAGGAAACTGCACAAATCCCTCATAAGACCTATGTAAAACTCCTTTCATGTTTAAGAAGGGGCAATTTTCTCATGCCCACATTTCTTAGAAAGGAATCTATGCTGCCCTTTAAGGAACTTGCATTCCAGTGCATATTTTTCTGATGCAAGTTGAATTTGGGAATCAGTAGGAAAATGCATAATCAATTGGTTATGCAGTATAGCAATTAGATCAAGTTTTGTGAAGATTCCCAGTGCAATGATGATTTCATAATACAGCTAAGGTGCCACAGTAAGCTGTAAATATAGCTAGGGCCATACATTTTATGATAAACCTTACTTGAAAAAGCATAAGTTTTGTCAAAACAAATAAATAGAAAAGGTAACTTCCAAAAAGAACCCAAGGACTTCTGTCTGAATCTCCACTGCACCTCTATCTGTGTTCACTCACATTTTTTCTGTAGCATATATTAGACCAGTAGAAGAACAAGTGTATGCTCTTGAACTTCATTTAATGGGCCTAGTACAATGGGAATTTTGAGGTAGACCAAAAGGCAGTAAAGCTGCAGTGAAAAAAGTGTAAAATGGATTTCTATTGCATGGAAATATTTAAGTAGTATCTCTTTATTAAAATGACACTTCTATTAGGGAAATTATAACTCTCAGAGAAGAATTTATATGTTTTAATATCTCTTTCCTCTTTTGCTGTACACTGATTTGTTCTTGACAGTTACATGAACTATGCTGCCCAACATAATTGAAAGAATATCTTCTTGAGGGTTATACTCATAACTGTTTTAAAAAATATTTTTATTTCTGAATTCAGTTTGGTTTTATTGAATGCTTCATATTTACTGCCTCTAAGCCTGTATTTTTTTCTACTAGTGGATACAATTATAAACATAGAAGTTGAAAAGCACATTTAATATCACTCACAACTTTAATTATTTTAATTTTGAATTTTAAAGTATATCTAAGTCATAGGGAGCAGAAAAAAAATCCTAATAGTGTGACATCCATGCCCCAATACAGTAGAATAACTGATAAAAGTTCAAAATAAAATATCAAGAATAAACACGGCTTGTTTTCCATGATCCAATGAAGGTGAAATAAGCTGTGAAAGCAAGCATTATAGACATATGAGCCAGCAGGAATACTGCCAAGAATAATTCATGGGGCATTGAGCAGCTGGATGAAAATCACTGCTTTTTCAGGACCTTTGGACACTTCTGTAGGCCAGGGGCTCAGGAGCAAACTTACCACTGCCCCCAGTTCGTGTTCCTTCGAAGAACAGTTCATAAATATAAATCAGTTGCTACTTAAGTTGGCAACAGCAACAGTTAAAAATACTAGAAGTACTGCATTTACCCATTGGCATTTAAAAATGCATTAATTGGCTGTTTCCTGTTCTGGATGAGATGGAGAATCTGGGTGGAGGTGATGCCTTGAAATCATTTAACAATTTTTCCCATCCTCCCTGTACGTTTGCACTTCTAGCAAAAACATTGAGTGTGACTGATGAGCTAGGCACTTGTCTGCACCAAACGTCCCAAGGAAATCAGTAGCTAAAGTCTGTGACTTAGTTCAAAGCATGTGTATCTAACAGGTGTGATGGAAAAGCTTAGAATTCAGACCTTCATTGCTCCTAAATTAAATAAAAACACTTTAAAAACCTATTCAAAAAAGCAAGGGAAGGCAAATTCTCAACAATAAATTCTTCGTCCTCATAAAACTGTCCACACAAAACAGTCATTTTTGAGAGACAGGATCAATCAAAAAATACTAAAAATTTGATGAGTTAAATAGTAAATATATTCACAAGTTTGGTGAGTAAACCAGAATATTTTGCCTTTCTCAGCCAAATAAAATCAACAAACTAGAAGACTGAGTGTTTGAGGAAGGCATGTTGCTCTGCAATCCTCCTGACTTCCTTCCTAGATAGATTTGTGTTCTAGGGAGAATCTTTAAGAAATTTTTAATAAGAACTTCTATATCGAACTTCACCATCCACAGTGACAACACTTCAGTGTCACACCTTGGGTAAAGTTCCATCTCTTGTACAGGCTGTCACCAGATCCCTGGGCTTGGATCATTCTTTGCTATTTTCTGAAATGCTCATGCATATAATAAATCACTTTTTCTAAGGGTCAATTTTTACAACAATCAACAATATTTCCAGCGTCATCACAAGAATATCTGTTTATTTTCAGATCAAAATCAAAAGGTTTTCAGCCTTTGTAACTTGTTGACTTAATTCTAGAAGAAAATTATTATGTAGGATTAGCAATTTGGAATTATATCTGTACATATACATTCAAGAGAAATATGAAGTAAAAGAAGAACTCAAATTATTGGGGTAGATTAGAATATTCAGAATTAGAAAAAACCCAAATTCTATGAATGATCATTATCTTCAAGCCTTCAGTTACTTAATAAGGCCAGGAAATTTAATTTGTATTGAATAAGTGTTGTAGGATTCTAATCACTATATGATACAAACCAAATTTAAAGAACTACAACTCATTAAAAATGTTAAAAAAAATTTACTGGGGTGAAATTTTCATGAACAGTAATATAGTTGGGGAGGGGGAATTGTTACTGTTACTGCAGTTTCTGTACCTGCTGGCAGTATTTGTCTGAAGACTTGACAAGACCTTTTAGCCTATATTACTCTGTATTATTTCTAAACTCTCTGAGTTTAATATTAAGACAGGATGCATCAGCTGTTATATTAAAATGCAAATCAGAGACAAAATAGAAAGAATGCAGAAACAGTCTCAAGACTAGCTCTGTGCTTGGATTGCATTTGCACACGTTTGTGTTAGACTGTACACAAAAGTCATCTCCCTAGCTAGCATCATCTGGAAATGTGCTACAGTGTGAACAGAAGAAATAAAAACCAAAATGGAAACTACTTACAATTATTTTAACCATGCTGATAAATATCACAGAAAATCATTATATTATTTGAAAGACACTCATTCCTTCTGGTTTTTATTATGAACTCAAATCCCAAACCCTCCAAAACCCCCTAAAACAAAACAATGATTTCTTTCATATTTCTGAATTTAAAACAAAGGAAGTATCTGATACACATAATTCACATAGTGTGATAAATTTCCAAAGAATTAGTTTTCTTGAAAACATATTGAAATTCTTGCACAGAGATATTCGTCAAATACCTTTTAGCCATAAATAGATAAAAGGTCACAGTACTAGTGTAAAGCTGAAGTTCTTATAGATTCATACACTTTATGGAGAGAGATGGTGCAAAAAGCAGTTCTTTGACTTTATTGGCCAACCTCACTTTTAATCTTTTTATGACCTAGAAAGAGTTATTTCAAATGTGACTTCTTTACCTCAGCTACCCAATACTCATCAATAACTAAATGACAAGAACCTACTGCCTTATCTGAAACTCTTATCCTACACTAAAGATCAAATCCTTTCAGAATCTTTTATTTTTGTCCATCTTTTTCAGTAAAGTAAATTACACAATATATCTGTTATATATTTTTTCAAAGCATGAGCACAAAACTACTCTTGGTTACTTTATGGGTTTTTATATACACTAACTAATCTTTTCTGGTCCTTCTATGCCTATGTCATGTTTCTCATATTTTGAAAATGCTATCTTCCTGCTAAATGCAGCCTTTAAAGATAAATGTTCTTAGGAAACATTCTACTCTTGATTATAACTGTGATTTATACAAAAATTGGAGGTATTTATAATTTCTTCCTCTGTGTTATTATGTGTATTCTAAGACACAAAGATGTAGATGTGTCCTCTTCTGATAGTAACTATGAGAAAGTTCCTGTTACCTTACTCTCCTGTGACATTTGGTACCATATCCTCCTTCTGGAGATTATCACAGGCTGGTGTCTGCTAGCTGAGGGGTGCACAGGGTTTCTTCCTCCCCCACTTCAATTAAATAAGGTGGTTTAGTAGAGAGAATTTAAATAACAACTCTGTATTTCTCCATCAAATTTGTATCGGAATACATTAGGACGAAATCACACAAACATTTCTGCTGGCATAGCTGATGAGGCAGTAACCTATTCAGACTGCCCAGCTGCAGGTATGTGGTTGCGTGACAGCATTGTTGAGAGTCTGAGAACTTTCTACAACATAAACCACAGACTAAATAACTCCTATTTACTCAGAAAACATATCAACCACCCCTTAAAAGCACCAGACACCAGTCTTACAAAAGAAAAAAAGTATAGAAAGAAGAAGTGACAGATTCTGATCCTGTTTACATTCAGGCACATCTAAAAGCTTAAACATTTTAAGTGATACTTTATAGAATTACAATTAGTTCAGATTTTACAGTGCAACAGTCTGGATATATTGGTCCATATATATTGAAAATATACAAATAGTAGTCACAAGACTCAGAAGCATCAAGATGGTGGAAAGGTTTTGCAAGCACTTTAAAATTCCCATTAGCTCTTATGATATGAAAAATCCTTGCTTGTTTGATGGTCCCATGGAAAGTAATAGAGTATATTGCAAAGACTAATGGTTGCATAACAGAGCGGAATAATGTGCAAGAGAGAGTACAGCAACTTAAGATCATACAACATTTTGTTAGGCACGATTTAATATTCCAGAATTTATAATGCATATCTTTAACTAAGTTAATAATGACAGAGTTGGAGTTGGTGAACATTGTGTTCAATTCTTACAATAAAAAGCTTTAATCTGGAAATAAAATACATTGAGAAACTTCTATCAAGTAAATATTAATCTTGATGAACCTCCATGACCACAAGAGAAATAGCAAAATAATCAATGAAAAGGATAAATTTACTGACAGAAAAGGAATATAATCTCCAATTATGGGATTTCTAAGCCTAGATTAAGTCTTTAAATCTTAACTTACATTAACTAAGTTGCTGTAATTATACTTCAAACTCAGGAGACTCCACAAATCCATTCATTTATTGAATGCATTTCTTACTAAAGACCAAGCAGATATATTTTCAGGAAAAAATAACAAGCTTTTTTTCATCTTAGTTCCACAGACAGAACTATAAGTAGCACCTATAACTAAAAATCACTTCTAGGTTTTTTTCTGGAATCACTCTGTAAATAAAGAAGAATTTGAAATCATTAATGGACTAAAGCCATTCTTTTGATTTCACAACAAAATTTTCATCCAGCAAAGTCAAATACCAGCACTCCCACTAAAGTCTATCATACTCAAGACTTCATTTCTGATCTAAGGACAAATCAAATGTCACACCAGGTGTTTGAGAGAACAAGCCCCAAAATCACATCTTATGTCTAAGAGCACTGTCCAAATATTTATTGTTACAGTTGAAGACTGTTTGAACTTAGTTTCCCAGGTGTATCAATATCAATAGTTTGTGGTGTTTTCTGTCCCTCAAAACTGCAGAGAGCAGCATTTTCTATATTTCTGAAAACAAAAATATGAAAGGGTTGGGGTTTTTTTATCGTTCAGGCTTTTAATCTTTGAAAATGAAGAAATTCAAAAATTTTGATTTATCACATTTTCCCCTTAAACTTAAACTTTGTTTTTTAGTGTTTTTTGATGCCACATATTTTATCATTTGACTTAGTAATAGCTTAAGACAGCTGATATCATAGAGGACATAGGATAAGCTCTAGCACCTTCTTTTTATCATGTTTAAATGTAATTTATCATAGTATTTCATACTGACAATGACACATTAATGGAAACTTGAAATCTGTGATCCTTTCTTGCAAAATTCTTTCTAAATAAAAAGTTATTTGTTTTACAGAAAAAGGGTGCAAGAACATATTTCAATATTATGCTATGAAATGTTGTGTTCTTTCAGGCATGTTGAAAAATTAGCCGTGGCATTTTGTTGCCTTTCCTCATGCATTGTTCTAATACCCATTGATACCAAATTAAGCACACTAAATATTGAAGTGACTGTAATGTGGGAGATACTGGTTCTACCAAGCAGACCCTTTCACTCACAGACAACATACTCTAACCACTGCATATAAAATGGAACGTCTCTCTTCCTTCTGAATTTAGGAATTTGTGAAATAGATTTGGATTGCCTTTGCTTCAAATTTTTTTAAAATAAAATAATTGAAATTTTGCACAAAATGTATAATCTTCCTTCTCTTCTGCATTGTTTTTCCTTTCACAAATTCCAAATAATATAATTTGCAGATTAAATACCAACCCTAGTTCCTCATTGTATCTGCCAAAGACGAATTTTTATCTCTCATTTTATACCTGACTGGGAAGTTTAAAAAGCAGCACAACCACCTTTTTATTGTGTGTTTAATAAATTCTGACTGAAGTGGACTATTATTAAACATCACATTAAAGGAAATACAGTTAGAACTATCAGACCATAGGCCTGATCAAGTCAGCCAAAATTAGTACATTTTCACTGCTTTCATAAGATGTGGAAAGCCTTTCCCTGAGACTTGAAGAAATCAATACAATTAAATATAGGCAAATGTTTTACAAAGTCATGGGAGATGGGTACATGAAGCATAATAGTGCAGTTAAATCTGCAGCTCTGAAAATCCCACCTCTAAAATCATGGAAGTGAGGAAACTCTACCAGGATAACGAAAAATCTCTACTCATTTTGGGTTTTATGTCCTTTTCCTAAATATGCAGTACCGACTATCCATGATACCTTTGTTTGAATCAGAAGAGTAGTTCTCCTCAGTGACAAAAGATGTGGCTTAATGGTTTTACTTCCAGAAGGCATTCCCAATACTGTCCTTTTATTTGCTATCAAAATAAATACAAAATACCATGCATACCAGGAATGCTCCATTTGCAATCTTTTGCATTAAAAACCATAAATGGAATAGATATATCCAACATACCAACACAGATATTTATCTGGAGTATATTTTAAAAGGGATTGCACAAATTGATAATTTAGTACTCATACTCAATGGTTGAAATTAATTCCATAAAGAGGTCTTCTGTTTGAGGAAACTTTGAGTTGAAAATTGTCTTGTTTATTTTTGAAAGCAGCTATTATTGTCAATAGTCTGGTTCAGCCATTATAGATCCCATATGTGCTTTGAAGATTCTCATTTATAAAAGTACTTTCTTTTTATTTTCACTGATAAGAGACATTAGTGATTTCTGAAGAAATGGAGTGAGCTATGTCAAAAAACTAATGAGTTTGTACCCTCCTTTTTACTCTTAAATGCAAAAATGCTTCCAATCTGGAAAGGAGAAAATGAAAACCATACAAATCTATGTGGAGGTAAGAATGCCTTAGAGTAGAAAGAAAGCATGCAAATGCTCCCTTTTACACCTTTTAGCATTTCCTTTGCAAGGGATACTCTTCTGGCATGCTTAAGCTGAATCCACATTACTGCAATATTTCTTTCAGCAATTTAACTCCAATACTCTCTTTATTGCTTATGACTTGCTTTGAGCAATCTCTGTATGGAGGAGCTCAATGGGGATTGAAAGTGGAGGGGAAGGAAGTCAAGGATAATGTTCCTGTTCCAGATTCAGCATTATTTCTGAAAAAGCAATTGGCAGAAACTGTTTGCAAAATTAACTTCTGGAATAAGCGAGAAGTGTGAATATTTTTTGCAGCTGATTTTATCTTTTGGGGCTTTGTGGTGTCTGTGTAATGGGAACTAATGGTCTTGGAAAAAAAATAGCTTTTATTACTGCAAGTTGACTTGCTGCCAGAAATTCTTCAACCTCTGAGCCTTGCAGTCAATCAGCCACTTGAATAGCCTGGACTTACAATCTTAGGAAAATTTTGCCTGAAGGCACAGTAAAAAACCTAACACAGTCAAACAGTAGAAATACTTTGGTATTGCTTCCCTTTCTGAAGACATAAAAAAAATCAGAAACAAAAAACTAAATAAACACCATCACACCTAAATAAATAATGAATAACAGAAAAAAAAAAGTTTTTTAAATGTAGGGGAAGCTAAAATTATTACATAAACAATATATCTTATTACTGTTTGGGAGTCCTTTCCAATACATTTTTTACAAGACCACAAAGGCAAAAAAAATCGTGGACGGAGGTCCTAATCTATCATGGCAGGTGTTAGAGAGCTTACCAGAAAGGGACTGGTAACTCTACCAATAGCCAGCTACAAATTCTAACTTTAGACGTCTTCAGCTTTTCCCAAATTTCTTTTGTAATACTCTGGTCCCTGATTTGGATTTAGCATCTGGAGTCCCTGCTTGTAATTTATTATTTTGTCTGTCTGAAGTAACCCTTAAGGAGCACTAAGTGAGTTGCCTTGGAAGCCTTGCTGTTGATGGCAACAAGACTGAGTCTCCACCCTAATTTCTGCTCTTTTCACTTGACAGGTCTGTACAACTGCCAAGAAGTTAATTGTGCTCAAACTCTTTGCGGGATTACAACTCCTAGCAGCAGACCTGTGTTTTGTGTTCAGGCAGTTCATGATGCTTCTTTTCTCTTTTATCTGCAGCATAAATTAACTTCACAATTGTACAGGTTTTGGTTGTAATAGAGAAAATTCTCTTCATGCCAGCTTGTAGGGTGGTATGTTTTGGATTTGTGACCAAAACAGTATTGATGACTGTCAAGATTTGACCCAGGCTGGCCACACAGTCACTTTCTCACTCCCCCGAGGTGGGACAAGGGAGAGAATCAAAAAAGTAATAGTGAAAAAGCTCAAAGGCTGAGATAAAAATGGTTTAATAGGGAAAGCAAAACACACACACACAAGCAGAACAAGGAATTCATTCACCACTTTCCATGGGCAAGCAGGTGCTCAGCTATCCCCAGGAGAGCAGGGCTCCATCAGGCATAGCTTGGGAAGACAGACACCCTCTCACTGAACATCCCCCCCTTCCTCCTTCTTCCCCCAGTTTTATATGCTGAGCATGACGCCATATGGTCTGCAATGCCCCTCTGGTCCGTTGGAGTCAAGAGCAAAATGAAAACATCCCTTAATTATCAACACCATTTCCAGCTTAAATTTAAAACAGAGCCCCATACCAGCTACTGTGCAGAAAGTTTACTCTGCCCCAGCCAAAACCAGCTCAATAGCTCCGAGATGTTTTAGTTATTGCTGAGCTTGCACAGCGTCAAGGTCTTTTCTGCACCTCACTCCACCCCCACCTGCAAGGAAGCTGAGGGTGCACAATGACTTGGGAAGGGACACAGCTGGAAAAGATGACTTCTGACCAAAGGGATATTCCATACCACATTGTGCTCTTCAGTAAAAACCAAGGGAAGAAAAAGAAAGGGAGAGACACTAGGATAAAATACTTTTCTTCCATAGGAACCATTACAAAGGATAAAGTCCTACTTTCTTGCTGGGTTGGCTTTGCACAGCCTGCTTTTTGGTAGCAGGGGGACCACAGAAGTGGCTTCTGTGAGAAGGTGCTGGAAGCTTCCCCCATGACCAGCAGAGCCAACCCCTGATGGCTCTGAGGATGGACATGCTGCTGGCCAAGGCTGGGCCAATGAGAGGGGCTGGCAATGCCTCTGTGATTACATATACATGAAGAAATTGAATCAAAGGGGGCCATGTTCACTTTTTTCCCTAGCCAGAGAAGAGAAAGAGGTGACAACATGTGAAGGAAACAACACGGAGATACCAAAGTCAGTGGAGAAGAAGGGGCAGAAGGTGCTCAAGGCTCAGGAGCCAAGATTCCTCTGCTGGCCATAGTGAGACCGTGGTGAAGGAGCTGTGCCCCTGCAGACCAGGGGATCCACAGGGGATGCAGAGATCCCCACAGCCCATGGGGATCCATGGGAGATGCAGAGATCCACCCACAGTCCATGGGATCCATGGGGATGCAGAGATCCCCACAGCCCAGGGAGAATTGCCCATTCCAGAGCAGGTGGATGATGCCTGGAGGAGGCTGTGATCCAGTGGGAGACCTAGTGGAGAGAGGGGCCCTGATTCCAGGCTGGAGCAGCCTGTCCTTGGAGGGCTGCACCCTGTGGAAGAGTGACCCACCCCACAGCAGTTTCGGGAGGAATGCCTGCCAATGGGAGAGAACTGTCTGCTGTGGGAGGGACCCCACACTCTCACAGGGGAAGGACTCCTCTCCCTGAGCAGCAGAAGAAAACCTCGGGCGATGAACTGACCCAAACCCCCATCCCTCCTCTCCCTGTGGTGTCGGTGGGAAGGAGGGAGGAGTTGGGGGAAGAAAAGGTGTTTTAAGGGCTTATTTTGCTTCTCATTATCCTCTCTGACTGTTAGTAACAACTTTAAGTTGAGCCTGTTTTGCCCTTGGGGTGTTTTCTCCTGGTGCTTATCTCCTCATGAAGCTTTTGTTAATTTTTTGCTCTTCTCTGCCCAGCTGTAGCAGGGGAGGGTGAGTGAGTGGCTTTTGTAGGTGCCTGGCATTTGGCCAGTATCTCAAACCAGAAAACAGAAATGGCTAAACATCTGGAAAACAGTAGATAGATTCTTTATTTTGTTTTGCTCATGTGTGAAGCTTTTGCTTTACCTATTAAACTGTATTTATTTCAACCCATGAGTGTTCTCACTGTTATTCTTCTGATCCTCTCCTACATTCCACACTTTGGGAAGGGAGTGAGAGATCAGCTGCATGGTGCTGATCTTCCTACTGAGGTTAAACCACAATAACAATTATACAGTTTTATTTAAAGAAAAGTTTTAATGACATCTACAACGAGTTTGAGTTTTTCAGTTTTTAAATAAAAAAATGCAAATTTTCTATTCCTACATGTCTGGAATAATCCCCAATAGAGGAGGTAAATTTTAGTGGTCCCTTTAGGATGCCAATGAAAAACTACTTTGCTGCATTATATTAATAATCTGAATATTATAACGCAGAAATAGAAAGAAACCAGTTGCAAAGAAGGCACATGCAGATGCAACATGGTGTAAAAAGAAAACACTAAAAAATTTCAGAAATAATGAAAAAGATATATAAAATATTTTTCAAATATGTAACCATTCTCTTTATAGCAGTGCTTTGCATTTGCATGTAAACACAGTTCTATATAGAAATGTAAGCATGAACCTGGATGACAAAGTTGCTTAATCAGCAATTATTTTCCTTTAGCTGAAGACAGCAAACCAGCATGATACATATAATTTTTGGCTCCATACAAACTGTGCTCTAAAAGACACCTTTCTCCTCTCCAGCACCAACATATAACTTACATTTTCCAAAGTAATATCATTATCACATGCCAAACCTGATAGTGTATTCCACCCATTAGAATGAGATATTTGTAGTGAATCGCAACAAATAAACTTTGTCATGTTTTTTACCGTGTTTTATTTTAATTTAACCACTACGAAAATAACAGTTTTGTTCTAGTCAGCTCTTCAATTATAAATTATACTGTATTCCTTTAAGATTCTGAGGAACCTAAGAATCCCCTGTGACTGGAAAAAAGGGAAAAATCACACCCATTTTAAAAAAGGATAAAAAGAGGACCCTGGGAACTACTGACTATTCAGCCTCTCTGCCCAGTGAGCTCATGGAAGAGATCCTCCTGGAATCTGTGTCAAGGCATGGGAATGCCAAGGAAGTGACAAGAGGTATCAACGTGGCTTCATGAAACAAAAATTCTACCTGACTAATCTCTGGTCTTCTGCAATGGAGTGGCCATGTTGGTGGGTAAAGAGTAGGAGATCACTTCTGTAAGGCCTTTGGCACAATCCTACACAACACTGCTAAGCTGGACATACATGGTTTGATGGATGGGCTATTCAATAGGTAAGGAATTGGACAGTGGGAGTGAGCATCTGCAGCATCTGGATGATCCTACCAAGCTAAGTGGTGCAGTTGATACTCTTGAGGGAAGGAATGGAATCCCTAGGGACCTTGACAGACTTGAGGATTGGGCCTGTGTGAACTCCAAGAAGTACCTCAAGGCCAAGTTGGGTCAAGACAAACTGATGTGTGGGCTGGGAGTTGGATGGACTGAGAGCAGTCTAACAGAGAAGGAATCCCAGTTATGATACCAGCAGATGTCAGTAGCTACTTTTTAAACTGAAAGAGGGCAAGTTTAGACTAGATATGAGGAAGAAATTTTTCACATTGAGGGTGGTGAGACACCAGAATAGGCTTCCCAGAAAATTTGTGAATGCTACTTCCATGTTGGCAAAGTTCAGGTTGGAGAAGGCTTGAAGCAATCTCGTCTAGTGAAAGGTGTCCTTGCCCATGGTGGGATAGGAACTATGTGACCTTCAGAGGTCCTTTGGAACCAAAATTTTTCTATGATTCTATGAATCTGCATTAAATATCATGTGAGGCTTTATGGTATATTTTGTGGAGGGTTTTCTTCAGATTTGTTTCCAGCATTGCACTGAAAGTCTATAGAATCCTAATAGAATCAACCTTTTCTACATTCTCTTAAAATTATTGTTTTATTTATATATATAATTTTTCTTGCTAAATCCTTGATACTGTAACTGTAGTCAGTTGCTTTTAGTGAAGACTCCTTCAAAGTAGACAAGAAAGCAATAAATCTTAAATTCACACACACATAGATTCACACACATTTCATTCACTCAGAAAGTAAGTGTGAGACAAACTTGTGCTTTCTAGACAATCTGAGAGAAGAATAAGGTGGTCGGAAATTATCTCAGGTACCAAATGATGTGAAATAAAGTATAATAGGTCACAATGGGCCAAATCAGATTGTCAAGGCGCTGTATCATCTTGGACCACCTGTCTGATCTGACAGTGATCCACCCAATACTCAGGGAAAAAGGGCTTGGCAGCTACACACTCACTGTGCACGGCAAGTCCAGACAATGAAGCCCATGCTATGAACTGCAGCTCTCCAGTGGCAAGTACAAATAGAACCCTCATTTCCTACTTAGAAAGGATTCCTACTGAATTAAAGATGAAGAAAATGCACTGAGCTCTGACTTCAAGTCTGCCTGTTAGGCTGTTTCCCTTAAGGACTATTTTACTTTGCTCAAACTTACAAATGACAGCTTTAAAATACACAAAAGTGTTTAACTATGGCACACATGCCTTAGTTTAAAGGATCAATACAACAAAGTATTGCTAATATGTATTCTTCCTGAGTACAGTCATTGTATGCCAAACTGCTTAATTTATTTATGAACATCAGCTGCTTTTGTAGATGTTTTCATTTCCATCTGCATTGCATCTTTTTTTTTCCTACTTCATGAAAATTCACTACAACAGAATTCTACAAGACCAATAATTGGCACATAATGTAAACACAAGCTTGCTGGGGCAAGAATTAGCCATACCATGCAATTTAATGGAAAATTCATTACTGTTCCTTTTTGCTACTTTTTCCTGCTTTCTCCATCTCTTCACTTTTCCCGCACTGTCGTGTGACACATGCAGGCTTAACAGAACTAAATGCTTGCCTAGCAAATTACACTGGGTGCACTGCAATATATTTGAAAGTGCTGCAAACAGTAATCTGCAGTTATTTCCAGTACCACTGAAATGCATCTATTACAGTTTTCAATTCTCACTACCACCTTTCACTCGTATGAGTTTTGGATTCAGTCCCCATTACACCACTGATTGCAATAAGAATTTTCCTTGCAGTCTGTAGTGTGAATATAAGATAAAGATCATAGTCAGTGTAGCAGCTCCACAATCCATGATCTAAAATCTCTATTTCCATTAGGAGTACTGTTGTGTGGAATGCACAAAACAGTTTTTGACTCTGCATGATGACAATAAGCGAATAGAGAAATTTTCGGTAATTCTAGTAGTAGAGAACCTAGCGGTGTTTCTCCATTACATGAGAGAAGAAAAGGGGTGAATATTTTCTCAGATTAATTATGTGGACAAAAGTCTATCAGTACTCCAAAAGCTGCTGTACAAAGGATGCATGAACATGCTGAAAAGACCAGTTTTGGAGCTAAAGTCCTGGTCTCCTCAGAGCAAAGCATTTGAAATACAAATATGGCCAAGTTGAGTGTCTTATCGTAAAAGTCATGCAAACATTGGATTTTAGCAGACTTGAACTACAAACAATGAAAATTCATAATGCTCAGGGTTTTCTTCACTGGATTTAATCTCTAACAAAGTCCAGACCCTTAAGCAAGTAAAAAATAAATTCTATTAAAAATGACACTGAAGAATCCTCATAAGAACGGCACAGGTGATATATTTCAATACCACTATATGAAGAAATAAAATGGACATACATAGTTTTTTTACACAAATCAGTTCTGATTTTTGGTGGGGGTTTTTTTCCCCTGTTTTTTTTTAACAAAATCTCTGTTTCTATTTGCTTATAGGCTAAGAGAAAACAGACGTTTAACTAAATAGCACACAACTTTTTTTTTTAAATGTAAGGTTAACAGACAAAAATCTTTTTGTGCAGTGCCAATCTCAGATATTTTTGCCAACCTGGATATGTCCTTTCTTCCTCTTTTTAACTTACTGATTAATAACCAATTCCGTGGTCTGTGGTGGCATACATATCTGTGGTAGCATGCATGCACTCCATTACTGTCTGAGATATCAAAAGTTTACTTAATTTGAGATGTGGTTATTTTTAAAAGAATGTGAACTGTGGTAACACATGTACATGAAATTGCATGCATTGCAGGAATGTTTCCAGTTACGTGACAGAGGGTGTGCATCTTTCAAAGGAAGGGAGAAATACACAAAGGAGTGGCAGTTCCAAAAGAAAAGAAAAAAGAAAAAAAAAAAAGAAAAAGGTTAAATAAATTTAAAAAGCAAATACTTTCAATGAGAAAAAAATAAACATAACTTACAGTTGACCCTGGCCAGCTTTAATTTATGGGGTGAAAATGGGACACGCTCAAGCTATCTTATACAACCATAACACTGAAAACCATACACACATTTAGGACTCAATAAGTGCACTATTTACTAGGCAGGTATTTTCATAACTATTCTACATGCATATCTTATTTCAGTTTAACATTACTATGGCTACAATCAACTAATATCAGTTTGGAAAATATACACACACTGAATCATGGTATGCGGTGTCCAGAATAGAAATAAAAGCTTGTGAAATTACCTTGAAAACACTTCTTCAAAGTAAACTTGATACAGTGAGTAGTATTAGAGACATTGTTTTTCAATAAGTAAACACCATAGTCTTAGTACCTAACACCTCATCAATATTACTATATAATACTGCTAAATGTGCAAAATGACAGAAGAACAGTTAAACTAAAACATAATGAAGATGGAAAGTTGCACAAAATGAAGCAATATGGAAAGAGTATTGCTTATTTGTTCATTCCATAAGAAGTACGAAATTATATAAAGCAGCTTTGCTACTCAGAAAAGTCTCATAAAAGAGAATTTAAAATTGCTTTGTAGACCTGATGACCTCTAGATTTGACCTATTTCCTGATGAAATTTGCATCTTTAGAAAAAAGAGGACTTTTCCTTTCTCCTTATACCATTCTGAAGTCTTTTTGTTACTAATTTAATTCAAAATACAAAATAGTATCTGAAAGATGACAAGATGAAATTCCTGAAAGAAAATTTCTGCTTCTAAATGTGCTTAGATAAAACCTCATCTATAACATTATTACATAAAACATTGCAGCCACATGGGATGCAATAATTATTTTGTGAGTTCCATGGGGTGCTACAAAAACCCAGATGGCATTAGGCTTTACATCTTTGCAACTCATTTTGTTTTATACATTTTACCACAACATATTTTGGTAATACTAAATAAATATAAAAAATATAGCCACTGACATTCCTTAAAGAAAATTAAACTCTGTCCCCTCAGGTTTTTTCAGGAAAGCCACGAAGAAACAACTTCATGAAGAAACAACCAAACAAACAAGGAAGTCATCATTTAGTACACTAAAGGTCAGCTCAATGTGTTGAACTCAAGGGAAAAGCTTGAAAGAAATTAAGCAAATTTGAAATTCTTTTATCTCTATGGGAGCTGCAAATTCTTGGTAGATAAGACCTCAAATGAAGAATGTTTCAGACAGTAAGTTATGTTCTGACCATTAGGAAATACACATATTTGAACTCTCACAGATAGAAGTATTCCATTATAATATAACAAAGCATATTCTCTGCATGGTGTTTCTCATGTATTAAACATGACAGTGTAATGATTTGTGCCCTGTTATTTCTGTAAAATTATGAGCTGCATATTCTCACTGAACCAGTCCATGTCCTCCTCTTAAAACTTTCAAAATGTGTACCAAGAGCTGTTTTGTTGAGAAACTCTCAAGGCTGTTTTTTTTTTTTCTTCTACAAAACCAGATATTTCTCATTAATAGAGCAAATGTTTAAAATTTGACTCTAGGTGGTAAAATATTCACCTGATTTAGTGTCTCTGGGTGACTTACAGAGTTTATATAGTAAGAAATCTTGTATAGTTAGTGGAATTGGTACAGCTTTAAAGCAGCCTTACAATATATGACATTTGATTGGGGCTGATTTTGCCAAGTTGTACCTTATTACCTAGAATTGTACCTAGGCCACCTTAATTCTACAAATCAGTACTTACAGATACAAAGAATGAGAATTGGATGCAGGACTTGTATTTTTATCCAAAATATTTTTATTTTTAGTTCAGTACAACATCCTATATACAACAAATTGTTTCCCAGTATTGTAAATAATATTTATTTCCTGGCTAAAAAAAAAATCTGTCCATGTCAAATACAAGTTTTAAGCAGTAGCATATTTATTAATGAAGAAAAGAGCTAGAAAGAGGGGATGCCAACCAAGCTCTGGCTTTTACAGATGAAAACATTTATGAGAAGTGATGAATACAATACTATAAATAGAAGTTAACACTCTTAAAAACATCATGGTTAAATTTTAAATAAATTTATGTCAAATAAAAGAATTCAATAATTATTACATAAACACCAAAAAAATCCAATAGAGTTATGTAAGTGCACTGATTTTCAAAATGCTACCTGCAGACTTGCTTGCTGAATGACTATATGACTGTATTTCACATTGTGACAAGGCAAACTTCCTAACTTCTTTGATATCAGTTTAACTCCACTCTAATTCTGTTTGAAGCTAAATGTTGATTCATGTTTTTTTCAAAGCTGACTCTTTTTAAAAATGTCTATCCTTGAACAGCCTACTGACACATCTGGCAGAGTCACAGGAATGCAGATGGAATTCTCACTGAGCAGACATGTTTAAATGGAAAAATCAGCAATGTTAAATGTTTGCAAGATTATGGGTAAAATGCTTTCTGCATTTAATATAAATATGTCCTCATCAAAGGAGCAGGAATTTAACAAGGGTAAACTAACCACTTGACTTCCTAGCAGCTCATAAGGTCTGAATTTAGCACTATAGTCAGGTTAAGGTTTTCCTCACAGTGTGATAAATACTATTTAATCAACAATTTTAATCATCATGTTAGCTCATTAGAAATAATAGAGTTATATTTTATTTTCTCAACATTTTTAAGCTGTTCATTCCATTATGAAAACAACTACTACTGTGGAAATTGATATTTTCTCAACACAGATTTTAACACACTTATGCTTATAAAGCACTGACAACAAATTGCTTTGAGCTACATGGCAAAGAACAATTTTTTAAAAAAATGAGGACAAATATTTCTACAATTTGTCTTCTACAACTAATACTTTGGGTTGTACAACAGACTTTTTTTCTCCTCTTTACATAAGAAAATCCCAATGAAATATGATAGACTATCCATCTTTACCTGATTCTGAAATATAGTCTCTGAGTCTTCTTTTGAAAACCAGAATCTAACTTGCCCAAAGCAGAACAGGTTGCACTGCTGCAAGAGAGGCATGATATATTCTAACCAGTCCAGAAATCTTGATCAAAGACATCTATAGTAACCTTCATCTCTAAACATACAACTTGCAAAGACTATGATGAAATCCTCATTAGCTTATTTACTGAATTCTGTGGGTTTGGGAGAATAGAAATGGAAATTTAACATCAATTATCAACACTAACTAATTTTAACTCTTCACAGTTGGTCCCCAAAAAAATGTGTGCCAGCTTCCTTGTATAAATTTGGCTCAGTTCAGCTGAAGAAGGGACCATCCAATATGCTTCTTGCAAAGGAAAAGGTCTGGATTGTTATACACAGCTAATTTTTCAACTATAAGACCTAGTGCTGAATGGGAAACAATTTCATGTACTGACATTCCAGTGTAAATGGAGTCATTGTGTCTCAACATACTAAATGTATGTCTTGTGTACATAATTTCTGCTATTCATCTGTCTGCTTTTACAACAGGGGATGTTTGAGGCATCACTGTCTGAGACACCTTAAAGTAACATAAGACTGCAGATAGGACTTCACAATAGTGTAAGATTGAAATCTTTCCTTTGCCACAGCTGTCAGCCCTGTATATCAGAGATATTGCCATACGTATAAAATGGAACCAAATAGATGCGTGGGCAACCTCATCAAGTTCAGTTGAGTTCAAATAGCAATTCAGCTTCTCAAATACCAGTGTCTACTTTACTGTGGCCTGAATAACTCCAATAATAAAAAATATCACAGAATTATAGAATTGTTGAGTTTGGAAGGTGCCTTGTGAGATCATCTAGTCCAACCCTTCTGTTCACACAGGGTGATCTAGAGGCAGATTGCCCAGAATCATGTCCAGGTTGGTTTTGAGTATCTTCACAATTGGAAATTTCACAAGCTGTCAGGGTAACATGCAATAATGTTTGACCACCCATGCAATAGAAAGCTTTTTCTTGCATTTAAGTGAAACTTCCTGTATTTTCAGTTGTGCCCATTGTCTCTCTTCCTGTTAATGGGCTCTGCTGACAAGAGTCTGGCTGTCTCTTCTCTGTTACACAGCATCAGGGCTGTATGTGTTAATAAGATCCTCCTGAAACATCTCTTCCGCAGGCTGAATACTCCCAGTTCATTCAGCTGCTTCTCATGTGAGAAAGGCTTCAGTCCCCTAATCCTTCTTGTGCTGAAGAGCCCAGAACTGAACACAGCACTCGGGATGTGCCTCACCAGTGCTGAGTGGAGAGGTAGCTTCACTGTCCTTGCCCTGTTGGCAACGTTCTTCAAAATGCAGCCTAGCAAGCTGTCAGCATTCTTTGCTGCAAGGGTACACCACGGTCTTCTGGCCAGCTTCCTGTTTACCAGGAGTCCAAGGTCTTCTCTGAAAAGCTATTTACCAGCTGGTTTTATATGGATCCCTGGGATTATAATTCTCCAGGTTCTGGACTTTGCATTTCCTCTTGTTGAACATCATCAGTTCAATTCTTCAAAATACCAGCAGGTCCTTTGTTGTATCAGTCACTTCTCACCCTTTTTTATCCTCTGTGAATTTGCTGGGTATTCACTCTGTCCTACTGTTCATGTCATTAATGAAGGTGTCAAACAGTATTGGCCCCAGTACCAATCCCTGGGGTACACTACTAGCTGCTTGGCTCCGACTAGACTTCATGCCACTTATCATAACCTTCTGGACACAGCTGCTAAGCCAGTTTTCAATCTACATCACTCTCCACCTATCTAACCTGTGATTTGTCATCTCGTCTATAAGGATTTTATTGAAAACAGGGTCAAAGGCTTTACTAGAATCAATGTAAAGAATACTCACTGCTCTCCTGTGGTCCTCTAAGTTAATCACTTAATTGTGGAATGTTGGTTAAACATGATTTCCCCTTTGTAAATCCATGCTGACTATACCCAATTATCTTCCTGTCTTTTGTGTGTTTGGAGATGGTTTCAAGGATCAGTTGTTCCCTCACTTTCCCAGGGACTGATGGGGTTGACTAGCCTGTGGTTCCTCAAATCTTCTTTTTCACCGTTCTTGAAGAATATTTCACACTTAAAAATTTGAATTTACATGTCTTAATCTGTGTTTGAATTCCACTACAGATGTAAAAAAAAAATGCAGGAAAACCTAACAGAGTACACAGGGAATCAATCCAGTTATAAAGGCCCCAAACACTAAAACCTCTGTATTTCATTAAACAGGTTTTTATTAGAAGGTACAGTTTATATTTAGTTGATATTCATCTGGCATGAAAGTCATAAGGCAGAAATTGCTCCCATACCCTTTTGCCATATAACATCATATAACCTGTACCCAAATCCATGTAAATTATTGTTTGGGAAACAGAGAAACTCCAATCACATTAATACACAATGAACTCTAGGATCTTTTTGATTGCCTGTTTTTGGGTCACCTGCCTAATAAAGCCTTTCACTCTCTTACAGCAGTATGGCTACCCTTAAAGCTTAAGCACTCCAGAAAACATAAGAAGATTTATCCAAAATTTAAATAAAAATAGCAGACACTAGGATCCTTCATTTGATGTCATGATTGAAATCTTTGTACTGCAACGTGTTTATATGTAAAACACATTTTCTTGAAAAACATTGAAGCAGCACTATTTTATTTCCCTCTTAAAAAAAAAAGGAAAATTATTCACTTGATCTCTTTACTGCAGAATCTGATTTTAACAAACCACAAAATTTCACAGTGCTCACTAGCACTCTTGAGAAATTATCTTCCTCCCTGGTATTGGTACTGCTTGGAGATCACATCTTCATGGGATCTGAAGCACATGATTGGTGCCCTCGGGTTTTATGGTTACTTACATCTGCAGAGACTATTATCTGTCAAGTAACATTGCAGCTTAAGCTATTCTTTTTTCAATAAAAGTTGCAGCCTTGGTCTTTAAACCAATTGTTAGCATGCTGTATATTCTGCTTTCACCTTCCACAGTGGCACACACATTGTCCTGAGCATTTATACATAACTTTAGTGTTCTTTTCCACAGCACAAGCTGTGCAACCATTAATTAATTACATGACCTCCTTAAACGAGGTAGGCCAAATTGCACCCTCAAAAACACAGCCAAAACTTTCATTGGTTGCAGTCTCTGTAGATTCAATGGGAGCTGATCTCAGATTTGTATCTGAGGGCAGAATGTGACCCAGTGCATCCATTAGCTGGCCTTAGTCTGTATAGCTCTTTATCAGTTTGGGGAGGAAAGACACAGATTAATGGATGGAGAATGAAAGAGTGAAAAAAATGAGGTTCTTAAAGGTTTCTGATGAGCTGGGAAACTGAACACAATAACAGCTTTTAAAAAGATGCAGAAAAATGCTTAAATATTTGAAAGGTTAGCACTTCTCATAGTCAACACTTTGAAATTTTAATATAATTATTTTATTTTATTAGTATTATAATATTATTAAAATTACATTTCTCATATTTCTTGTCAGGGAGAAGACTGCAATAAGCTCAGAGGCGCTTTTTTGGAAAAAATAAAAGGGTTTGTCTCAGAATGGCTTGGGTTGGATGGGAGTTTAAAGATCACCTATTTGATATTTATCATCTAGTCTTGATGGATTTGGCTCTATTTATTTAAAGTAAAATAGCCAGCATATGCTGCAGTTACTAAACTATGTAAGGATTCAAAATTAAAATTCAAAGATAAGTTTCATATAAAATAAAAATATCTTAAACTTTAAGATAAGGTTTTGACAGAAAAATAGGTAGCTTAATGGGTCCAGGTTTCTAACAGACGAGAGTCTGAGTTATATTCTAGGCAATCTGGGATAGTTTAAAGCAGTTTCTTGCAAGGAGGTTGCCCTAATAAAACATTAAAAGAATAACTGTATGTTTTGTGCACTTTACTGTTCTGAAACACTTGTAGGCACAGTAAAATCTAGAGAACTGGTTACAACCATGAACCCAGACTGAAAATTCTGAAGGTGTTCAAAAGGGACATTCAGATAATCTGCTTAAACCTCAGACGTGCACTTTGTTTGGAGGACTGAGGTTAGATGATTTGATCCCTCACAGGTCACCAGGGAGACAAACAGGCATTTGTGTGAAAATGCTTCAAAAACTTCTCTCTCACCCATTCTTGGGTCGAGCCTTTAAACCAGTAAATCTTGGAACAATAAATTAACTTGTGTGTTCATATTATGACAGTGAATTATTTCAGAGCACTGACCTGAAGAAGCCTAGTCTCTGCTGGTCCCAATGGATGGCCAAAAACAAAACCAACAAGCCCCAGCCAACTGGGGACCATATCCAAACCACTAAGTTTGGGTTTATGTCCTCAGCTCCCCTCTCTCAGGGTTCATTTTCCCCCTCACTTTTCCAGAGGCAAGCACCTAAGGCTGCATTTTCTTGCAAAAGGGAGACGGAGCAGGAAGCGCTGAGGCTGAGCTTTGATTCGATGCTCACTGCTGCACCAGAAAAGTGCTCAAGCAGAGAAAATAACCCAGCAGCAAAGACCTCTTCCACTCCTTGTCAGGAAAAAGGTGAACCTGTGTGGTGACTCTGTGGCCCTATAGGAGCTGCCAGTTTTCAAAACCCACCCAGCTTGTTTTGCCATTTGGTTATGCTACACTTGCATTAATTCAGAATGAAATAAATACCTGTAATATTCCACAGATGATGATCTAGCTTTCAGACAGTATTGAATTTTACAGGAAAGCAGGACAGTCCTTGTCTGTTTTACCACCTATTCTGAATTTTCTGTTGTTGAGATTCAATGCTTTAGGAAGAACACTGAGCTGTACATGAGGCATGAAAATTTTCATTTAGAAAAAGGTTATTGGAGAGACAATTGCATTGAATTATCACAGATTCTAAAAAGGTTGCTCAGGTCATTAATGCCCTCTCAATAGCAGAGTTGTTCTCCATAAAAAGGGAATAAAGAATTAAAAAAAAAAGTTGCTTTACCAAATTATTGTAGAGTGGAGTTTTAGCCATTATACTTGAGAAAAAAAGAATCATCTACTTTATTATATATTGCTGACAATTATTTAATATATATATTTTTTTTATTCTTAAAAATTAGAAAAAGAACCATTTCTCACACCCCATTATATTTAGACCTTCACGAACATTTGAATTTCGAGGGAAAAATGCATCATTACAGCCTTAACAACCTATCAAAAATAAAGCAACACCAACTTAATTGTTTCTGAGAATTGTACTCAAGGGGCAAAAAGAAACATTTAAAAGCTTGTTATGGAATGCATGTGGCTCAAGGTTTGTATTTTCTGGTTTCAGACATAAACAGGTTTTCAAAGAAACATTCATGTATTAAAGTATTTTCAATAGAATTACTGCCTTCAGTTTGTTTTCACACAAAATATGGGACTCTTTTCAAGTTAATGGATAAATTTGCTCATCTCTTTCTTTATTATCAGGCAAAGATAAATAAGTCTTTTTCATTCAATCTGCTGAGATAACTTGCGCCCATGCCAAAAGGTGATCTGTTCTAATCAACTTCGTGAAGTCTGATGGAATTACACTGAACATATTTCATACCTGACACAACTACAGAATGATACAGTTCAGGACAAACATTGGTGACCTGAATAATACATGACAGACAGATGACCGGGTGAGAAAAGTAATTTTTCACCTACACCACTTGAGTTTCTTTATTAAAGGCTGAGACATATTTGATGGAAAGAAGGCTGCTTTGCCAGCTAAAAGCTGGTGTGTTTTATTAATAGCTCAGTCAGTATTCCCTTACCATTTTACTACTTGAAACATTATTTGGACAATAAAATACTACATGTATCTAGTTTGCATGGAAAACACCATGGAAAATATCACCAACACTGCTAAAGCGAAAAATAAAGATTTAAGAAATTAAAGTTGTTGATCATTTATCTTTAATTCTTAATATATTCACATATTTAAAAATCAGAGTTAAAAATATCATGAAGCAGAAACATATTCTGGAAATAAAACAACTACATAATCACAGGAGAATATATCAAATATCTGTAATGGATAGAAATTATCTTTCCCATGAGCTTGCAAGTAGGCACAATATATTTTAAAAGAAATGCACATCTCATAAAAGACAAGTAAATTTGGGTTCAACAATACAATTTTTTAATGTGACTTAAATAGTGTTTTGTCAAGGAAGGTTAAGGTTAGGACAAACAATAATATCTTAGAAGTTGGCCCATGAAAAGGTGGACTACTTCAAATATTTCTGTGTTTGAAGCCATACCAAGTTTTACTCTTAGCTGTATTTTTCCTCTGCAGACAGCAGCCAGGACAAATAGTTTTCTACAAATTCACAGTGTGTGACACCAGTGATCCAAAGGCTAGACAAAGATCACATGCTCATATTGTACTAATGACTCTTGTTTCATCAATTTAATAAGTGGGGACCTTCCACATGTGGCTGTTATCATGAACTCTCACTAATCTCATTTCTATACTCAAAGAAGCTTAAAACCTTAAATGAAATCTCAAAAATTTCTTGTGTTGTTGTTTTACTTTCTGTAACAGAAGAACACACCATATATATTTAAACTTCATTTCTTCAGTTCTTTTTTCCATGGTAACCTTTTGAAACTAATTGAATGCACATGTCATACTGAAAATAGTCTAGAAGCTGCTGTAAGTTTAAGCGTGAATACAAAACTGCTCATGGACCTAGCAAGCAAATATCACTATATAGTTATAAATATTTCACTTGAATGAATAAGAGTTTGCTCTTTTATACTGGAAAATGCACAAAGAGTTACCTGAAAGAAATAAAACTAAGTATGCAGTGTATGATATTGGACAGATTTTTCTAACATCAGAAGCATAACATATTTATACAACATTTAAAGACAGCTCTAGAGGTATGATGCTTAATTAAAATAAATTTGACACAACAGTAATCAGAAGTTTTCCTAGATCTGCAAATAGCTTTAAAATCCTCTGCTTTTCTACATATAAATATATAACAAAACACTCTTTTTCACCCAAAAAGATTAGCTTTTCAGGCTTTATTGAGTTGACTTTTCAGACATGAGTAGAAAAACAACAAAGAAATTCTTTCCTCTCATAGGCTAGCTATAGTGCCTTTGTCATATCCTATTTACAATATAAATTCCTTCATGTAAGTAAACCTCAGTATCTCTGATGAAACTCACAGGCCCTTCTAATTTGGATCAGTTTTGCTGAAGTTGAAGAAGGGGTCTTATTAAGCATAATATATAGGGCATTACCTGACAAAAGTTGCACTGATATGCTATCTGAGATTGTTTCAATAGCTGCTTGTAACATTAATTAATATTCAGAATACTTCTTTAAATCACAAACTATTCTTGAGAGGATATATGCTCAAATGGTGGAGGATATATGCTCAAATGGTGGTAGGGCTTAAATGGTGATATCCAAATCTGGGACAGCTGCTGGAAAATCACTGACAAAATCTTTGGTGAGGTTTTCAGGCTAATTCAGAACACCATATCCAAAAGCTCCTAGTGGTTTTCTGGATAACAACTTGAGCCTAAATGTCCTGCATCCTCAGCATCAAACATATGCACAAAGATGCACTTGTAAGTCAGAGACAGAGATTGTAGGAAAACCCTTTTTTATCAAAATGACACGAGCCAAGTTAAAACCTAAATTTTTCCAAAAAAAAAATTCATTGGTTTTTATACGTATTCCTGTTGCTGCTTTAGTTAGTGAGCTGCAATTTTTTTTTAAACTTTTGTAGTTTTGACAGTTTTTACCACAGCAGCTGTGCCATTATGGATTACTGATTTTCTGAATTGAACAGAGATTCTTCACTGTACAAAAATTACCAACACAAGAATATTTTATTTGTGAAGATTAGGTCTAATTCCTTCTCATCAAAATGCAGATTTCTTCTCAATTTGAACACTTCTTTCTGGAATGTTACAATTAATGTATGTCTTTTCATGTGAACAAACCTGAGGTTCATTGAGCTTTTGAGTGTTTGCAACAGCAGTGACTAAGCTGAGATGTCCATGACTTCCTCCTAGAATCAAAGAAATCTGGCATCAAGCACTCATGCCCAAACATGGGTAAAAATAAAAACCAAAACTTTCCTAGTGATCTTTGAAACTAAATTTTTTTCGTACTGTAAAAACTGAATCTATATATACAGCACAAATATCCAACTTCCTGTGAAGTAGACAAGCTATATTGCATTATGACAAATAGCTGGAGAGAAAAAAATAAGTATTAAGTAAAAAAATTCTAGACAGCAATTTGAGGACCAAGCAGAAAGAATCCTCAGATCAAATCAGGTATGTGGACAGTCCTGGTGTACAGTTATAGAAGGGCATGTAGTGATAGAACAAGGGAAAATGGATTTAAACTGAATGAGGGTAGGTTTTAATTAGATATTAAGGAAAAATTATTTATGCAGAGGATGGTGACACACTTGAACATGTTGCTCAGAGAAATTGTGGATGCCACATTCCAAGTGTTCAAGGCCAGGTTGGATGAGGCTCTGAGCAACCCTATGTAATGGAGAGCTCCCTACCTATGGCAGAGGGTTGGAGCTAGATGATGTTTAAAGACCCTTCCAACCCAAACAATTCTAAGATTCTATGATGTGAAAGCATTGCTAAAATAATAAAACATATACATTTAGAAGCATAGTAAAATGTGCCCATTGTTAATATTTTCAATATTAGTCATATGCTTGATGTTCTGATTGGGTAATAAAAATATCCATTGGACATGTTGACAAATCCTTCGTCCTACTCTTCTCAATTTGGCCTACGCTGGTCACTATTTGGTAGTTGCAAAATGCTTGAAAGCAGTAAGCCACAAGGAAGCCTCTTTCCACCTTCCATTAAACATGGGGCTGTGATATTCCAAACATAATCCTTAATCTGTGGATCATTCTCTGTGTTCCAGTCCTTAGCTGCAAAGCTATGCCTGTGCTATCATACTCTCATCACATAATACCAGTATTCCCAGCATATTACCATGCAGGATATAGTTCCCAGTTGCCATACAAGGAACAGTCCCCACGTCCTCTTCACATGATGGGATTAATCCCAAGACGTAGAGGTTTCAAGTTATTGTTTATGACACAACTCTGTTTATATTACTGAAGGTTGAGTTCTGGCTTTGTATCAGAGGCAAGAATAATACACTGCGATATAAAAATGTTCAGGTTATTGTAATTAAAACTGTCTATCTGGAGATGGGAAAGAAATTTAAGAAAATGTTCAGACACTTTGAGTCATTTCCTCCTGTTGATCGTCAAGATATAGCAGTCTGTTAACACATATTGCAAGTTTAGAGACTTGTCTTCAATGGGTACTGGGATCTTCAGAGCATTACACTTTACAAGTAGGCTTAACAGACTCTGATATAGAACAGTGGTGAACCTCACTCCTCGAGATACTTGTGGTATTTTGCTTCTGTGGTGTAATTTAAAGCTTCTAAACAGCAGCAGTGAAGAGCTTCATCAGAGTTTCTTGGCAGAACTAAGCTTGTTTACTAGCTTACAGTAATTTCACGATTATAAGCCGCACTGAGTATAAGCCGCACTTCTGGGTTTCAGCAACTTTTTGGTTTTTTGTCCATATATAAGCCGCACCTGATTATAAGCCGCATGTTACAATACAGAGTGTGATAAAAGGTACCTGTTCTATCACCATCTGTTGAGGGCGGGGACAGTGATCCTTATCTCAATGGCAGATAACCTGCTAATGGGCCATCCATTGAAACCAGGTAGGGCATTGTTCTTTATCTTTTCACAACCCATCCTTCCTCCAGGGAGTCATTGTCTGCTAATGGCCCATTGAGTCCCACTGTGTCACTGATAAAATTACTTCATCCCATTGGAAGTTGCTCCAGCCAGGGGGAAGAGCCCAACATTTCTTACCGAGATAAAAACAGAGGTTTTGGGACACTAAGGGAGCCCCTTTCTCCACTGGACTCCAGTGGAAATCCGGATTTCTCCACATCACCACTGGACCTCCAGAGGGAAACTGCACCTTGTACAGGAGCACTGCTCCAACTGAACCACATCTGTCACTGCAGGAGGATGCAGCCACCATTTAATGGGACTGCTGCCAACACCCTGCCTGACAGGGTGTCAGGTTGTCCTCTGACTTTGTCAGGGTTTGGAGTTTGTTTCTTTGTAGTACTGTATTTCTATTTTGATTTCCCTAGAAAAGAACTGTTATTCCTAATTCCCATATCTTTGCCTGGAAGCCCCTTGATTTCCAAATTATAATAATTTGGAGAGAGGGGGTTTACATTCTCCATTTCAAAGAGAAGTTCCTGCCTTTCTCAGCAGACACCTGTCCTCCAAACTAAAACAGCAACTTTTTGTTCTTTGTCCATATATAAGCCGCACCTGATTATAAGCAGCACTTCGGGTTGGGACCAAAATTTTAGTCAAAATGGTGCGGCTTGTAATCGTGAAATTACTGTACTACTCATTTCTTTTGATTTTCAGCTTTAATTTTAGTCCCTTTTTGGTTCTACATTTTGGATTGACTGACCTTCACTGTTATGCATTACCAAGAAATACACTTGTGCTGTGTACCAGAATCTGAAATAGGAAGGAACTGTCTAGATTCTTTAGCCACTCCTGCGGACATTTTAACCTGTAGCTACTTATATACGCAACCACAGGGCAATTGTCTAGCTAAAAGGGATTCAGACTAAACTGTGAACTACAAAATTGTCCTTTAATTCTGTTTTCATCAGTTCAGTGGAGGAAAATCAAACACCTGTTTCTTTGCAAAACATTAAAATGCTTAAAGGTTTTCAATATTCAATCAATAGATAAATCTAACATGCAAAGCAAGAAAAATAGTAATACTAGATGCTCAAGGAATACCAGGTACATTATGCAAACTGTTCATCAAAACACTTGCCAAAGAAAATCACAGCCTTTTCCAACAAAATCTGTAATTCCTGTTCCTACAGTTTGAAGAATGACATTCTCTTTGCTGATACAGCCTTTGGTCTTTCAAGCTGCCCTCAATCTATACTAAGCAAGCAAATAAAATTAAAATTACAAAAAGTAAATGAATAAAGTAAATTTTCCATTTCCATTTCTCCTAGAGGGATTCATGTTACATATATTTGATGTTTCTTCTCTTCTTAGGAATTAGCTTTCTCTTCCTCGTTTCTTGGTCCCAAGAGTTATGTTCAGATTACTGCATGCCCACATTTGAGAAAGAAAATCTAACCCATAGTATAAATTTCTACAGACAGAGAAGTTATCCCCATAGTGCATGTCATGCCATACAAACTATCTTTTCTCTTTTCATACCATTCTTGGTAAACATAATTTTAATTCTATTAATTCTGCCATTTATAATAAAAGAATTATCTTCAGAGAAAGAATGTAAAAATAACAGAGAACTAGAGACTAGAAAGGAAAGGAAGAATGATACTTAGAACTAGGCATTCAGTGATGCTAAGAGGACATAATTCCTAAAAATGGGGGATTAAATCCCTAAAATTGTAAATCGTACATATAATTAGCAAAATGACAATAGAAAAAGATAAATTAACAAAAAATATTAAGCTATTTAAATAAAGAGTTAATTTTTCAGTTGCTTAATTTTTGGGCCAAATTATGTTCTATGATACAGTTCTGTAGGCTTCTATAAAAACCAATAAACCAAACTAACATTAAAGCATAACTGACAGGAGAAACCAACCCCTTGAAATCCATTGCCTCTTTAACCTTCCTCTCCCTTTTGACAATTAACTATAATTGTCAACAATGTTAAGGAAATTTTCACATTTGGATGTAAGTAAAATCACTACAGAAAGAAAATACATGTATGTATTCATCCCGAATTTGATAGGGCAGTGCAAAAGGAGCACACAAAATCCCACAAAATTTCACTGTGAAAAAAGGTTCCTTCTCCCTTTTTAATTAATGCCTCTATATCTTGTTGATTTAATAGAAAAAGCACCACAGAAGTAATCTCATTTTGCAGACTGACTACCAACATTGCATAGCTCCTACAATTCTTTCTGCTTCCCTTCTAGAAATGGTAATTTTCCCTCTTCTATTTTTTTTCTTGTTTCCCTAAAATCTTCTACTCCCTTGATATATAGAAGTCTATTCTGAAATTACTTGTTCAAAATACAGTAATTTCATGACCATAAGGCGCACCGGACTATAAGGCGTACCCCCCAGGAGTCAGCTAATTTCACAACTTTGTAGATCATATAAGGTGCACCGGACTATAAGGCGCACGGTTCTTTTTGCAGTGAGGAGCCGCGTGGTGCGCAACAAAGTAACAAATTAGTAACAGAATCGCGCCATTGCAGGTTTACTGGTAGGTGCTCAATTTGCAAACATTTTTCACAGATTGGCGTAGCCTTTAAATGCAGTTCCAGGCGCCCTCCCCGTGCCATGACCCTCGGCACTACTGCCTGCCCGCGGCGCCAGCTGCTGAGGTGGGGCTCGGGGTGGCTGCAACTCGCAGTTTCTGTGGCTGCCCGCTCCCACCTTCCCCGCATGGCTCGCGCTGGGCCAACGGCGGTGCTTCCCTCTCTCCCCGTGTGGTGGTCGAGGCCGGCGCCGCTCCACTGTCTACCTGCGCGGCACGCGCGGGGCCGGGGTGGTGCCACTCTCTCCCTGCGCCGCGTCCGCGGCCAGCGCCACCTCTTTCTCTCCGCACGCTGCGTCCGGGGCCGGTGCCCCCTCCCTCTCTCCCGGCGCGGCGGCTGGGGCCGGCGCTGGCTCCCTCCCTCCCCACACGGCTCCTGCTGGCCATGGCCGCCCGCTCCCGCCCCCCCCTCACGAATCGGCACGCCCGCGGCACTGCCCCCTCATTGCGGCTCACACTTCCGGGGTGGCAAATGTCGCAACTTTGTACATCATATAAGGCACACCAGACTATAAGGTGCACTACCGGGTTTGGGGAAAATTTTAGTCAAAAGGGTGCGCATTATAGTCGTGAAATTGCTGTGATCGTGATTGGAATAAACATAAACACAGGCGTGATATTAGCATGAGTGAGTTGGCAGAGGAGGTTTCACAGCCCACTTTAAGCCCTCTCCCTGATGGTTAAGACAAATATGCCATTCAGAACACACTAAAGCCTTAGGCCATTATGATAGCAGCACACATGCATATGCTGATTTCTCTGAAGACTTCTCCCTTACTCAGGTCAGGTTTCTTGCTTCTTTTCTACTATTTTGTAAAAAATTAGATGGGTCTTTTTGCTAAAAATGCAGCACCTGATGCATTCTCTATGCCTTTTTCAAAATTTAGAAGGTTTCTATCATCTGGTGTTCAATATCCACAACCAATCCCTGTCTCAGACACTCTTGCTTAATAATTTTGTTTATTATTTTGCTTTCATCCTCATGTGTATAATTTTCTGCTTGGTACTTAATAAATTTTATACTGCTTCTACTACTGTTAGTGCTAATATCATGCAGTTCTCTGTGATATTGTGTGCCTTTCCTTTGGCATTGCCACCCAACATTCAGAAATACAAATTTCCTCCTCACTCTGGGATTTTTTTGTAGTCACGAACCAAAATATTCATTTAAATCAGGCTCTTGAAAAACACAAATAATATATTCACTGCATATTTTAAACCAAGTCTTTATTCTTAAATTCTTTGGTTTTTCCATTACTCTTTCAATCCTCATGTAAAATTTAATCAATCTGTCCTCAAGGCTTCCAACTACTCTTTCTTCTTGCAGGAAGGTTTCAGCAGTAGAACTCTTTGTTTCAGGATACTTGTCTTGTAATCATGCCTTCTCTCAGTGTTTCCATCTACACAGAGCACTTTAACATGTTAACAGTAATGTTCTACGTCATTTCATATACTAATTTCTCTTTCAATCCTCTCAAATCTGTACCTCTCAATTAACAGAATAACCTATTCATAGCCAAGACTTACTACTTAAATGTGTTTTCTGTTCTTTGATCATCTTAGAGATGATACCACACCAACTTTCCTTTAGGTCAGTTCTCTGTAGAGGGGAAACCACATCAGGGCTAATCTCTTTGCTCTAACCAGGATGGTCTTACTCATGTCTTCCATCCTGTCTGCCAAGGGAGCACAGCACAGGGAGACTGCACAATGGACTGAGCTGCCAGTGAGGTTCTTTCAGTGTCCTTCCCCACATTTCTTACTTGCTTATTATTGAAACTGGATTCCTTCATGCACTCCACTATTCACTGAGATATTAAATAAAACTTCCAAGCAAGTTCTGACAAAACTGTATTATTTGAGTTGCCCAGATAGTGGAAGAGATTTGAGATTTCCTATTATTTTCCCATGCTCTTCTGTTTTTGTGGATAGAGGGTTATGTGATTGTGTGCTAAGTCCAGTGTTTGATACAACAGACACTGATTTAAACTACATATTTGAAGCGACGCATAAGTAAAGTTATGTAAATGTCACATTATAATGAAGGGAGTCTCTATCCACAGAAAAACATATGGATATATTCATAGAGAGTATACACCTCGGAGACACTATTCTGTTATGAGACCAGAGTAAATAAATATAAAATTTGCAATATCATGAGGAAAAAAAAAAAAAAAAAAAAGGAAGGAAATATATATATTGGTAAAGATAGCTGCTTTTCCAAAAATTATTCTAAAAATAAATTCTATTTGTGATGACATTTTTCCAAAATTATTCTTGAGTATTTTATCACTGGAGAACTTTCAGGAGAATTACATAAAGGCTATGGTGACCTAAATATTAATTTTTTCCTATTCTCAGAATGGACAACATCCATCCCACACAAGAGCTGGAAATGTTTCTTTTTGAGGAAATATTTGCTTAATTTTATGAGCTGTAACTACATTGTTAATTCAGATCTGGTTCTTAAGTTTCCAGGGTAAGTGGTCACCTCAGGCTAATACTCTATGCTGTAGGTCTAGTAAACGAATAAGTACAGATTTCCACTATACTATACCTGCCAGCTTTCAACCTTTTCATCTGATACATAGTTTAATAGAAATATTTCTAGTCACAGCATAAAGTCTTGTATTTAGCTCAACTTGTATTCTTCACCTCCTCTTCTGCTGTATGTTGCTTTTCATGCAGTTCCTGGATATCCCTTTTTAAAACCCAGGACACCCAGAAAGAATGTAGATTTTTTTAGCTTAAAGGGAGAAAATTTCTAATTAAAAGGTGTAAATCCTTCTGTTACACATATTTTTAAAAAGGGGTTAGCGCCAACACTCACAATTTTCCGAGAACTATCCCTCCAGCTACTGTGTGTACTACATAAGGGAGTAGAGCCAGTTTTAGCCACTTATGAAACTCAGTGTATTTGCATAGGGGCCAAATACAACAATCAAATGTATGAACTACAGAAACCTTCTGCAATCCAGTGGTGAACCAGCTGGATTTGAGCCATTTTTCCATTTAAATGTAAGGAGAAGTAGTGGGACTTTTACTGTTTGCACTCTGAGCTTGCAGAAGTTTCCTGTGTATATTTTCTTTATTTAAGGAAGTTTTAAAAATAAAAATAAAAAGTGAAAAACCTGAAAATAGAAACTTCACCAGTAAGTCAGTAGCTACTTATGACAATGTGAAGCTCTTTCATCAAAAAGTACATTTAATAAGTGAAATAAATCTGGCTGTGACATACTACAATTTCTACCTCTCTTTAGCTAAACTAAGATGAAAATATGGTAACATATAATTTATTTCTTCTAATCTGAGGGAAACAACAGGGCTGTCCTAACTCTAGTTAGGTCTCAGCACTTGAGCATAGTTCACCATAACGTATTTGTTTACTTAACACAGCTGAAGTTTGTATCGTAACTGTAAAATCTGAAAAATAGGTGGATAGAAAACCAGAAAAGTATTGAAATTCTTTGTCCTCCAACACCTAGATTTCTTCTACAATCTCCAAGGAATAACCTCCCTAATTTCCTTCATGAAGATAATTTATGTTGACATGATATGTCTTTCTTCAACTCTAGTGAAACCTGAGCTAGTAATTAGAAGCTTCTTCTCTTCCCACAAGTTCAGCAAAGCTGAACTGGCAGTATTAAGATTTCAAAGGGAATACTCAGTGAATGCAACAAAAAAAAAAAAAAAACACCAAAAAAAAACCCCAACAAACACACAAAAAAGTACTCCCACAATGACAGAAGCAGCATAGGAACTCCTACTGTAGTACAACGTAAGATTTTTGAGATTGTTCTATGTTAAGCAATCCCCTTTGGCCTGTATTTTCTACATTCTTTTGACAAACAAGTTCCTGATACTCAACTTTAAGAAGACATTCAAAAGTTCCCTCAAATCAGAGCGAGACAGTAAGCACAGGTTTTGTCAGTTTCAAAACCAAACTCCAAGATCAATGCATTTCAAAATATGCCAAATGGTTTGTCTGTCTGCAGTTGGATCAATCCATTCACATAACTTGCTTGATCTTCTTTATTGTTTGGAAAGCAAAATGGGAAAGATTTAATGTAGTCAAGCCTGCCAGATTTACTAACATTACAGAGCACTTGCAATTAATGTTAGATGTAAGGTTGACTAAATGTCATCATTTAGTCAACTATACTTGAGATATAGTCCTTCAAAGTAAACAGTCATATGATGAAATTTGGAATCCCAAGTACTTTCGCTTATTTTTTATTGTAAGGGACTGACTCCTCAAAGCATACTGTCAGTCAATGGTATTCTTATTCTCACTCTCTCCCTTTCTTTCTTGTACCATAAAGCATCCTGAAAACGTATCAGTAACACACAAGGATTCTTGCCCTCAGACTTCAAGATCTACTTCTGTGCATGACATGCAGCACTCACCAAAGCAATGCAAGACGCTATACAGGCCTTTGTTGGACACTTGGATCAATGAACAATGATATGCAATGTTTTGTATTTTTGGGCTCCGTGTCTGTATTAGATAATCTGGTGTTATATCCTCTTTTAGGTGGGACCAAACACTGCATACCAAGTGCACTAAAAAATGAATAGTAATTATATTGTCTGTATAAGGACTTGATCTCTACTGATTTTCAGTTTTCCTTTTAATTTGCTTTCTCTGAATAAAAGACTGGGATGACAGATAATGTTCATCAGTAATAAGTAAAGAATTACTGTTCACTCTAGAATTTTTTTACTTTGGAAAAACACAAGAAAAAAATTGAATTATTTGAAAAAAATCTAAATAATGAATAAGGACTAAGATTTCTGAAGTATCTCAATACACAATAGCTTCTTTTTAGTACTCAAAAAGAGCCTGAATTTCCTGAATACCACTCCTGATAAGCAAATCAAATTAAAATCCAGATCTGTGAAGATTCAATACATCCACTGAAATTTGCCAGAGGATGAAACAGAACACAAACAAAGCAGTAAGAATAAAGAAGAGTTCCAAAACCCCAGGAAAAAAAAAAAAAAGATGGAAATTTGTAAAAATTGTTTAAATCTCCAACAAAATCAATAAAGAAGTGAACTAGAAGGAGATGCAGGGATGCAGACTACAATGGTCTTCGTGGATGCCATGGTGGCTCAGATGAACAGATATCATAATTTAAAAAAAAAAAGAAGACATAAGGAAAACTGGAAAACTGTTAAGTTGCAGTGTGACAAATGCTGCCAATACTGGCCTCTTTAAGCAGCCAGTTCAAGCTATGTTAATGAAAGCTAAAGCATGACCATTTATGATCCTGATGGAGGAAAAACTAGGATGAGTTATACTCCTGCCCTTGCACATAAGGGTCAGACTAGAAATGATTTGGCTTAGGTGATTGTCTCTTCCGAAAATAGTAGGTTTCTAACTAAATCCTAATAATGCAAACATAAAGGCTGTTAATGTACTTATTAGCCATCACAAAATGCATTTCACATTGGATGGTTACAATACATTATATCAGCTGCAATCACAGCTCTGTAATAACAGTAGCAGTTCATTTAAGGGGAGCAAGTATAGCTCTTCTTCCAAACCATTATGTGAACATGATGAATGATGATGGCACTAGACTTATATGGGAGGGAACTGGAGCTGGAAGGTGAAAGAGCTGCCTTTGAAAAAAATGGATGGAGGAGCACATATATAGGCATATCTGGGTATGCTCACGTATGAATATTTGAAAAAAACACCACAATTAAAAGATGCCTCTAGAACCTGACAAAAGCAGTTTAAATTTGAAGCTGAAAAAATCCTCAAAAAGCCCATATTCAATTTCAGAATTAAAAGAAAAAAAGGGGTAGGAGGGGGAATAAAATTGATGAAATATTAAATTAAGCATGTTTTAGGAGGGAGTAGCTCTCAGCAATTGGAACCAGTCACTTCAAAAGGGTCAGTTTTTCTATTTTTCACATTTGAGCTTGGGCTCACTGAAAAGTGGGTGATATTTGAACAGCATATAAGGCTGAAACCCAGGTCTTGTGCCTCAAAAGTAGATCAGGACTATGCTGTTATTTAGTTAAAAATAGATGGTTGTAATAACAACAAGTTTGTAGCACAAGTAGACAAGAAGCATAAGGTTGAGTTAATAACTATTAACTATAATGGTTTTGCTTCCTATTCAGATGATGCTATAATTTACAGAGGTGAGGAGGACATCAGAATGCAGAGGCTTATTTTCTGCCATCACTATAGAAGCTGTGCTCTGAAGTTGGTGTCTCCAAAAAGTTCACGTGGTTCTGGAGATTCATAGGGATCACAGACCTCTTCTCATGTGAGAGCAGAGTGCATATTTTATTGACAACAAAGTGAAGAGAAGCACAATTGCAAGAGAAGGAAAGGAGAAGGAAAGAGGAAAATAAACAACACTCCCATGCAAAGGTGGAGTGACCAAGATGGATTCTTTATGGCACTCAGATTTATCTTTATGGCACACATTGTAATGGCCCTCAGAGCTCCACCGTAATGGCATCATGTGTTGAGGCTCATATGCTGATTTACCTTTTCTTCTGTTCCTAATTATTTGTGCCTTTAAATGCTATTGTTTTATAGATGATTCATGTTAACAAATATAATGTTCTCTTTGTGTAGGTATTTCTTCATACAGAGGATTTAATTCCTTGAAATGATTGTTCCCCATAATCCTTGCAAAATTCAGGATGAAATTGATAAAACAACAGTTCTCATTTGAAAAATTGATAAATTGATAAAACGGTTCTCATATGCATCTGCACACATGCCAAGTTCTTAGCTAGTATTACTTAAATAATTGGGATTTTAACAGCAACAAGTACTGCACTGTGCAGGGGAAACAAAGTTACTTGGAAAACAAAGCCAGGAGGGAGGACACCATAATTCCTGATTTTCATATTCCAAAACGCTATATATCAGGGCATAGCATGTACTTTGGGATATGCACTGTCAAGCAGAACATCTTCTAGGAAAACTCATGGCACTGATTAACCCCAAAGCCTGAATGATTTAGCAGCGCTTCTCAAGTGACTTTGCACTGCTGTATGGCCCTGAGAAGGAGACCCTATTTCACTTTCTGCTACTCGTGTCTGTCAAATGTCCACTACCATTCACTGCAGAGTACATCTTCTCCACCCAGAATTAGTAAGGAGAAGTGGGTCTGAAATTTGGGTAGGCTTAATTTTCTCATGGGTATTATGTTTCTGCAATGCATTATATATCTTCAATTATGTGAATGAGCACCTCTTTACAGTCTATATTTCTTCAGAATACATATTTCAAAATCATGTTGTGGAAACCCAAGTCATCTGTTAAAAACCTAAAAAAAAATAGCAGATTTATTTTTCTCTAAGAAATAATTTATATATTTCCCTCATAACACAGGATTTAACAAGTTGTAACAAAAAAAAAATCCTAAGAGTTTGCATGCTTGTATTTGTTCTTATGCAAAATAAAATTATTTGTAGACAGAAATTGAGAACAAACTAATATAAAATAAATCCTTCCTAAGTGCTTCAGCAAGTTGTACCACCAAGCTTCAGTTTAAACCTAAAGCAGAAACATGTATACATATGCCTACACAGAGGTATTATCATCAACAACAATAATAAAAACAATATTATCTGAGACCTAAAAATTGTTGAAGGCAAAATAGCTCAAATGATTCTTAATGCCTTTCAGGCACATCTGAATCAAATAAGGTAATTATTCTTTAAAATGCTTACACAAAGTCTGATTTGCATGCTAGTAATTGCTATGCCTTGTGGCATCTAGCAATTGACACAGCAATGATTTTAATTATTGTAATTTCATCAGTATAAATACTTCAAAGTTATGCAAATAGTACCTCATAATCCACATAGACAGTTCAGAGTATTTGATTTACTAGTCTTGTAAGGCTCTTTGTCTATGCAGTTTACTCTCAGATGTGACTGTGCATTGCAATTGAAGCCTTTCACTCACATCAAAGCTCTAAATCATAACAAGATGAGCTAATTTTACAAAGACTGACACTTCAAACATTAACTTGCAAATACAATTATAAGATGAAATATATAAAGGACTTTACTAGGATATCATCTGGCATGGATACCTGCAGCTAATCATATCTAATGTTTTCTATGACAGTGGTAAGCAATGATATTGCAAGACCAAATGTCTTGGTGTGAACAATTACAGCCACTTTTGCTTCTGAACAGCTGTGTAAAAATACTTTATCCTATACTACCATTTAAAAGTTGTGTATTCAAAGTATATTTAAAAAAAACCACAGTATTTTTTTAATAGTGTATAATAGGGGTGTATTACATTTCAGTAGAGGAAATTATTTATACACACTACTGTTCCTGATATGGAAAAATAAATATATCACAGGTAACGTTTTCATGTCAATAGTAATGCAAAATGCATCAGAGTGAATGCATCTTCTATCAATATCTATGACAATTAAGGGGAGGGGGGAAGGTTGTGCTGTCATCAACTTCTCTTTTATTTACAGAAACCTTTCCAAACCCATGTGTCAGGCCAGATGTTTAGATGCTGTAATTCTCAGTTTTCAATAAATCTTAGATGTTTAAACGCAGATCTCTTCCTTTAGATACCAAGATCTGCATCAAACGCACAAACAAAAGGCTGAATATCCATAACAACAAATCTGAAAACCAATGTTGACCATCAATATTTACAAAGCTGTCACTAATACTTGTTTTGCAGAAGAGCTGAAGCACAGCACTACTTATCCCCAGCTCAAGATCCACGTGTGCTGAATGAAAAAAGAATGAGACCTGTTGCTTTTTTTCCTTTCTTTCATTAGATTCAGATTACAGCCTACCCTGAAGACTGGAGGTAAACAAAATTGGAAGAAGATCACCTACAAAGAAAAACTTCAGAGGTGCTCTGCATGCACAGGTATCTTGGAAGGACTTTGATGCCTGACCTGACAAGAAGTTTATGTTGAGAGAATGTCGTAATGGCCAGAGGTAATTCACTAAATAAAGATGTAGTGGGCAGTTTAAGCTAGAAATGACATTACAATCAGAGATAAATTTTCCATAACAGAAAACTACAAAAGCCTTTTTACAACTTGTTTATAAAAACTACCATTGAATTCCTTTATTTCTTATTGATTGCATAATATTTATAATTTAATCTTGTAACGGAGAAAGTACAAATAGAAAAGAGGAAAATAAGAACTCTCAAAATGAAGAAATAGCCTTTATATAAGTAAACTTAATTTGGGAAAACATATCTGAGCCAAAATATGAGGAAGGCCTATTTGGAGAAAGTATAGTATAGGCAGCAATTAACTCTCACACTAAAAGAATGAGAAAAAAGCTGATGAAAAATAGGATAAAAGAGATTTGAAGTGAAAAAGTTTTTTTTAATGCAACGTGTCTTTAAAAAGCAGAAACAACTGCCTAAGAATTTTTTAAAGGCAGATGTAATAAATGGGCTAAAAATTCACTAATTTATAGAAAAGGGGACTGTCCAAAAGTATAAACACTGGCTAGGATTCAGAGGCTGACCCAGGAGGTCCCTAAAGGACTCAGTGCTGGAACTAGAAAAATACTGCCTCCATAATCACCATTTCTCTTTTACTTGTGAAGTATTTGCTACCAGCCACTGTCACAGATGGGAAACTGGCACAGAGCAACTGTTCTGAGAATTCAACAAAAGTCAGTGATTGTAATAGTTTGCAAAATGGCAAGCATACAAAAATCACAAACTGTAAAAATTAGCATGGAAACAGTGCATGGAATGAATATCTCAGAAGAATGTATAACACAGTCTGTTTTTGGAATACGTATTTACCTGCTTGCACATTCAAATGTAACTTTGGCTCCCACAATTGCTCCAGAAGAAACAAGAGGAAGCTGACAGAGGAAAAAAAGCAGAATGTCAACATCAAGCATTTCAACCAAGCTGTAGCCTACACAGGTAAAGAATGACTTGCAAATCCACCTCATGTAAGGAAAGGGAAGGAATCACTTGAAAGGAAACACAGGAAATCAGACAGCAGCATGAGCATCTAAATAAATTCCATACTACAAACAATGAAACACTGAATGATAACAATGTTGAATCACACTACAGAAGAGCACTGTGATGGAAGTGACATACCAATGGAATCACATGTAAGAAACTGAAAACATCACAAAACAGAATCAGTTTTACATTTGCTACTAGCTGCAATTATTTCAGATGTTAATTTTTTTTTTCTTTGATTCACTGACTCACACCTTCCCATTTTTTAGTAAATTTCCTTCAGTCAATGAGGATATTAAATGGTTAAATGAAGCAAAAATATTTTAGTGGGAGGAAGTAACTTCCTATGTATCTTCCTGGGTTTCATGTGGAAGCAAAATAATTAGTAATTATAAATATATATAGGTGATTGTTCAATATATGTTTCAGTCCAAACTACAAATAAATACACAGCATTAAATGAATCAGAATGCAGTTCCCGCCTAAATTTCTACTTGCTCATCAAAGTTGTTTTTTTACAGATCCTACCTGCTTCCAGCACAGAATTCCACAGTGGCTGTAGTAGGCCATCATATGACCTGGATAAAATTATCTGTTCAAGAATTCTCAGTATTGTAAGCAATAAAATATTTTATATCTTATGGAAATACAGAAAGGATATAAAAAAAATTTAGATTTGATGATCCAAACTATTTTTCATTCCAGCAAGCAGCCCTTCATTACCAAAAGCAAAATACAGTGAAAAAGTTCTATGAAAAAATATTACTGCCTGTATCACTGCTGCAACAAAGAGCAGAAGTCACTGCATTTCTATAACTCCTTCACTGGTACTTTTCCAGCCTTTATAAGTTTTTGGAAAATAAACTAAAACATTATTACTGCCAGACTAGTACTAAGAAATCAATATACACAAAATATAATTTCCATGCAACTCAAAGGATGCAATATACATACTTGGGGTGTGCTTTTTGGGAGGGGAAAGATATATGACCTGCTAAAATGTATTAAAAAATCCACAAAACCTAATAGAATTCAAGTTTAATTTTTAACCTCTTGACTTTACTTTCTGTTAATTAACATTGGGATCTCATCCAAAAGTATTTGCACAACATTCATTTGCTAATAAATTAAATAATCTCAACTATTTCTGGGAACAGTACATCCTTATAGTCTGAGAAGTATGTGTTCCAGAAATACTTTTCTTGTAACCATTAAAAGTGACTTGGAGCATGATTAAAAACCATGTAACACTACATTCAAATTAAACACATTGGTAATTAGAGTCACATGTGTTTAGAGCAACACAATAAACCAGTATGCACACAAATGTTTATATGATGAAACCAAAGTAAACAAGCAACAGCGGAAAGAGAACAGGATGGAAGTTGAAACATTACAGCCTTTATATTATACCACACAGCACACTGACACTCGTAAGAGGAGTTAGTTAGTGTTCAGTATTGCAAAGTATGCTACATTAATTTATGAAAACTTAAAAGAATCTGTTGTGCAGCAAAGGTGAAAACCACAAGTTGAAGTATTAGTAATTACAGCATCATCTAATGAAAAAGAAACCAGACCCAAAAACCCTGTTAAAAACTTGTTTTAACTTGTCCGCCTCTACAAATCCCAGTAAATGTTTCAGTTTTTGCTCAAAATCACTTTGCCTGAGTGTTTTAAGTTATACGTTTCACTTATTTAGTGAGAGGAAAAGTTGAGCTATTGACAGCATAGGCCAGGAGATCCATGTAAACCTACTGATCAGTAATTTGCACTCTACAGCTTCCCAGGAATAATCTAAGGAAATGTGAGAACACAAGAAAAATAAGTGGGGTTTTTTGGTTTTTTTTACTAAAAGCTCACACTGTGGAAAAACTCAAACAAAAATCAAACCAAACAACCAATCACAAAAAAACCCCCATAAAATCGAAAAGATAACAAACAAAAAAATTCACTTGGACAAATCACTCTCCATGAAAGAAAATTACCCACAACATTTAATTTAGAAGTCATAAAGTAGATCAATTGTTCCATCAGGTAACTTTATTTTTATCCTCACTACCACAAAAACAGTACAATGAAATAATTAATTGCTGCCAAAAAAAACCCCAACAACAAAAAACCCAAAAAACAAAAAACCTTTGTTTTCTCTTACCCCAAAATTAAATAAAATTCTAATCTATATTACCTGCAGGAACTAGATTCATAGGAATTCTGTATGCATATCTACATGTCAGATCCATGAAAATAAAATTAGAAGATGAATCCTGTTTGAGGGAAATGAGGAGTCTTTCAGTTTCAACCGAGTTCTTGTTTAATGGTGTTCTTGTTCTCCTCTTAGTGGAATGAAGTTACCACCAGGGGGTTATTTGGTGGTTTATTTGAGAAATAGGCAATGATATTGATCCAGGTTAAGAGGATGAACAAACCTCACTCTGTCCCTTTTTTATAGGCTCCCCAAATTCAAGCAGACTAGCAGACTTGTTAAGAGTTAATTACAAAACCTTCAGAATAAACAGAATAATTTTAAGACAGAGAGTTCTTCCCAGCAGCCCCACATTTTGACTTTGTTGTGTAATGGAAAGAGATCAAAACCATAAAAAAAAATAGTTATAAAATGTATTTCTCAATTTACAGTACGTTTGGTCAGAAGAATTTCCTCACACAAACTCTCAGGCTGCTCTTTGGAGTGAAATAGGTACAGCAGAATTTGAAGAGCCTTGATTATATTGTACATGTATTTCATGTCATAAACATATGAAACATTTAAAATATGGTATTAAATATGTAGCAACATTTCCTGGCACAGAAAGAACAAAGGTGTGAGAGAGGATTTTTTAAAAAAGCTTTTAAATAATGCTGATAAGAAATGTCCCAACATGATAAAAATCCTGTCTTATTCTAAGTTCCCCTTCATAGTATTCTCTTTGTTGTAGATACAGGCTGTACCTGAAAAAAGGCCTACTGGTTGCTTTGAAAAAGAGGTTTTAACTATTTAACCTGCTACAAAATTATTTTTAACCATTTGGCAGAAGAGGTTGTTACAGCTTAAGTGTTACACAGTTGTTGCTGTTTACAAACACTTTTAAACAACTGTAATAGTGAGAGATGCTTAGAGTTTAAAGAACTTTATGTGTAATTTTTAAAAAAATAATCACCCTCTTTTCAACTTTTTCCTGCTGCTTCCCATGGCTTTCCAATGACATTTCCTTGAGTAGGATAAACTACCAGCCTTTCTTGTTACAAGAGGGAAAAGGTAGAAAAGCAAGGGGAAAAAAAAAAAAAAAAAGAGAAGATGACTAAAGTTTAGAGATCTCTGAAAATAATCTCCTTATATAAAAATTTGTTCTCACCATCAGGCACTCTTGTTCTGCCAGATGGAAATTTCTCTTTACTACATCATCCCTTTAAGTGGACTAGTTTCCCTCATAACTAAAGACAGAGAAAAAAAAAAGAGCTAAATCAGTGGAAAGTGGGTCAGACTTGGATCTCTCAGCAGTCATTTGAAAACCTTAAAGAATAACAACCTCAATATTCTGTTTTCATTCGAAGATGCAACCCACAGAATCAATCAGAAATCTGATTCACCAACAAGGTTTGCAGCAGTCCCTAAATGCCTCACTGAAGAAATAACTGGCTCCACTTCCATCACCTTTCTCTTTGAATTTCCACACCACCTATTCCTTTAGATTCAGAGAACACCATGCCAAGGGTATAGTCCTAAGGACAAGGGGGAAAGAGTGCTTGCCTTACAATCCTCTCCCAGAAAATCTCTCCCTATGTGGCTGGAAGAAGCCTCAAAGAGCCAACCACATTGGAAAGTCTGACTAACATATTGTCTGGTAAAGACAAAATACCAACAGCATGAGTTTCTGTTTCCCTTAGAATTTAGGCACTGAGGAAAAAAAGGGTACTTTTTCCTTGTCTGGCCTAAGAAGTATAATTCATTCTGGTTGTAGTGACTCCTGGGAGCTGTAGTATGCCTTTTTGCAGGTAGGCTCCTTCCCTCTGGGTCCGCCTGGCAAGGATGCAGGTAAACAAGGTAGGGCACAAGGTTCAGTGGTGGCACATCTCATCAGGATACCAAATCTCATAGGAAACACTTGCCTTGTTTTTAATTTTCTGTAAGCTCAAGTCTATGAGATCAACTTTCCTAGTCTTGTAAGAAATTTTTCTGCCTGCACATTGAAATAACAGTATTGAAACAAATATATTACCTATTGCCCTGGAACAAATACAGTAGTTTCAATTATTTTTTGGTCTATAGCACTGACCCAAATTAGCCTTATTGCCATTCTCTTTGTATCAGTGAAAAGTCTGATATTGCTCTTTTGCATCTTACATTTTACTACCCGGTTCTCTAACCCTGCACGCTGAATTCTCTTTGGCATGGAAATTTGGCATCCTCTCTCCGGGAAGGGAGCTAGCCTACTCAAAATACTTTGCTTATATACATAGGAAAAATCTCAGAAAGAGAAAAGATAACTAAGAAAATATTTCTGTGTGGTACTGGGAAATATACTAATACTAGAAAGAATATTTTTATTGACCATATTTAAACAAACAGGAATAAAACAATGTTTAGAACTCATCCAAAAAGCAGTATGCCAAATTTTTTTGGATACTTTCTACACAAGGATGAATGGGGAAACCTAATCAATATAACACAAATCCCTGTTTCCCAACACCTCCTGTGTGGAGCAAGCTAGATCAACAAGCAGTACTTCTGCCTGGTAGGTAAGGAGAGGCTAGAAGAGGCTGCCTGTAGCCATTCTCTACCAAGAACCCCAGAGGATGCTGCAGAGGATCTGGTCTGCAATGCTGAATTACACAGAAAAGCCCACGTGGCCTCTTTAGAGAGCTCTGCACAGCAGACATCTGCCTCCTCTGCTCTGAGCCCCGTGCCTGCTGTGGTGGTGCACGCACTCGTTCCCACTGGTACTCTCTTTACCCTTCACTAAACATGCTTGCTTAATGCAGTCTTTCAGCTAGTGGAAAATAGGTCCCTTGAAGGCTGTCATTCCCTTTCGGTAACCCCCTGGAACAAAACAAAGAGGTGATCTGACTTTCTGCTCTCCAGAGTTCACTTGGGATCAATTCTAACAACTCTCATAATGTCGAGATTAGGCAGCTTTTCCTCCTCCTTGTTAACAAGGCAATGACAAAGAGAGAGAGAAGTCAATTTCCTTTTCAAATAAAACTAAGAAGCCACTCGGCAGTACATACAAAAGTTACAAATAAATAAGTGAAGTTTCTGACTGATGAAGCCCTGCAGTACTTCTTACTGGAGGTACTGACTTCCAGGACAGGGGGAATCATCTTTAGGAAGCTAAAATTTGGATTCCATAGGTTTAAAGAGCAGATGCAATCCCCAGAAGACTCCTTTTCAAGGTTAAGCTTGAAAGCTGCCCTTTTGAAACAGGCAGCTGGCAGCCTGACCACTGACCCTGTCGTTTCTCTGGACAGGGACCTAAGCAACTGGGGAGCTGACAGGTCACCTGCCCTTCCTGGTAGCAGGCAGGACCTGACACCTCCAGAGCCAGACTGCTGAAATTTTCTCTGAGCTGACTGAAAAGAAGAAAGCAGACCTCAGGAACCAGTCTGGATCAAATTTGCTCCGAAGCAAAGTCCTCTAAGCCATGGGCTTTCAGGAAGGAATTTGGCCGAATTGCACTGGACATTTCCTCTGGCCATCTCACCTGCATTCAGTGCCAGGAGAATACCTTTCACCCTGTTCCCTTTGGTGTGAGCTTCCAGTGGGTTTCCTCCCAGCCAGCCAATTTGTGAGGTGGCTAATGTCTCTCCTGGAACAGGGCTGCGAACCCCTGCTGTACATTTGTAGGAACTAGAAAACCATCAAGCATCACACAAATATAAAAGCTAACTGTTCTTAATTTACTGAAGTGATTACAGGAAAAAAACAAACAAGAACAACAACAAAATCAAACTAAACAAAACAATAACTACAACAAAACCCAAAAAACCATGCAGTATGGCCCCACTGTTTTAGTGGCTATTCTCATCCAGTGGCCACATAACCTGCACTGGATGAGCCACTAAGCTAAACAGACAAGATATGAAAAAATACCAAATGAAATATTTCATGCACTAAGAAATTTACACCACTCCCATTTATACAAGTGAGCAGGTGGATAAAAGCACCAGTCCCACTTAAAATCACTTTTCCTTCAAGTACTCCTGATCAGTTATCACTGTAGTTCTGCATAGAGGACAATTGCATTCAAAAATTTTGTGGAACATGAGACTAGATATTTCTGGAAAGAGATAGTAGTTAATGCAGGTTTTCATCTATTATTATATCATTAAAGCAGGTCTGATTTCAAAGAGGCCCCATGTCATTGCCTTCTGTAAGATGAAAAGGGCTCCTGAAAGCAAGACCCCATGGAGAAGATGAAGGTACTGTTACCTGCAGGTTCAACCAGAGAGATGTCCTGCAGATGGCCCTGGAGATGCAGGAATGGGGAGGACACAGGCAGAACACAGAGGGAAAGTAGGTGAGAAGCAATTTAGCAACTGTAAGTGATTCCCAGACTTCAAAGGGACTGACATTTTAGATAAACACTTAAAATAAACAACTCTTTCAAAATTGTGTTAAAGGCAAGCCAGTGGCCTGATCTTCTCCAGACATGCTATTTACTATGCCTTATACTTTGCAAAGAGGAATACAAAAGGAAGAAATGAGCTTAATGACTATCGAAAAAAAAAAACCCCATCAATTCTGAGAATAAATAGTTTGATTTAAAGTAGTTTTAAGTGCAGAAAATGGTCTTGCAAGAATTTTGGCTTTATGGATATTACCAGTTCTTTAAGCAGATGTTCAGGCAGAACTGTAATATTTATGAGGGCAAACATTGAATGCAAGGTAAGAGTTCAGTCTGGTCCTCCTGTGAGAAGAGCCAACTACAGCAGTTGCCCATCAGCCAAAGAGTTTAAAGCCCAGCTGACAAGTTCTCTGTATCTCCCACTGTCTCAGGATTTGCAGGTTGTTCTGGGCAAAAGACTAGTGTTTTATTTTTACGCTAAACAGAATCAGTATTAGAAATGTCATCGAGTGAATAATCAAGGAAAGGCCACTTGGCTCAGCCTTTTAAAAAAGAGCCAACAAATGGCAACTTTGCTATGTCCCAGTCAGGGTCCCACAGGTTTGTGGCTGGTACCAGGACCTTATGTGTGAATATAACAAACTCTAAAACCCCAGTACTTCTGAGTATTACCAGTATTACACACCTCAGCTACGTGCAGGTGCAGCTGAAGGCCACTGACAGAATTAGATACATAGCAGTGTATATAATTATCAGGGGACATAATGCAGCCCAACTTTTAAACTCATTTATGCCTTTTTCTCCTCAGATGTTTTATCTAAGCGTTCACACAGCCACAATCCCAGCTGCACTCCTTTTACACCTAAGTCATGAGACAGCATTATTGTGCCATGTGAAAAAATGGTGACTCTATTGCTTGAACAATTCCTGGAACTGCCACACAGGAGATAAAACCTGATGTTTCTCTGGCCTTCTCCTTCAAATGAAGTTCAGAGGTGTTAATCCAGTGTGCTATTTGGATGTATGGTAAGTACTGGATTAATTGACTGAGAATCACTGCATAAACCTAATTTTTATAGGAAGTCACCTAAAAATAGATTGAGAGAGCATCAAAAATTGTCTTTTATCTTTTCTTCATTACTGTTCAAACACCCAATAACATTTACCAAAGGTTTAGGAAAGAAAAATTGACTCATATTTCAAAGAAAAAAACAAAAACCCCAAAACCAAGGAAATGTAAAATAAAAATCCAAAACACCCATCCAAAATGTCAAACCAAAAATCTAACAAAAAAAAAAAAAAAAAAAAAACCACAAAGAAAAGCAATCAGTTCTGTAAGATTTATTTCATTTAGCATAGCAATCATTTTATTCCTGTAATAGTTTAAGTTATATAGAGAATTATTAGGAAGAGGTCCATTTCTCTCCCATTTGCAATAAGAATGAAAGGTATTCTCTATCTAAAACACTTAAAACACTGGATCAATTAACCCAACACAGCCTTTAAATTTCTAGATGAAACTTTAACACTTTCTCAAGAATAAAAATTATTCGTATTAGTTATCAGACTAATTTATAGTACACATACTCTCTAGGTAGGTAAATGGTCCATTCTTTCTTATATTTCACAGTGGTAACCTTCCATAGAGATTTTTTTTAAAACATTATTCTTAAATTCTTTTTTTTATATATATATATAAATTGCATACACATGTAGAAATTTGCACTGTGCATGAATTGCATTTTCCAATATGTTAAACACCAGTAAAGTGGGCAGATGTTTTATTTCTGAAAAATATTAAAAAGGGCTGGTTTAATTCAAGTCTCTTTTTCCTTTTCACACATACCATATCCCATTAAAATACAATACATTATTAATCATATCCATGTCACCAAAAAAGTATCTTGATTTATATGTGTGTTTATAAATATTTGTTCAGGAACATTTTCTTAATATGCAGTATTTTGCCTTTTTTCTGATGGTTCTAAAAGGCTTTTTCTGTTTTAACATGAAGCTTTGGGAATAAAAAAACATGACATGTAGAAATTCCTTTTTGATTTCCTACAACACTGCTTTGATTATGCTGTAAATATAACTGTGTGTTGGACAACACATAAGAATGTAAAAAATCACAATGCAATGAATAAAACTAAAAGTATAATGAATTTGGAATATTAAAACAGCATTACTACAGCATTCAGTGTTTGTAAGTAAAATTTTTATTAAAAAGCTCCATCTTTACATTTTATTACCATTCATAAAGTGAACAAATGCCAATCACACTTAGCAGACAACATAATTTTCAGAAGTTACAGGTCTAGTTTTTACCAAATTTATCATTACTCAACCTACAGATTCTGACCTTTAGTAATATATTTGCTTCCCCTTCCTTAAGGAATTTTTTAAGTTATTGGAAGTTTAGACCATTTGAATGTGTGCTCTCTCCAAAATTCATTGTATCAAAATGTTATGGCTGTTTATTCAAGATCAAGATTTCAATAATTTTTTTGAATTTTTGTGTGTGATGAGGGATTTGGAATGGCTGCTTTTGATCAATTGGGACTTGTGAGTATTCAGCCTTTGGGAAGATGCATATAGGAACTTATTTTGGGAAAAGTAGGTGCTCCTTCATATCTTACGTTTGGAAGTAAATAAACCCATAAATTTGTGAAAAAAAAGCACTCAGGTCTAGCTTCAGCGTCCAAAATTAAACACAAGAGGAAGTAATTACTAAAACCCTTCCTGGTTTTTAGTTGAGTTTTTTGTTTGGTTGGTTGGGTTTGTGTTTTTTGTTGGGCTTTTTTTTTTTTGGTTGGGTTTTTTAATCTTTTTTTGGGGTTTTTTTTTACTATTTCACAGGTGTTACTTGAAAAAAGCACTGCCCAGCAAGATAAGGAATGCTGCAGAAGACATCTGTGATAAACCATGAAATAAATGTTTCAGGAATCCAGTAAGCTATAGGAAAACCATCAACATTTCTGAACCCTGTAATTTTGTTATAAGCTCCTCTTTTAACAGACTCTTCTATTTCTCACTCCTTGGTTTTTCACAATAGTGCTCAGTTGGCAAATTAATTGAATTTGCAACAGAAGGTAAAGGAAACATTTTTGTTGTGGTAAAATGTCTCTCTATTCCCTTTCTCTAGGAGGCTCTCTAAACATAACTAACTATTCATCATTCTCTAGTTGAAGTGCTAAAACAGTTGAATCCCCTTGTTCAAACTCCCTCAGTTACAATATGAAGGAATAACTATTATAAACGTATCTGAGGGGAAAAAAACCAGAGCTGTGACCAATTTTTGCTTGGAATTAAGAAAGAAATAAAATCCAAACCCCACAAATGGAAAATATCAACATACATATGGTGCCCCGACCAGAAGAGTTTACGTGTTTGTACACAAACCTCTCATAAACCAATTTACACATCATTCACAGTTCCATGCCATATGTGCCAGCTAGGTGAAAAGCTGTATTTTCCCCCTTCCTGAAAAGCAGGTCATGTGGACTGTATTTCTGAAATAATTTCCTTTTTATTTTCTGTCTAGAAATATTGTTTCAGACCCTCCAAGAAGTTCTGAAATTACCAACATAAGAGAAGGATGGCAAAAGTGTCACACTATGTAAACACTTTGGTATGTGTATGAGAATTAGAGAAATAGATGCATACATGTGTAAAATCGAGACTGTTTTCAGCAGCAAATTTATGAGATGTCTAAACTTTTTAATCAGTTCTAAGGAACAGCCTTAGGCACTGATTATTCACTATTCATTTTGCTGCTTAATGCTGTCTGAAGATGGTCATCCTCACCAAGATCAAAAGTCTACCTTGAGAAGTATCCTGACTTTGGTGGTAGATAGCAGTAAATCCTTACATAGAGATTTTTTTTTTTTTTTTTTTTTTTTAATAGGGAGGGGACTAACACAAAACTGTTGTCCAGCTCCTGCAATGAGAATTTAGCCAGTCTCAGTAGTTCTCCCAGGTTCCTTGGTGGCTGTTCTGGACCCCTTTGGTAGATGCTCACCCTTTGGACTTTGTCGTCCATGGCACGGTGTTACCACCGCACTTATGTAGCACAAACTCAGTCCAAGCTAACCCAAGTGTTTGTTGCCCTCATATAGCAGTTTCTTATATATCCCCTATATAGCCTTCATATAACAGCATCAGTATATATCTGCTGTGAAAAGGCAACAGTAGTATGGTAGAAAGCTGCATCACCATCACCTTCTAGGCAGTTTGTTCAGAGTTACCCCAAAAAGTCTCTCCCAAACTCAGATACCTACTGTCACCAAAAACTGTGAGAGAAATGTCAGGGAAGAGATTTTTGTGCCAAGTGAAGACATCATTTTTTGCTTTTCTAAAATCAGTCTAATTAAAATGAGCTATCTTTTTCCTTATGATCACGTTGAATACTTGAAAATGCTTCCTTGAAAAATAGAGGCCAAGCACTCACCCAATAGAACATGATTTATTGTAATACACAGAAAATTCAGTCTGTGGTAAATGTTAACACTTCCTGCAATATCTATACTAATGTTTACAGATAAGTCTTTTCAATCCCTAAATATATCTATCTTCTTTAGTCCAACAATTGTAATTGGAATAGCCATTTCATTTTTGAAAACTGCAAAATCATTGTTAACATTGATATTGATAGATTGACAGGGATATATCTGTAGCCAATATTAATATGATTTTCTAAGACAAAAACAATTTATTATAATTTCTATGGGTCATAAATAGAACCCATAGAAGGACACTGTTTATGACAGCAAGCATAAAACATATACAAGATGATAATTTTTTAATTCCAACTTTTTCTTACATTGTAAGCACTTTTTGGAAGCTCACAATTTAAAATTCTCACAAAGGAATGATAAAAAGCATTATAAATAAAGTTTACAAACAGTCAATTCAAAATCAGTCCCTAGGAATCAAGCCTGCTCTACCTATCTTAAAAGTAAAGACCGTAACATGAAAGTGAATGCAATGTTATGTCCAAAAATGTAGTATTTCCATTTTGATCATCAAAAAAAACCTGATCTATTTATTGCAAGTATTTTCTAGTTGCTCTGTCTTAAGTCTATGCTCATAGTCTTCTAGTTAAATAAAATGTCATCCTGTTGCACAAACATTTTTAAATCCTCTCTAAAGAATGTATTTAATTTTTCAGAAAATTACTTGTTACTAATATAGTTCATAAATGCATCATGAAGACAAAAATTAATGCATCCCTTTTAGTTTAAACAATTTGCCCTGCAACTACACTTACACCTAAAAAAATTTTAAAAATAATAAAAAAAGAAAGATAAGAGATAAGGTAAGAAAATATAGACCTAAAATAAACAAAGTTCATGAAAACAGTTAAGTAAAACAAATAACACTATAGGGACTGAATTAAATTTTTAAACGCACACAATAGAATACCTGTATAACACAAATGATTTCCTTTTTGCAGTCATAAATTCAATGTACAGAAACAATACATTGCAGAATGATGCACTTTATAGGGCTTTTTTCTTCCCTTTTTAAAATATAGAACTATTATGATTCTCTTGTGTGGATGATAAATCCAGCTCAAAATTCTACCCACTGTGAGTTCTACCAAAACATAGTACTGAGAATGAGCTGTGAGGGAATGAATTATGATATACCTGTGGGTTGTGCAGTGTGGGTATTGAAGACAGAAAGGAGAGGAGGAGAATGAAGTGCACACAAAGAAAAATCCAATGTTTTAAAGGTAATTTTTAAAAAAGCATGGTAATATTAGAAGCAATATTAAATAATTTTAATTTATTAAAATCTGAACCTTATAAAATTTTTAATTAAGTAAGCTACCTATGGAAAGTACTCTATAAATAATAAAAGATATAGGCACAGCTTCAAGTTTCAGCTATGGATACTGACATTAATAAAAATTATTCCTTAAACTGTTTTCTCCAAAAACAATATCACAGCTGAGTTAATCAAAGCTCCTATGTGTTGGAAAATAAAGGATTTCAAGACTTAGTTAACTCTGAGACCTCTGAAAGGCAAATATTTGGACTTAAAATAAACAACAAAGGAAAAACTCAAAATAAGGAAAAGCAGGATAACGGGTGGATACTCAAAAATTGAAAATATTGGAAACATTAAAAATTTTAAAGAGCATTTGAGCAGGAGGGACTTAAAATCCTAAAAACATGAACCACTTGAAGCACTCCAGTAATTTTCAATTGCTTTGCAATGTGCAAGCAAGGAACCTTGATCACTTTCACAATGAAACACTTAAGCTCTCTGATAATTTTATACCCTTATAGGCCACATATTTCTGGAACCCCATCATTTCCTAGCTGAAGTGGTTTTAAAAATATGTGAAGTGCTCCAATAATTTTAAATTATTCTGTGCAATGCAAGCTCAGAACCCTGATCACCTCAAAATTTAAGAGCTTATAAAAATTTGAAGTAGTCCAATATTTCTGAATGATTGGGTATTGTGATTTCACTTGTTTTATAAAGTGCTTCCATTTGCAAGGCAGTCTGGTGATAAACTGAAATATAGCTGTTGGCTAGCAAATATAGCCACGTAAAAAATGTAATATTAAAAAAAAAATAATCAGAGACCATGCTCCTGCCCCCACAAAAATCAGAACTCAAGAAATATAAAGAAAAGGAAAATGTATCCTGAAACCCCTATTGCAAGCAGAGGAGAAAAATCTGCCCCAAAATTTCAGTCACAAACGACATGTACAGAAACAACTAACATGAAAATTTACAGAAGATACAATAAATCAAACACTGCATTGTTTCCAGGGGACTTATAATTATTCATATGTCTAATAGCCTTTACAGATATATTTTGTGAATATCTGTAATGAATATTATTTGATCATCTTGTCAAAGTGTGGGGTACTTACACACATCTCACTTTAATACATGCTGTCTGGATTTTTTTCTGGGTTATTTTTTCATGTAATAAAATCAGACAGGAATATTGTCACTTATCAAATGGATAATAATGAAAAATATGTTTGGTTTCTGCCAGGAGTTCTACTCAAAAATACACTGGTTTGCTGAAGCGCAAAAAAAAAAAAAAAAAAAAAAAAAAAAGTATTCTTATCCATCTTATTCATCAAAGTTTTTATAGATGGTTTACTATTCTGGAAGGGCTTGGATTTTAACTAATAATGCATGCATTTTTGGGGGCAAATATGCTATCTACCAGGTTTATCCCATTATATAAGGGAAAGTGAGGCTTCTGTACATCATTTAAGCCCATAATCTATATAAAAAAATGAACCCCTATAGTAAGAATTTCAGCAGTGCTTGTCAGCTTTCATTTCACGTGGGCTCCCATAAACACTCCGAAACATATTTTGCAAAAAATAACCTCACATTCAACATTCACTATCCTTCTTTATACTTGCTTTTCCCTCCCATCTTCTGCACATATACAGCAGGATTTCAAATTAGGTTGTTCACAGACTCAGTTATGTATTTTTCATTAAGCTCCCAATTAATATTTAGTTGAAGTCTGGCAGTGGACAGGAGGTTCCTCTCACAGTAAATGACAGACTACCTGCTGAAGAGACACGGAAAACAGAGGAGTTACCAGGATTCCTGCCCCTTCCACCCAATGCCAGACCTATTCTGATAATTGGCAGCTATTTTGGTTAATGCAATGGTTTTGCTGTTATATCACTTTCTGGGGAGTCTGAAATCCACTCAGCAGGGTGACCCTCTTGTCTGCTAAGGTGTGTGTATATAGCTTCCATTAGGATTAAGGGTAGTAATGTTCAGCAGTGGAAAAGCAGCTAATAAGGTATGTAACCCTTGAAGCAACTTTTTTCTAAACATTTCCACAACTAGGTCACCAATTCCTTCTCAAAGAAGCTAGGGAAGACACTGACATCATACAGAGGCCCTCCTAAGCTACTTCAGCAAAAAGGCTAATCATCAAATTGAATGAACCATCCAGACTTCAACAGAACTCTTGTATACGAGGAAATTTATCATCTCCCATAGATAGCATGCCTCCTGTATTTTTTAGCAATAGTGGTGAATAAAGGAGGAAGAAAACAATCTATATGTCCCCTCATACAAACAAGCAGAAAATTATATCAAGTAATTATTCTACTGAATTGATATCCAAATATTCTATCATGGCAAACAAAAAAATTAATAAAAAACTCAAGAATTTATCTTGAGGTAACAAAACTGGAAGGAGAATGCATTTTTTTCTTTAAAAATATTTATTACTTTTTATTACTATACAGCAATAAAAGTATATGTTTTATCTTTTGCTCTGCCTTCTTGGAGTAAGAGAAAATTAAACTTTATTTTAGGAATTCTTGACATGACTCAATAATGAGATTTTTGCCCAAAGTTTGCAATAGAAGATTTACTTGTTAAATGTCCCCAACTTCTTTTGCTTGGCCCCAGCTTTTAAGGGCAGAATATCTTGATTATTAAGAGAGGTGTAGGAACTCAATTACCATTGGAATGAAATTTACTTCAAGCCTCTAGATGTGTATTTTCAAACCTGGCCAAAAGTACAAGAAAAGAAAGGTAGTTTTATTCTCCATTTTACCCCTAAGGTTTTGCACATCTCTGTTTTCTCTTATGTGTTGACTTAAAATGAAAAATAACTGAGTCAAGAGAGGCAGGTTGTAAAAGACCCAGCTTAACTTAACAGAAGAAATAGGAAATACAAATAATCTGAGCAAGGAAAGCTCTTTTAAATAGAGATTTCAATCATCATGATTTAAAGAACTTTGATTTGGAATATGTTGGATCTGACATGCCATCAGGATGACTCATTGTGCTGAAATACATCGGGTTTCACTATTATTGCATAATGTGACATATTGATATAATCAGATGAATTGTCAAAACAAGATGTCAAATATGTGAAATTCAAATTAAGCAAAGTTTGGAAAAAGTCCTCAAAAGGGACTAGATGTTATTACTTTAATTATATATTTTATTCCATCTTGCAAAGTAGGTCATTCTATATTAGTACCTCTTTGGACTTATGTTTAGAATATCTTTCCTTAATTTAGCCACATATTGTTGCTTTGCAGTTTACAGTTGCATGGCCACCTGATCAGAGAACACTCTCTCTAAGTAAACAAATTTCCCACAAGAGTATGGGGAAGTCCTTTTCTTTCTTCAATTTCTCATCCTTTTTGTTGTCTGGAAAGTAATTTTTAAAATTTTTTGGGGTTTTTTGCCAATGTCTCAAAAATGTACTAAGGACTGTCACTTATAGATGAGTGCTGTAAGTGACCCTGCTTGAACGGGGAATTGGAAAAGATGACTGCCAGAGATCACTCCATCCTCAACCATTCCATAACTCTGTGAAAAATTCTTGCTTTAGCCTTGAGTCTCCATCTGTTTTTAAAATCTTTGTAAACATTTGAAAGAGCTGAGTCTAATCTGAACCCTATTGCAAAACCAGATGTAGCTGATACACCCCTTCCATACTCACAATACTTCATTAGTCATAAGAATAGCCAGACTGATACGGAACAGACCCCCGTCCAGATCTGAGTATCTGTGGCCCTTAATTTTGCCCAGTAGTTATAAAGTTTGAGGCTGCAGTACTCCTTACAAAACTTCCTACATTCATAAGAAGTGCTAGTTTCAAAAGAAACAGATACATTTTTTAGGATAGAAAACAGGGAGAAGGCCACACTTTCCTCAAATTCTGTTACTCCTGCAAGGAAAGACTCTCCCAAGGGAATCACAGGTACCTAAAATGTAATGCAAGATGTCCAATTTCTTGGTGTTATAGAGGTTTTGAACACACTTAAAGATTCCTTCATTGCAACCCATGTCCATGCCAAGACTGATTCCCTCGCAGAGGAGCTCCCATGGCTCACTGGAGCAGGACACCTTCCTTTAACTGACTTAACATTGAATAGTGTGTGCTGCTTTCACTGCAGACAAAATAAAGGTTAATCCACAGAACAACTGTCTCACCTCAGCCCTCCTGTAAAAATGCTAGCTAACATCACATTAGTATTAGTATTAGTATTAGTAGTAGTGGTAGTAGTAGTAGTAGTAGTAGTAGTAGTGGTAGTAGTAGTAGCGGTAGTAGTAGTAGAAGTTGTAGTATATTCTGAAGAAAATGTAGCAGACCCTTAATAAAAATAACAAAACCCAAGAACTTTCGTGTATATAAATAAGCTAAAACATTTGGAAGTATTTTGCTTAAAACAAAAACAAAACAAAAAAACCCCAAACCAAACCAAAATAAAAAAACACAAACCCTAAAACAGTATCGAAAATAGTTTATTGTAGTTTATTGCTGAACAATAATGTGATTTCCATGCTGAAAGACAAAAACTCCCTATACTGAAATACTACTGGTTAATTCAAATTCTGCCTGAAGCATGGCACACAGTAATAATGATGACATCTAGTCCAATAATACAAAAATCAATAGAATGCATTGAGCTGCTATCCAAAGCAAATCTAGAATGTCATTTGGTTGATTATTAATTAAATTGGCACCTGCTAAACTAAATACAAATGAACTAAATATCAACAAACTTTATTTCACATGGAAAATGAAAAGGTTAGGTAACTATTATATGGAGCAAGAAAAGAAGTAGAGGTTTTGATGTTACTAGCATAGAATCCTGACAAATTTCATGCCTTAGGCTTTGAGATATTTAAAGGAAAGAAAAAGTGATTGTATAAATTGTATAAGTATAGCTTTCGAAAATGGTCTTTTAATTCTTATTGATCACAACCTTGGCATTCAAAGTCTAATTATACTAAAAAAACTCTGCTATATATCCAGTATACTCAGAAATCATTGCCTGAAATTAATCAACGCTACAAGCACACCACTCCTAATTACAAAATGATCTTTGTAGTGCTTCTTACACCATTTGTTGATGCTCTTAAAAATGACCTGACAAACCTCAAACCAAGTCATAATTTCCAGGTGACGTTTTTATTGTATCATTTATGATACATAATGAAAGTGTTCCACAAGCATTCAGGCAAATAATCAGAACATAAGAATTGCCTTAGAAATATATGCTTTGCTTCAAGTTTCTTAAAAATCCAAAAAATAATCTAGAAATATTCCTTTTCTAATCCCAGTTTGCCTACTTCTGGAAGACATTTTTCTGTAAGTTATTTTTGAGCTCTCTCTGCAAGTCCAGGTTTTGAAGACCATTTCTCCCACTTGCTAATAGTACCGCAGACTGAGGTGGCCTAAATACTTATCTTAAAACAGTGTCTTGTACTTTTATGAAGATACCAGCTGTGAAATCTAAGAGCTTTCTACAATTTAAACAGTGAAATTTCTTTTCAGATGAGACTTAAATCTGGTTTAATAGAGAGATATTCCTATTTACCTCAGTGATTAATAGGTGAAGATTTTGCCTTCGTCAATCTAATGTGTTTTATTTACTGATATAAATATCATATACTTATATAAATTATATAATAATTTATATAAATAAATAACCTGGCATTGAATGTTTAAAGAGTTATGAGTACAGCTAATTTCACAGGGTGCTGTTCAAATAGAACAATGAGTTCTATGTGGCCTATATAAAATAACCGAATTAGATCACAGTTATCACCACAGTGTATTCACATACATGCAGCAGCACCACTGGGTTTTTTTGATGTTTTATTTTAGTTCAGACACCAAAAGCTTTGCTAGCTTTCATCAGTATGTGAGAAAAAGGAAAGTAAGTGAACATAAAAATGTAGTTAAAAGAGAAATTAAATCATAATACACCAGATATGGAAAAATATTTTATGAACTATTTCAGAATTTCTGCCAGTAAGAATTGGAATTATTTTCCAATAATTTTGACACCTTTTCTGGAAACATAAAATAATGTGGCCTTTAAGGTCCAAGAACCTAAGGAGAAACACAAAAATGGTGGAAACAAATTACTGCAAATTTTTAAAATTATATCTAGCAGAACCCAAATCATAGTCTAAAAAAACAATTTATTCTAGAGGTTGCAATTAATAGGGTTTGACTGAGATAGTAAATCAGTTGCTTGAGCTGTTTCCCAATCTCAAGATTTGCCTCTTGATTATACTTTAAAAGTACGGTAACAAACATTTCGTTATGTTCAAAACTACTTTTTCTACATTGAACATTGAAGTAGTTGCATTGAAGTAGTCTCATTGCTCATTCTCTGGACTTTCTGTCCACTCTAATCCAGCTGCTGTAACACCATAAGCTTAAAGAATTCCAGTACAGCCTCTTGTAAGGTCTAGCATCATAGTTACACATTTTCATTAAACCCTCCCCCCCAAAAAAATGAAAAAAGAAACCCTGTACATTCAGCTCCTAGAGTCATTCAAGCTCTAGGACATTCAGTTTAATCTTCTGTACAGGTGTTTCATATTTCTTATACAATCATTTTAAATATTCAGTGAAGTAAGCAATGTTTCCCTCAATTATTTAAAAAAACCAGCACATTGTAAATTCTCTTCCTAGTAGTCAAGAAAAAGTTGACGCAGTAAACTAGTTCTAAATTATGAATATCCTATGACAGGTGTGCCTTTAATTGCTGAATACAAAAACTAGGTTATTTTAATTGACAACAACTGAGCCAAAAATTTGCAAACACATTAACTACCCTATATCCCTGGCTACTCAAAAAAGTGTTTGTTGTGTCTTTGGATGATTAGTTGTTGAAAAGGCAAGTGCAAGTATAGTCTCCTCTTCAGATGTGGCAAAAAAGAAAAAAATTGTCAATCTGGTGAGAGACCCACAGGATCCTTCACCTTTTGTTTCTTTAAGGTGTTTGTCCCAGAAACCTTGGGAAAGTCATTGCATAATCTCTAACACACTTCATCAAAACCATACCTTTTATCTGACTATTGTTCTAAAAAGCAATAACTAAATCATTCTGCCTTCACAAAGATTTCTTAGTCTTTAAACAGTAATTTCACAGAAGGGGTGATTGGTTGTTTAGAGCATGGTGCTGATAAAACCAAGGCTGTGGGTTTAATCCCTGCACAGGCCACTCACTCAAGAGCTGGACTTGATGATCCTTATGGATTCTTTCCAACCCAGAATATTCTGTGAATCTGTTCTAACCTCTCTCCTTAAGCAGGATCATCCTAGAGCACCTAGCACAGGATTCTGCTGAGATGGCTCTTGAATACCTCCAGCAAGAGAGACTCCACAACCTCTCTGAGAAAGGTTCCAGTGTTCCATCATCCCTACAGTAAAGAAGACTTTCCTCATATTCAGATGTGCATTAGTTTCTGCTTATTCTCTCTTGTCCTGTTGCTTTGAAACACTAAGAGCCTGGCTCCATCTTCTTGACACCCTCCTTTAGGATACTCACAGAAATTAATGAGGTCCCATCATCTTTGTTGCCCTCTGTTGGTCCTGCTCCAAAAGCCCCATGTCTCTCCTGTCCTGAGGAGCCCAGAACTGGACACAGCACTCCATATGCAGCCTCACCAGGGCTGAGTGTAGGGCAGGATCACATCCCTTGATCTCCTGACAATGCTCTTCCTGATGTACTCCAGAGTACCATTGGCCATCTTGGCCAATTGGTCACAAGGCACTGCTGGCTCATGGACAGCTTGTTGTGCAGCAGGACCCCCAGGTCCTTCTCCACAGAGATTCTTTTCAGCAAGCCAGCTCTCAGCCTGTACTGGTGCCAGAGGTTATTATCCCTCAGGTGCAGGACCCTGCCTTTGTTGAGCTCCAGAATGTTCTCTGCCCATCTGTCCAACCTGTCCAAGTCATTCTGAAGGGCCACACAGCTCTCTGGGGTATTGCCCACTGCTCCCAGCTTTGTGTCATCATTGAAGCTCCTGAGCAGACATCTACCCCTTCATCCAAGTCACTGATGAATATGTTAAACAATACTGGCCCGATATTGAACCTTGGAGGACACTGCTTGTGACAGCCTCCAACTAGACCCTGTGCCACTGATTACAACCCTCTGGGTTCTGCTGTTCAGCCGGGTCTCAACACACCTCACTGTTCATCTCTGTTCTTTTAACTCTCTTCTCACAGAACATAACATCAAAGGGGTTAAAAATTTTCTATGGTCAATTGGCTAAGTGCATGCTGTGATGAGTGATGTTTTGTTGTATAGACCTTTTTGTCAATTTTCCTTAATTTTCTTTAGTTTGTCAGTAAAATTCTGCGTATTTTTACCTCTTGAGAATATTTGGTTGGAATTTGCTCCATTGTGTCTACCCAGAGCAAAAGAACATTGGTTTAGGGCTAGGATTGAGTGACTGGGGTGTAACAAGTGTTGCTGACATACAACAAAAAAAGCTGTTCTAAGGGGTTTCTAAATACTTGCTGAGCTCTTGAACATTTAATCATTTAAAATTACTTGCTTATCATTCTGATATTTTTGTATTACCACAAGTATTTTGTTGATTTTTCTCAACGTTTTTACTCAAAGAATGCCTCTGAAGTATACTGGGAAAATTTTTCATAAATCTTGTGTCAGTGATAACCTGCAAAATTCTTTCTGACAACTGTTTTAGTGGTTTTAGCTGCTCAGAAGAGATGGAAACAGCCTTTCCATCACATATATAGATTATGATAATAAGTGAAAGGCAAATAACTTTAATGGAAAACATGGAACAAAGAAAGAAAAGCCTGCCATTTGGAAAGACTGTTGGAACTCTGAAGTCTAAATCATTTTTAATCTCACTATAAATATGACTGTTGTTTTGGAGGGGGATAAACTCAAGAGAGATTTGGCCAAAATTACTGTTATCTGAAGGCACTTTGCTGTCTAGAGTTGCTTGATCATTCTGACGGGCTTAATTCTAGTGTGCTTCAACTTTCTCATTTAAATATCTCTTCCCATCAATCATTAGTGCTTTCCTTCCTGGGTCATTGAGAGCATAATACTTCATTGTGTCAGCTGAAGGTGTCCTGACCTACTTTTCCTGGTTAATTTCAAGGGTAGGATCAGATGTTCCATTGCTTTAGTAATTGATCTAACCATAGATCTTTACTAGAGCACCCATGACATGGTCTGAGGGGCATTCCAGGCATTACTGAATTCAAGGTCATAACTGAAATGAAAAATTCTCCAATCAATTAGGTAACTTGTCTGCATAGTTCATTCTTAAAAATAGTTCTCTTATAAACATATTTCTTTTCTTTGATAAAAGGATAAAAGTTGGGGTTTAATGCAGAGGATCATGTGAAAGTTGCTGCTACCTTTTGGTGTGTGGTATTGTTTTACAGATAGTGGAGAGGACAGTTAGTGATTTTAATTTTACATTAACTACCTTGTGCAAGTGGAAAGACACAGTGATAAGTGACAAGGTGTAAAGCCAAAAATATATAAAGGTGCTAAAAAAAAAGAATTATCAGTGACAGCAAAACCAATAGTTCACTGTAGAAGGTGCAAAGAAACAATTCCAAACAAAATAATCTCTCAGGAGCAGACTTCTAAACTGCTAAGGAGAAGATACACTATTCGGTTCGTTCACACTTTCTTCTTCTGGCACACCACAAAATTTGATTTTTCAGCTTGGACACTGCAGCATGGTTTCATAAAGTGTCACTTCAATATGCACACTCCCACAGGTAGAGGATACGCACATCTACCAGGCAACCTTCAGATCTGCCTGGATTCTGACAATGGTCTTATATTATTACCAGAAGGGGGAAATATCTCTCCGCTATATGACTATAACCTGCACAATAAGATTCTCATTAATGCATAGATAATGTACAAGTAAAATGCAAAGTGAGATGTATTTTGATAGCTTCTGAAATGTATAGATATTTAGCTGTTGATTTTCTTCTATTTTCTATTATTTCAGATAATGCACATAGTACAATCATGGAAAAGACTGAATTAATGCAGTGTCTAAATTAAAAATAAATAGCATAATTCACACAGACAAGTACTTTTAGCAGTTCTTTTTCTATATTAGCTGGTCTGTTTTAGAAAAACGATTGGTTTTTTGACTACTAAAATTCGCTTTTTAGAATTAACGTCTGTATAAACCAGTGGCATATTTCAGCTATGAAAACATTACTGGCTGAACAATATTAATTATTAAATCTAAGAATAATTATTTTATTTAAATTATTATATAGAATACAAATAAATATTTGTGTTGGTACAAAAAAATCCACTATATATATTTACCAAAAATGTTACAGTTTACTTAATGAGCAATTTCTATTGAAAGCCATCATGAAAAAATTGTTTTTAGAGATCTACTGTAAAAATCTTTAAAAAAGTTAATATTTTCAAAAGTATATTCAGGGTGTTTGTCTTTGAATATAGTATTAAAAATTATTATGAAGTGCATTCGAAACCAAAATAATTTCAAGTTTCTACAAGTTCTGTTCATACAGTCTGCTAATGGAAACAAAAGCTATGTCATATGCAACCAATCAAAATAACTCAAATTTCTTATACTTACAATATGATAATCCCCACAATCAGTTCACAGACAATCCTGTGGTTGAAATATAATCACATAAAACTCGGTTGAATAAAACAAACATGACATAACACAAGGAGGCTAAATTTAGTACAGAGTGCTTCATCTAGTGTATTTGAAATAGATTGCATTATAAATATACTATAATTCTTATTCTCATGAATAAGAAATATTTCTGGTTTATATACATTCATATTTTGTGATGTCATTACAGAGTACTCAGTATTTTCTTATGGTGTGTTCTAGGGAACAACTTCAATGAGACACTTTATTGAGAACTGAAAGAACAATATCAGCCACCACCCAGACGACAGACACCTGTCAGTAGTCTTAGAGCATTTGCAAAGATTTTCTGGGGTCTGACAGAAAAAGGACATGAATTTCTGCAACATTTTGCTGTGCACAACTGTCTGAGAGAAACAGAGAAAATGAAACAGAGGGACTGCCAGGGACAGGAAAAGCTCAGGAAATGATAGCCCTGAGAAAGAATAATGGAGAATGATTGACGGCAGTTGAAATAGAAAAAAAACCCAGTAATGATTTTTAAAGAGATCATTTCTATTTTTGTGATTCCTGCAGTATCTAAAGAAACAGTTTTTATATCTCAGGATCCCAGGTCTATGAAGAGTGAATGAGTTCTCCAAGGAAAGATCTGTCTTCTCTCTATTATCCCCACTGGCATAACAACTAATACTGATAATTTTGCTAGTCGCTCAGGTTAAGTCATGTAATTTTGTAGATGAAAACTTTCCCTGCAAAATTATTCATGTGTATAGAGTTAACTACTTGTATACTTTTCCAGAAATTGCAGAAGATGGACACCCAGACTGTTTCTTAAAAATCTCCTAAAAAGAGCAAGCTGTCTTTCTTCATTAGCTTCAGGTGGAGCAATCATAGTTCATTTTATGTAGAATATAAAATAATTCCCATTTAGCTTTCTTCCAAAAAAAGTGTCCAGTGGAGCTACAAAACATCTGATAAATTTTAGCATGAATCACGTTTGGACCTATGTAGCAATTGAGTAGAAAAATCAAAGAATCGTGAAATGGTTGAGGTTGGAAAACCCCCTATTCCAATCCCCCTCCTCACACAGTCTCAGCTACAGCAGACTGCTCAGGACCCTCTTCATTCAGGAGGAGACTCTACAGCATCTCTGGCCAGCCTGTTTCCCTGTTCGACCACCCTGTTGGTGACCTCCCAACCAGACTTTGCCTTTGCATTATTGATCAAATATATCAACAGAGCAAAAGGAAAAAAGTACCGCACAGAGACATAAAAATAATACGCACACACACCACCTGTAAACAATGTATGTTTTTCAAATTCCTTAAATATGTTGAACATAACAAAAATTAAAGAATTTTTACTTCACTAATGAATGTCTAAATTTTTTCTTAGCAGTTAGCAAGGGGACCTTATTAGCTTTAAAAGATTTACATTTTATAATTTTTTTATACTGTCAAATAGATCTTACCTTAGAAATTAAGATACCTTCAAGTACACATCATTATCAATAGTATTAGTAATACCATTAAAATAAATCTAGATGATGTTAAGCATTTGTTTCAGTTCTTGAAACAAAACTGTACTTTTACACATCAACGATATGACCTGGTGAAGAATACAGAATTTGGGGATCCATGAGGAATATTGGTAGAACTGAGATTCTCAGCTTGTCTGAAGTCACAATGTCTGCTTCTTCAGTTCCTCTTGGCCACTGAAAATGCAAGACAAATTTAGTTTTCTTAACATAGACAGCAGATTTTATGTCAACGAATCACAGCAATATATCTCTCACATCAGTCATTGCTGTGACTGGACTTGGTATCAATTTCCACCAACGTGCCACTAAGGACCTCTTTGAAGTCTGCAATATTCCTACCCAACCATTAGAAGTGTTACAAATTTTTGCCTCAGTCCATGCAGATGAGGATGCAGAAGACAATTTTTCACAAAATGCCATTTACTGAATACAGTAAGTATATACAAAGACAATGAAAAGAAATAAAAACTTCCTTCCCATCTGAACGTTTTGATGTCTCCAGCTGACAGGGAGGATGGCCTTCCAGAAATTTCCTTGAATCTCTGCCTAGAAGCATCACTTTCATCTTATGTTTATCATGAGCCAACTGCTTTCTCTCAGACTGTATATATCTCCCAGGCACTTCAATATAGTTGAAGAACTGACACAAATCAGACTTTTAGAAATAAGAATAGTTCAAAATATATTTTTTAATATTTAGGAAATGCATCAAACAGAAAGGAGTGGAGGGGAAAGGAAGGAGAAATATGTTCTGGTAAAGTTGGCAGGATAAAACTTTTAACCATCATGATTTTTTTGTTACAGTAAGTATCTCTTGCTGGTTTATTGGTGGGTAGATATTTTTAAAATTAAGCAGTGCCAAAGGCACAATGTTTATGTTCTTTGAAGTTGATGCTACCAGATACAGTAGACCTTATGTTAGAAATAAAATATTTTTGCAGAAGAAACTACTGCTATCCAAAGAGATTTCAGTCTTCACATCCTGATTCAAGCTTTCTGGTGTAACCATCAACTTGTACGATTCTCAGTGTTTATTTCAGTGTGTACCTTCACAGTTTTCTTTAAAAATATATGAAGACATTACTGAGGGTCTGATTCAATAAAAAGTATGTCCAGACCTCCATGCCCTGGAAGCTCAAACAGTGCTGCAAAAGCTGCAGAAATGGGACATATTTTCTATTGAATTGGGTACTGAGAATGCTCATAAGTTTTTTGTATTGATTTTTGTAACAGCCAGCAGTGAAAGACAGACAATATTAGCTTCATCCACTACAGGCCTGTGGATTTCACTTTCTGCATGCGACAGGACATGGAGTGAAAGCAGACAGGGACCAATTTAAAATGAGAGTGCAGGGCAATTTTTTTTTCAGCATAAAATCAAAAGTGTACCTTATTATAATGAAATAATTTTCCAAATAGGTATCCTGCTACAATTGACAAATTATTAGGTAAGATTCAAGTGTGGTCATAACTGCATTTTTTAAATGTTTTTACCTAATATTATCACTATATACAGATGTTTGCAGCTTACATAAAGAGGCTATAGCCCTGAATTACGGAAATAAGTAGGGCATTACAAAAGAAAAAAAAAAAGAAAAAGATATTATTTTAACAAAAACCTAAATCACTCAAAAATATTTAATTTCTCAGTCCTTTAAAAATTATTATTCTACCTAAATATTGTACCTAAACTGTTTTGATTTTATGTGAGATAGATGAGACTACAGCAGCTCAATTGCAGTGGTTTTCTGCTAACAACAGCAACTAACCCATCCATGTTTTCAGCCTTCAACATGATACAAAGCTTGTGTTGCAGCAATCAGAAACCCAAGTAATTTGCTGCAAAGCTACACACAGCTTAGTCATCTTCTAAGTTAACCTTTGAGTATCAGCTGCCAGTCTACTCCATGTTTTGGTTTCAAAACCACAGCTGCACCTAAAAAATGACCAAAATGATGCCTTGTACAAGAATGAATTCAAACATTTCAGTTTGCTCAGCATCAGTGGGAAGACCTGTGGGATATGGTTCCTGCCATTTTAAACAGGACCATAAGAAGGCTGGTGTGCTCTGCCACCTCCTAATGAGCCCTGTACAATGTAAAGAGACTGGAAGGACCCTGTAAAATGTGAACAGGGTTCTGAAAACTTAGAGAACTTGATTTCGGATGAATATTTCTGATTTTCTTGTTTTTTTGTATATGCTGCTAAAAGGCAGAGTCAAACACTGGGATTGTATAACAGATATAAATTTTTAAGGATTATAAAGTTGGTCTGAGATTCATACTATGGAATGAGATAAAAGAATAAAATGTCAAAAATCCCCTCCCTGCAATACAAAATCAAAACTGAGGCAGATTTAAATCCTGTTTCCTTCTTCTAAAATAGACCCCAGTAAGATAAACATGCATTTCAGTTTTCATCCAATACAAGGAATTCCTCCTTTGATATAATTGCATGAAATCCTTGCCGTATAAGAGAAAAACTGGGAAAATACTCTAATTTCAATATTTACTTGTAAGCGGAAAATCAAATATGTATAAATAACCTTCATATTCAAAGTCGTTTAACGCAATGAAGATATCAATAAGATTTTAAATCTGAAATCCCCAAATCTCTTTATGACTTCCAAGCAGTTTTACAACAGAAACCTTTGAAGAATCGTTATAAATGTTTATTAAGAAAAAACATACAGAAAATGAGATTAAAAGAACCTTCCTCAGCATTCTCCCATATCTAGGAATAAGCATTATGTCAACAAAAAATATGAACGTTTGGCAGTTGCACGTCTTTAAAATTGTAATATTGTGTTAATAGGGACCAGTTGCATTTCTAAAATCCTTTTGACTTAAAATGTAGTTTTACTCCTAGTATACTTTGATTGCAGCATAATTAGAAGGAAGGATAAGATTACATACCTCTCAACATGTTGTAAGAGCTTAGGATATTTTTTTTTTAAATATAAAAGATTTTTTTAACTCCTTCTGTTCAGGATTATTTTATGCATGTAGTTGAGAGACATAGCTTAGATACTAATTTTTCCTTTAGCTCCAAGAAAAACAAGGAACAAAATACTTTCATTCTGTGGAGTGAATATTTATAGAAAATAACTAATGCAAACAACTATTTTATTGTTTTAAGACAATAGATATTTGTCAAATATTTATTTTACTTTCACACATATTTGCAATTACGTGTTTTTGGAAATAAAAATCTATATGCAGTTGTAACTCATATACTGAGAGATACTTTCATTTTTTAAACTGAGGCTTGGTCTATAATTGCATCTGGATCTCAAAATCAGTAATATAAATACACTTCTCCAAATTTAATTGAGTACTTGCTTGAATAAAACTCAGCTTATGTGTCAAAAGAATTTTTTTGTCCATCTACTTGAAAACAGCAAGAGAACAAATTCAGTCATATAATGTTTGATAAAATGCATAACCTTTATAGAAAGGTAATTCAAGAACTGTAAAAAGTTTGATTACAAGAAGGTTTTATATTACCAAATAAACAGAAATCTCACCATAATGGAGGACAGTTTACATCCAAATTAGAGCTTGAATTCTTTGATTTACATTTTATATGTCATATTATTATTACTTACATAAAGAATTTCTCATTGATGTTCATGTGGATTAAGTATTTATGGTCACTGCTTTTTACTGCTCTAACATCAACAATATCCAGGCCTGTTACCCTTTATTACATACAGTCAGCTGATGTACTATATAGCCAGTGGCCCATGACAAAAATGGACTGTACAATCAGAACAGTAAGAAAATCAAGTTGATACAACTAACAATTTTTGACATCTGATTTTGATGGAAATTGGACTATACATTTAAAACATCTGCATTCAAATACCTAAAGAGGAAAATTTATTCAGTTTTTAACGTTCTGAAAATTGCATATTAAGAGTTAGATTGAGTTCCAATGTCCTGCAAGGGAATTTTCAACACATATAAAATCCAGCAATCTGCTACTTTGTCCTTTTGGACTTCACATTTTGTTTTTGACCAATGGAGACCTGCCTGCAATCCTTCAAGGAGGATTGATGGCTGTGGGAAGAGGAGAGGTATCTATCCTTAACCAGAACAAGTCCCAGGAGGCAACTACTACAACTTCTAACACTATATTATTGGTTAATTTGGGGACTTCTTTCACTCAGATGACATAGCTAGAAGGATGTCACTGCACAAATCAATATCTACTGCCTTGCCATTGATGTGCCTGCTACCTTAAACAACAACAGCTGTGTCTATGATCATCTCTGGGTTGTTCAGGATACTAATTGTATCAGCACACTACTCTTTCCAACAAATGCTCTAGGAAGGTGCTAGCCCCTGATGCATACTTGAAGAATTGTTGCATACTTTCCAGTAGAATTTGACATTTAATTTTCTGTCTTTATTGTTTCCAGAAATGGTTTCACACCCATTTCCATTAAAACTCATCCTTACCTTTGGCTTGGTGTTGAAAAAAATAAGATTTAATTTATTAATAGAAATAAATGCCTGCAGTTCTTAGAACATATTGGGATTAAGAAGCAATGTGTTTTATACAGATTTACTATTTTTCTGTATTTTTAATCTAATCCAGTACTTTTTAAAGCATTATATGGAAATGAGCTAAATGTATATTTTAATTCTGCTGTGTGTTGTTAGAGACAGTCAATGACTAGCCCAAAAAAGATATCCAAAAGGGATATCTTAACATTCAGCACAAATTTTTCATTCATTTTAAAAACAAGAGATATGTGAAGACAAACTTGCATGTGCATTTGAGTCCCACAACATGCAGAAAACTGCCTGAAGAGACATCACACTTCTAAATTATGCTCAAGCACAACTTCAAGCTTCACCTGCATTCAGCATCAGAGATGTGCTGCTCTGCTCTTATTTCTTAACAGAATGCATGACATCTCCTATCAGAGGTAAGACTGTCCTGAAACATGGTCATTGTCTTGCAAATAAGATATCTATGTCTTAAAGGGAGCACTAGTGCTTTATTGAAAGGTGGTGAATGAGGGAGTGTGGCAGGAGTGAAAATTGGTTGCTATGGGATCTTTCAATGGATTTTTCTTGTGTGTTTGCTGTGAGTATTTACTGAAGTTAACAGTATAAAACATTCTAGTTCTCATTACACCTCTCTAGCCAGGTTGTGTCCTCTGTCATTCCCTCTCTTCAGTGCTTGGCCTCCACAAATCCCTCTCCTCTCCACTGCCTCAGGAGCAACCACTTTAACAATTTTCCCAAGCCCCTCAGGGGGACTGAGTCATGGAGCTGCTGAGTCCTTCAAACATTAATACACTCAGCCTCAATTTTCTATCCTGATTTCTGTACATAGCATAGCAATATCATTACAATATTTCTTAAAAAAAAAAATCTACTAGTGAGTAATTAAGGGAATATTGACTCAGTAAAGAGCATGGACTAGATCTGTAGGAACAATCCTTGTACACCAATACTCCATACTAGAAACTCAATGCCAACTGAAATGTCTCAGATTCCTTAAGTAAACCTTGAATATAGGTAAGCAGGCTGTGGAAGAGCCAGATCCACATTAAAAAAATATTTGATATTCAAAAAACATTTTAGTGCGACCCTCAACAAAAGATCTAAACCAGTCATGTCCGCCACAGGATGAGAAAGTCTGTCTTCGCATGTTTAAATATTTTTTTAAATGTCACTTTCAAGGTAAATGTAGGTTAAAAGATTCCCATAGGTTTCTGTGCTGAGGAGTAGATAGCCCAATATATTAATAAATTATCTGGGGAAAGGGTGGACAAATATCTTGCTTAAGAAATTATTTAGGGAAATGGAAAAGAAACCATTTCAGAATGTAGAATCCCTCCAATACCGAAGTGCAGTTCAATGGGTGAAGAATGTGAAAAGCCCCCATAACTTTCCACATCATGAGGAAGTCTGATCTGACTGCTGGTGCTTCTCAACAAAACCTCAAGGCTTTTAACTAGATATTTCTATAAAGCATATTTGACATATCAGACACAGTATTAAAAAATAAAAACGCTATGATGTTAAGAAAGTATTATGAAAGAGAATAAAAAGAGAAAAGCATCACTTCCACAGTGCTTATGCATTCTGAACAATGTGTGTATACACATTTAGAGTACAATAACTTTACAATATTCTATAACAAGTCTAACACTTGCTCCCAGTACAAAAAAAGAGGAAACATAGCCCAGTTCAGAGAAAGAAAACTGAAGATGATATGAAGCAATTTTTCTCCAGGTTGAGATATGTGGATGATTGAAGATGTCAGAAGTTGAGAAGCCCTTGATTTTCAATCTAGCACCACTAGAAAATGTAATAATTAAGATCTGCTTCCAAAATCATTAGAACCTTGGCTACTCCACAGAGATAAGAGAAATTTTCCTTCCCTTCACAGATTTTACATACTCCAAAATACAAAATTAGAGATTCTCAGGAATTCCCACTCAGGCGGAATCAGAGTCTCTGTATAATACTGATTCATGAATGAACTAGCAAATCAATTTAAAAGTTTTGCACATCCAGTGAAAACTAAAAATGAAGAACCAGGCTATTGTGGACTACAGCAACTCTGCTGAAGTAGCTGCACCTGAACTGGTTTAGAGAACATAAACTGGAAGATGAAATCCTGATGCCAATGAAGTCAACATTTTCCACTGACTCCACTGCAGCTAGATTTATCCAAAGCAATGAAACCCCAGTGGAAATAGACAAATCAGGAAAAGATGTCTGTAATATGAATTACGGCCAAACATGTACTAAAGGCTTTTGAGGAAAGGTTGAAGAAGGCTTTCAAAAAAGAACTAAGAAAACTGTAGTAGTAGATCCTTGCTTCCTCCCTGCCCTTTTCAGGAACTAAATAAAGACAATTTTTCAGGGCTGGACTTGCAGAATTCCACAGCATTCATCTAATCCACCTCTGTTTGGAAAAAAAATCCATTGACTTTTAAGCCAAAAGCTTCTTTAAAAAATTCCAAAATAAGTATTGCATCTTTTAAACATATATTTATGAAGCTTAAATCAGAAAATAAGAGGGAAATGTGAACTAAATCAAATGTATCTGAAAACTAATAGAATATCTGACATTCTTTTAAAAATAAATAATTAATCAGAATGTTGGAAGAGTAACTTTTAAGAACTCCTGCATTTCACAATTGAAATAATGGTTCTCAGCTTGGTAGAGTTTTATTTGAGAAAAATGAAGTACTACAGTTTATGAAAGTACAGTGCAAATAACATCACACATAAATTATGTATTAATGACACAGCACTGATACAAGCAAGAACTGAGGATTCAGAAAGGAGGGTCCCTTTTTAAAATCCCTGTAGACCTAAAGATTATTATGCAGGCATTCACATTCACAAATTTTTATAGCAGGGGACTTAGGGAGGGACATTTAGCAGCTCTAGACTGACTGCAATATTCAGAAGGTAGAGACTGTTCTTGCCTGGTAGGTAGCTGGTTTTTATTTTCATTTCCTGTTCAGGAGTGAGATTACTGTTTGGGGAGAGTTAAATCTATTTCAGGCATAAGAATCATTTATCCCTGGAGGTGCTGAGCTTCGATTAATAGCTCTTGGATTCTTCTTATTCATCTTAACTCCAATTTGTGCTGCTTGGCACTAAGGGTCCAGTTTGTTCCCTTCCTCATTTTCAGTTTCTCCCTTCCCCCACCCAGCGCAGTGCATCAGAGAAAGCTTCCACTGTCACCTTAGTTTAGGTATATTTTGTCATGTAAAGTTAATGTTCAACACTTGATTTCTCAGTATTTCTCTGAAGTGGAGAGTCCTACTGATACTACATAACTTGTACTTCTTTTTGATGTTAATGAAATTCTGAAACAATGTTAAATCAGATATAGAGCCACTCAACATGTTTTTTTAAAGTTAGCTATAAATCAGATATGACATTTGTTCCAGTATTTGGTGTCTCTCTATTTTAATTTTTGTGCAATAAAATTTTTTCACATGTTACAGATTAACTACCCATAAAATTATGATTTTTGTATACCAAAGGCTGTAATACAAGCAAAAATCTAATCCAGAACTCTCAAACCTTATTTATTTTGTCAAGTTCAGAAGTACTCAAATCAATTTGCTGAAAATCTAACAAATACCTAGGGCTAAAATCTACTCTGAGTCTGCATCTCACAAAAGAGAGATATTTTGGATCATCTTTCATTTGACTGAAGCCTAAACAAGAAATCATTTACATGACCCCTGTTTCAATTATTCAAGATACCCACTGCCCACCTCTACTTTGCCAGCAGAAAATTAAGTCATCAGCCTCAGAATGAGTGGAGGGGAAGCAAAGGCCGGGCTACACCACCTATTTTAAATTAGCTTGAAACATTTATGAATTTAACTTACTCAGTACAACATACTTTCTGTTAGTCCAGTGAGATTTTCATTACCAGAGAACACAAACCTGAAAAATCCCAGCTATATTCAGCCTTGTCAAATTATCATCACCTTGCCAAAATTACACGTGCATGTATGTGTGTAAATATAAATATAAATATATATATAGATATAGATATAGATAGATATAGATATAGATACACATCTATGCACACAAACAAACGTATACAACAAAGCCCTATCCAAAAGTGAATATTGTATAGAAACTGAAATACCATTTAACTGTGTATAGCACCTAAGAAATTTCTGCCTAGCTTTCTATCATCTTTGCTTTTGCTCTTACTTATAAAGCTTGATTCACAGCATCTATAACTCCTTCCCAGGCATCATAAACACTTATTTATAAGATCTATGGCCACTGGTCTCCATGGCCACCATTGCCATTTTATTATCAGTCAAGAGGAAGACCCTTCAACAGGAAAAGACCTGTCTGCTAACTTTAGAAAATATACTACAGACAGGGATGGGCAGCAGAGTTGCCTTAATGTGATATCTCAGACTTGATGGAATCCTCGACTGGCACAGAAAATGCAAAAATGCTTCCTTATTGTAGGAAAGGATTAATTTGTTTGTCTTTGGCAATGCAATTGTTGTTACAAAAAATTAAGGCTATTCCTGTTCCTGGAGAGGTTTTCCATCTCTTTTGTACACACTTTTAAAAAATTAGTTGCAAGAAATTTTGAGATTATCATTTAACTAGAGGCATGAAAACCTATTCATGAAAGAATTGAAAATACCAGATTTGCTTTCAAAACTAGAATGAAAAATAAAATTGGAACTAGTTAAAAAATTCTGTCATTTTAGAGAAATGCAACACGTCACATGAAAAATTAATGTGATGAAAGAATTAAAGAAAAAATATTGACAGTTGAAGGAAAAAAAAGAAAAATGGGAAGAGGTAAATGAATGCATACCCAAAGGTTGCATGTGCAATCTTGCAATACATATATAAGGAGTAAAAAGTCAATGAGGATGAGCTGGAAAGTCCAAAATGTAATAAAAAGTAAGGAAAAAGGAAATACAAGGCATAAAACATCAGCTACAGAGCAGTAGTGAGAAGATTAGAGAATGAAGTTAAGAGAGAGTGCAAAAAATGATAAGAAAATTAAGGGTAGAAAATGAAAAGCAGATTGCATGAGGGTTTGAGATAAATCAGAATTTTTTAAAGTACATGGAGAGGAAGAGGTCAGCAAGGAGGAAAAGAGTAGGACCTCTCAGAAATGGGAAGTGTAATTTATTCACAGAAGAGGTAGTTACTGTTATCAGTTTAAACAAATCTTCATATCAATTTTCAGAAAGGAGGATATGGAATGAATACTAGAAAACAGTCATACATTTTGCATTTCTTGGGTTATAAAGAGAAAATAATGAAAGAAATTTTATCTTTCAATGGAAACTGATGAAGCAATTGTACAGTGTATTCAACTGGACTGCCTGGATCTGATTTAGAGTAGGGGTTTTTGGAACTGAGTCCATGGTTTTTACAGCACTAAGCACAATAACAGCCTACTATAAATAAGTCATCAAGTTTGATCAAACTCTGAAAATAAATGAGATGCTGAGAAGTCTCAAAGTAGATAGGGAAAAGCTTTTGCTAATATTACAAAAAGCTTTTTGGAAGTAATATTTTTTACATCTGAAAACAGGAAGAGGCAAATAAATCCAAAATTTAGATAACCCAATATAAAATAATAAACTCACTTGGTAAATTTAAGCAACACTTAGTGTATATGTTGGAAATGAATGCAAAAGTTTTGCATTTGTAGGGATGAGATTAAAAACACCATTTTTTATAAAACCTTATTAATTACATCTTTGTGGCATGGAGCCCAGAATACACTGTCAAGGTCAATGGAAAAAAAGTATTTGAAAATATAAATAAATAATCTATTTTTAAGTACTTTCATTATTAACTTCCTTAATATTAAAGTCTTTCCAAAAAATTGATGAATGTCTTTATTTGCTATGAATTTTCTATAATATATGAGAAATTTGTGGCTGAATGAAAACAGTACCCCATTGCCCTTAAGGAGATTGCATTGACAAGGGCACTAAATGAAGAAGTCTACTCACCAACAGTGATTAAGACTAAACAACAAACATCTGCTTCATTCAGCTGAGGAATTCAACTTTCCTTTTCCATATGTTTTCTGAAACAGCATGGAAAAACGATTTTGCATGACCAGAGAACCAGAAATAGCAATGATCTTGTCTGGGCACCTTTGCCAAAGCGATAAATTCCTTTAGAAGGGATTTAACACGAGAAAATAGTCACAACTAATTGGTGGGATGCTAAAAGACAAATATCAGTGTAGAACTGTGAATATTTCTGATCTTTTGTATGATATCTATATTGTCTTTGTTCTCACAGCATCCACAGAATTGCAAAACACCTAAAAATAAATTGTTTGTTTCCTGTTTCTAATACCTAAAGTCCAGGAATAAAGACTTAGACAAATAATCCTGAAAATATGAACTGACACAAACTCATCACAGGGGTTGATAATTTTTTTTTGCTTCAATATATTTAATGTTATCTGAAAACAAAAGAACCCTTATGCAATTTATGAAGATTGTAATCTATCACTTCTTAATTTCTGATTACTTCATATTCTACTTACTACACACTTCCTAACTGTTCCTAAATTCTTATATTCCAGTTCTTTGGAACCAACAGGGACATAGTCACCAAAAGAAGTATATCACAGAAAAAAAAGTCAGAAAAACTAAATTTATAGAATTAACTAGGCCTTGGATTATTTTATTTTTATTTTAGAAACCCTAAGCAATCTTAATTTTATTCCAGTGAGCTGACTCTGGCAGACTTATCCATGTATATCAAGAAATTATGATATCGTTGTGCCTTTTCTACACCAGTGGTTTTGAACTTTTGTAATTCTTCCTCTTTCAACTCTCTATTCCCCTCCACCGATCCTTTACACCTTAAGGGCCACTCTGACCTCTCCTAACCACTGGGTCTTGTTTGCTTGTCCTAAGTATTTATAATGGTGGTGCATCTCACAAAAAAGAAATGAAGCAGTGCTTTACAACAGAGTGGTTTGAATCTTGTGTATTTTTTTTTTCCAGCTGATCTAACCAAGAATAGTTCATTCTGGAAAAATAACTTGGCTTTTTCAAAAAAAGTTTAAACTGTTGTGTTACCAATTTCGAACACCCTTAAATACCAAATGTAATTGCTGCATTATAAGATGAAAATAGCAAGAAAGAAACAAGCTACCTGAACTTCTGTAGTTTATAGTTACAACTGACTTATGTATGTATTGAATGAATATATATTAGGAGAAGCATATATGTATATATAGAAGCCTCTCCACTGAAAAACATTTAGGTGATATATGTTCAGTGTTGTGGTGGGGTTGTATATGCAGGTTTGACAGCTGCATGAAGGCAGAAGTGGAAAAACTATCAACATCTACTGTTTCTGATCTTTGCCCCACTTTCTTCAATTTCCCAGTTCTTTCACCTGCTAGCAATTTGGCCACACAGTAATAACAAGCTGTGCTTTACATATTATGGACTCCAGTACTTTTGTTTCCTCACATGCTTTTTATTCTCTTCTTTCAATAATGTGAAGACACCTTCCCTGTTCATAAAAAACAATCAGTTGAGACAATAAAGCTCACCCTCACTGGAATTCAGATATAGTTTAAAATGTATTTTAACATATTTCACTCAAATGTGTTATAAAATTTCTTAGGGTTAACCTTCACATGAGGTAGGCTTCAATTCCACATTAACTTTGGAGTTATCATTAATTTTAACTAAACAGGGCTGTTTAGTACTTCGGATATTCCTGCTGGCTTTTGGCTGCAATTCCAAAACCCTCAAATCTCCCACAGAAGAAATTAAATATGAGTCAGCTCTGTGTAGGGTGTCCTGCTGTAGAGCAGTGTAATGGCACAAGGCACTCCAGCACAGGATTCAGATGGAGTTCAGCACACTCCCACTCCAGGCTTTACCAGTAATCCTGAGTGCACTGCCTCCTTGGGATGTATAAAGTTGAAACTTATTTTAATTTTTGAACAGTGGGAATGACTTACAGGATGTAACAGTAAAACCTCCTTCTCAAAAGAAGCTTTGTTTAGCAAGACCCAGACAGGTGATCTGCAACAATACATCTGAGATAGTAAAAAGGTGCAAGTGCTTATTTTAACAGTGCTGTGTTATCTGATTTTATATAATGATTCAAAGACATTTTGCAACCTAAGACACATCCAGATTTCTTTATTCAGTGTTTCAAGAAGACACGAAATCTTTTCCAAGCAGTGAGGCAGGTCCTCCCTTTCCGTGCTTAATATTCTTCTCATACACTTGACCTTTTTGCTCAATTTCTTTGGTCATCTGACTTTTCAGCTATTAGATGATTATTTCTAACATGTTAGCATTTGTTATACGTATATATGGTCACTGAATTTCATATATCATCACAAATAGTTTCATTTACATTCACAAAAATAATTATTAAAATTAATGGTAGGAAATATATTTAGATATGGGTATGTGAATATTTACACATACTGCAAAGATATGTGTAACACCCAAATATTTTGGAAAAGACATGTTGGGAAAAGTGTGAAAAAGATTCCTAGACATATGATTTTCTTTTTCTTTCTTTGTGTTTGGTAAAAAGCTATGAGAAAAGGAAAAAGTGACTGGTCAGCAATACTGAATACTTTTTGGAAGCCAGAAATTATAGACTAAAAGTGAGATCCATCAAATTATGAGTTTAAATTTCCAAAGTAATTAAAAGAGAAAGTAAAAAAATTGCAGCCATAATAATAACAAGAGAATGAAAAAAAAAAAAACAAATGGGATTGTTCTGTCAAGAGAAGGGAATAGACATTAATGATAATCTGGTAGAGTCCTGAACTAAATGAGCACTTTACTCTGTTTCTAATCTGGGTGATAATGTAGAACAGGTGGACATAAGGAATAAGAAAAGATGCAGATAACGAATATGTCCTTCTATTTGAGTAGGAAAATCTTGACACACGTGTTTCTGGAAGTGGATAATTTCCATTGAAGAATACTGAAAGCCTTAGCACATGAAATCACAACTTAAGAAGCAAGGAAGTTTAATAAATCTATCACATTCAGCACCTGTGACCAGAAATAGGAAATGGGATGCTTATTGGGAGGAGGAAGGAAAGGCATTTTGGATTTATAAACGTGGAATAGAACTAAAACTGTACATAGAGCCAGGGAACCCATGGAAGAATAGAATTAGAATCATACAGATAAAAGATAAATGTGAATGAAATCAACAGTAGTGCACCCAAGATAAACCATGTTGCATTAACTGGATTGTTTTCTTTGATAAACCGATTCTGGAAAGTGTGGAAGATGCAATCTGTCATATAAACATAGAATTATTTGGGTTGGAGGGGACCTTGAAGATCATTTTGCACCATAGGAAGGGGCACCTTCTGCTAGACCAGGTTGCTCCAGGTCTTGAATACTCACACGGATGGAGCATCCACAATTTCTCTGGGCAACTTGTTCCAGTGCCTCATCATCCTCACAGTAAAGAATTTAATATCTCATCTAAACCTATCCTCTTTCAGTTTAAAAATCTTGCTCCTTGTTCTATCTTTGTTCATCTCCAGCTTTCCATAGGCCCCTGTTAGGTACTGGAAGGCTACAATTGGGTCACCCTGAAACCTTCTCTTCTCCAGGCTGAGCAATCCCATCTCTCTCAGGCTGATGTCACAGGAGAGGTGCGCCAACCCTCTGATCACCTCTGTGGCCTCCTCTGGACTTGCTCCAGCAGATCAATGTCCTTGTAGACTTCAGAAAAATAGTTTATATGGTGCAGAACAGGAAACTGCAAGTTAAACCACAGAAGACAGGCTTTAGAATTATTCTGTCAGTAAGAAATTGTTTAACCAGGTATAACCGTTTGAAAGGATAGTTTGGGCATTATTAAGTGGGTTTTTTTGGGGTTTTTTGGCAGGATTTAGTGTCAGGAAAGATAAATGGTCACATTTTGCTAAAACTTTTATGCAAAACTGGAGGCATACTAACAATAAAAGGCAGAGTGGCTTCATTGAAAACAAACAGGAGAGCAATGGAGAAGAATGGAATGGACATGAGGATTCCACATGGATTTTTCTGGTACCAGAGAACCCAAGCTGAAATGCTTAGTGACTCTTAGGGAGAAATCCACTGAAGACAAGTGAAAGAAAACATGACATTTCATTAGCTAATGACAGATGAGAATGGATATATGCACACACAATCCATAGGGTAATGCTTTAGGTAGCATTTAGTTTGTTTGAAATGGACAAGGCCTGGTACCATTGATGCAACTTTCTCCTTTGACTCTACTGTCCTAATATGAGTATCCTGTCAGTCGTCAGTCAAATGTATTCAAAGAAAGCAAATTCCCAAAACATGAATGGCAGCAGAAAAGAGTAGTTAGAACTATTCTCAGACTAAAAAATCTTGGCTTTTTCAGTCAAACAAATTTATTGTGACAGTCAAATATAAATCTATAGGTGTACCAGTGGGGTAAATATTAGAGAAAGAAAAGAGAATATTAAGTCAACAGCAAATCTGATATATTTATACAAACAGTTTAATACATAATCCATATGGCAGAAAGAAAATAGACTGAATAACAGAGGAGGTCCTAGGCACTATGCAAAGTTATTTTTTAAAACATTTTATTCTTTAATTGTTGCAATTTCAATATATCACAAATAACATAATTCAAGCTAAAAACAAATTCATGTATAACATAATAAATTTCTATCAAAAATCAGCCTTCTGGATAAAGATTTCTGTTAAAATTTTTAAAACATATAATTAATTAATGGTAAGATAGTTGTCAAAAGTTCACTTGGTAATTTCCAGATTTGGATTTGGGGAAAAAAAAAAAAAAAAAGGAAAAACCTAAGAGTTAATCAGAAGGCAGGCTTTGGTTATTTTGTTTATTAGACTAAGGATCATATATCAGGTTACTGTATACATTTTTATTACACAAAATTACATTTTATTAAATTAAAATTAATTAAATCTGACTAATTAAAATAAAATAATTCTTGAATAATAAATGGGGCTTCTGTTGTTAATGTGACATTCCTTTTCTTCAGCATCGTGATCAAGGCATTATCAGACCAAGTATTTTTTTCTTTCATCTTTAACTATGATACATTTTCTAATTCAGATGCAGTCACCTCTTCACTGATAGAAAGAAAAAAAAAAAGAGGAGACCATAAAATCTCTGGCAGAAAATCATATGTGTATCATAACTGACACAGCAGGGTTTTGCATGTATAGACATAAGAAAGGAAAGACCTGAGAGGTACAACTGAAAGAGGCACTGATCTACTGGGAGGCCAAGAGAGCTGGCTGATACCGTGCATTTGAAAAGTTACTTAACAGGAGAGATTCTGTGTATGCAGCACAACAGGGGTGTGCAACACTGCACTTGGCTGAAATATGAGACACCAAACTTGTCCCTGGAAGACACTATCAACTGTAATGTTCTTCCAGCTCTTATGGGCAGATAAGTCCCATAATAACAAACAGTTGGTTATTTGATTTCAGTCATTCCAACACAAACCACTTCCAGGATCTAGTTCAGAAATGGTCTTTACTTTTATAATGAAATTTTTATCATAAAATTAAGTCATAGTCTGCCTACACATCTGCCTGTAAGATAGGATAAGACTCAGTGTTACAGTTGCTTTTGCCAGGTTTTTAAGTCTCTGATTGCCCCAAGCTATCAAGCAAGCATAAAGGTTGATCCTGAGGACACAGATGCAACGGAAGTAGCTCTCCAGGACCAAACATAATCCAGAAGACAGGTAAGAAACATATCAGCCTATCTCTAATGGAAACAGAAATATATAACAGAAATCTGTACAAGAGGCCAAGCAAACTCCATATTTCATGACAATTTTACTGTAAAATATGGAATAATATTTGGTCCTCTAATTTAGGTTAAAATTTGCACCTTCACCAGAACGTGGTTCTATTACCCCAGATTAGTTCTCAGCTGAAAATCCACATCTGTAAACTTTGCCTCCAGTGATCATCTGAGACATCCAGAATAGAAACATGTCACTATGATTTTCTAAGTGAGTCAGACTTTGGATTGCATTTCTAGTTTGGTTGCTCCTAGGGCAGAGGACAATCTACAAAGGTGTATATTTGTTTCAGTTTGGTTTTTTGGGGTTCTTTTTGTTTTCTTATATTTATATGTTTAAATTTATCAGAAATTACATTTTATTCTTACAGATTTATTATTAAAGATTTTATTTTAGTACAATTTTAGGAAAAAAAACATTAATTTCTAATTAAGTAATCCTGTCTGGTACCAAAAAAAAGGAAGGCAGAAACAGAATCTCCCTACTTTCTCCTGAGTTTTTATTCATTCACAGCAGATCACAAAAGGAAAAAAATATATTCAATAACATGAAGCTAGACTAATACTGAAATGAACAAAGTTTGAGCTCTTATAATTAAACTAGAATAGAACAAAACTATTGTTAAGATATTCAGGGTATGGCAGCAATGTCAGTGCTATGATTTATCACTGGACAAAGCAGAGAAACAGGTTGCAGGTGTAAGCACTTCAGATATCCATGTACCACACAAAATATCCCCTCAGAAAAACTAAATCAGAGAAGTAAAAGGCCCTGTTGAAATATTGTGGTTGGGCTTTACTAACATTCTGGAAAAAAAATCTTAGATTTACTATGTTTATAATATTTTTGGATGAGAGGTGGAGCAATGTGTAAAGCAATTAGGAGAAGCAGTCAAGGGATAGAAAGAGAAATATCCACCAAAATTAGGAACAAATTAGTACTCTCATCAATACCTCTGTTAAAGAAGTTGAATATAAGCCAGATATTTGAAGGAACCCTTCAGTAAGAATAAATTCACTGTCACATTCAACTGAAATTGCTTCAATGAAAGTTCCTTAATAGAAAGAATGGGAAAAGAATTGTGATTACCAGCCCAAGCTCTGTTCTTTGATGAGATAATTATGAAAGAGGTGGAATCTATACCAGTCTATTTTTTGAAATAAAATTCTAGAAAATCAAGTTCAAATGTTAAGCTATTACTATTCAGCTTCGTCTTTACAGTATAAAAACCCCTACTGACAAGAAGAGTAATAAGAACAGCAAATACTTTACTTTCTTATAAGTATTTGGAAGATTGAGCTCTTGATCAAAAACATCTAATTATTAGAGCAAGAGCACACAGTCAGAGAGATCAACACTGTTTACATTTAAATAAACTAAAAAAATGCCCCAAATAAATCTCCATTTAAATATAAGAAAATGTTCTTCCTAGTTGTTGGATTATAAACAGTATGAGTTCAGAGCATTCATCCTAAAAAGAGATGGTTTAATGGCATTAACACTTTTGTAAAGACAAGCAGCAATTTCATAATGGCTGAAATATTACATGCTGTTTTTCAACTAGAGTGAATCATTCCCTATGTATTTTAAGTTACAATAGACTCAACTTGATGAAGTATGTAATTTGAAATTCTTAAGTTTGTAATTTGAATGATTACTTTGTCTCACTGTAAGCTGCTTAGGCTTTTTCATTTATAAAGCTGAAACATTTGGCTACACAAACATGGCATCAACATAACTTGTCATACAATCCTTTGTTTTTTAATCATCTTCTACTGATAATCTAAATGATGATTAGTCTTGTCTCAGTGATTTCTTTGCTCTTCTAATACACATTTGTATTAATCCCTACTACATATTTTGATTTATTCTTAATTTTTTTTAGAACTAGACCATATTAAAATCCTTTTTAAAAACAAAATGATTAGAGAATAACATTTTAAATGTACATGAAATTGTGAAAAAGATTTTGGGAATGCCAGATGTTACACTTAGTGCAGAAAGGCACATTTAAAAATGAAGTGTGGCTTAATGCCATTAGTTGGAAGGACTGAAATTAAAATCTTTGAAGGCTGTAGAAGATTAATACAGAGAGAGAGTAAAGATTACTTTCTTACTGTACTGCACTACATATACTATATACATACATAATCCTCTTGTCTCAGTACGTACAGAAATTTGGCAATATTTTCTCACCATTCTGCTATCATAAAGTTCTCAGACTTTCCGGAAATTACTTCAGGAATTTTTCTATTGTTTGACATTATGAGGAGGGCCTGGTGAGGTTTTTCAGTGACAGTGTTCAATTTGCAGTAATGTATATCAGAAAATCTAGCAAAGTGAGAGGTCCTGGGTCTCAAACAAATTTGAATATACGAGTTTGGTGAGAAGGGAGTCAAATTGTGTCAAAGTTTGATGAAGAACAGTCAGTGTGCAGCAGATAATTATTGTATGTCACCCTGAAACGACATTGAATATCTAGTACTTTAAATTACAATATTGTGCATGTGCTGTATAGAAAACTTACCACAAAATAGAGTTGAGTCTTGCCTAATTTGGCTAGCACAAATTTGCTGCAACAGTCATTGCATGAATTGTATGAAGAAACACTTGCCAGAAAGCTGCAACCTAAGGCACTCAGTCTCTATACAGATTTCTTTAGGGGTCATCTATCTGTAAAAGTGGCTTTAAACACTGAATTTATACTCAAGTTACTGACAATAATAATGACAATATTGCGGAGAGTTCAAAGGGTGTGCAGGAGGACAGAAGCAGAGGTACATGGCAAGAGTGAATGCAACACTTACAGTTCAGCAGTAGTCCTCTAGAAAATTAGCTTCTTTTGATTCTGGATTCAGCCAGGAATCAGCAGGTCAGCTCATCTTTAAGCTTTCAAATAATCTGGTAAAGATACGTGCATAGACACCTCCATGAAGTAATATTAGCAATCATCAGCAAAGGATGAAAAAACCCCAGCAAACTAACCCAAACCCAAATTAGTCTAAAATTGGTACAGTTGCAAAAGCAGAGAGAAAAATTATTTTGCTTTTGTCATAAGACCAAGATAAGACGAAGCTTGAACTGTGGGTAAAAGAATACAGAAAGGGAGCAATTTTACACTAGAACTGAACAGGATGATGCCAAGCCAGCAAGCTTTAAAGACGCTTTCAAAGAGCAGGACTGAAGTCAGTTCATCTGTGACAGAAACAGATTTATACAGTCAATGACAGAAAAGATAATATTGTGAGCAAAGGTGTGAGGATACTGTTGTGGTCATTAGTCAGAAGAAAGAGAAGGTCAGAGGATTTATTTCAAAAAGGAGGGCTCCAGAATAGACAACAAAACACAAAAGTGAGGAGTACAGATATACGCTGCAACAGAATGACCAGGAAATTAAGGATTAGAAGCAGTAGTTAAAGAGTGAAATCAAGAAGGACTATTTAATTTCTGAATGGCTTTCCAGAAAAGCACAGGTTTATTTAGGAAAGAAGACTGCAGTAAATCGAGGGAAAACATGCAAAGAGGTCAAATAAGGGATTTTAAAGGACCATCTTAAAAGTTGCTTTTCCTAAAAATTGACCAACTTTGATGGTACTTTCATTTTGCAGTCTTTTTTTAGTCTGATAATCCTTCGCATTTTTCCCCACAGAAGTAATTTGATTGAAATTAGATTCTTATGCATACAAGCACACGCACATACTGATATGGAGGTTCTTGGCAGTGGTTCCACCAGTGGACTGTGTTCTCAAATGGGTTTAAAATAAACATACATTCTCATATTTTCTCTACAAAATAAACAGTTGATTGGTGTGAAATTTCAAAAAGGGGACATCTTTCATGTCTTTAACTTTCCCTACATATACTTTTTTTGTATTTCCTCAACTCTCTTTAAATAATTAACATACTGTTTTTCTTTAAATAAATAACATATTTTTGAATGTGAGTTCAGGTTGAGGTCTATACCTTCTAATCATATACGTCAGGTATAGATTTCTTTAAGACAGGTATCTCCTACACAAATGAAGAATCTTGAAAAGAAGTATAATGGGGAGTTAATTGTGGTTTTTTGTTATTAGAAATGTAGAGCAATTTTCTAATCATTAATAATATTTTAAATATAAATGCAGGCATACTACCCACTAATTGTCTTTGATGTCACCAGAAGAGAGGTGAAAATGCCCTTGCAGCTGTACAAAACCAGTGAGTGATATGGTGAGGAGCAAAAGAAATGAAGGAATGGTGATGTAAGCACCAAGGCTGAGTAAGCAACCTTAGCAGACACAATGGCAGAAGGCCCAAAAGTGCCCAAAGACTTTAGTCAAATGGACAGAGACTTTGCAGATGGCTCCTGTCAGGAGCTCTGTTCTTCTGAAACATTATATCCTGTGCCAGATTACATATTTACATATATGTGACAAGGGTTGCAATGATTTCCATGGCACTTTTACCCGTACAAATCCACCTTAAATATTGTCTTCCAATTACAGTAATTTCATGACTATAAGGCGCACCCTTTTGACTAAAATTTTCGCCTGAACCCAGAAGTGTGCCTTATATATGGGCAAAATTTTGGAAATTTGCCAACCTGGAAGTGTGAGCTGCAAGCCACAGGGGGAGCCGACAGAAAAAACTGCACAGTATAGTTTGGTGCGTGTTATATGATGTACAAAGTTGCAAAATTTGCCGACTCCCGGAGATGCGCCTTATAGTCTGGTGCACCTTATGGTTGTGAAATTACTGTAAGTGTAAGAAAACTGTTATAACAAAAAATACAGATGAGGAAGTGAAACAGAGGAACTTCCCCTTTCTCTGTGAAAATGTAATATGCTTTTTAGCAAGGTGCCTCTTTCCTCCACTGTTTTTCAAACAAGTCATTCCTTAGATATTTTCCTGGTGGGCTTCTCCTCAAGAATCCTGTCCCAATTCCAGCTAGGAGGACAGGGTTAATTTTTGCAGTATCCAGGAGGGGCATGGCTAGGATCTGGAGCCAATTCTATAACATCTCATGCCATTCCAGGAGGGTAAGGGGATGAGAGGATCCCTTCAGGTATTATCAGGGGTGAGCACTCTTGTGCAAACTGTTCACTTCATTCACCCTCTGTCATTAATATTTCTATTCCCAAGCCATGACGCATGCTTCAACAGAGCATCCAAGCTTCTCAGCCAGTTTCTTCTGCAAACCATGGCAGAACAATGCTTGTTTCAAAGATCTTTTCTTAGCAAGTGAGTGACAACTTCTACTTAGTATTATGTCCTCTGAAGTATACTGGTCTAGAGAGCCTTCAGAATTTATGAGTCAAACCTGGAAATCATGAGACTTGAGATAATCTCTCAATAGATATTATTAGTAGGGTGGTTACAGTCACTTTAGAAAAGGAAGAAAATAAATCAATCTGTGCAGTTTCCTGTTATTTTTTCATCACACTCTTAGCACTTACATTACAGTCAAGTAGCATAAAAACCTAAATTTAAATGAGACTAGTAGCACAGACACTGCTTTCATGAAATACAGAAACTAGAACAACAGCCCCCCTCCCCAAACCCAAAAACAAAACAAAACAAAAAAAAATCCCATAAAGAGAAATCAAATGAAAATTCAGAAGAAAATAATCCAATGAGTTAACATAAATATTAATAACATACATTAGAGGAATGCTATGGCCTTAAACTTTTACATGGTCAAATAATCATGTAGATTCTGATGCTCACACTTATCAGTGCACTGGCACTGTAGACCGTTCCTAAAGCAAGAATAAGTAATAGTTACACATCTCTTACATTCTAAGGAGATCCAAAAAGGGCCCTAGTGTAAATTAGGATCTGTTCTAGGATATATGAGCAGAGATACTTGTATTTGAGGGTTTTGTACAGATGAATCTACTATTCCATAGACACCGGGCCAGGACTAACTTCATGAGGCTGCCAATTGAAGTATTTTTCCCCTATGGAGTCCTCCCAGGGCAATGATCTCAATATAACAAAACATGTAGGTAGACACTTAATTGTAACGTCAACAAAGCTACTCATGTGCTTAAAGTTAACCATATGCTTAAGGGTTGTGCTGACCAAGCATTGTATCAGCTTACTACTATTACTCTTTAAAAGCAGTGGTCAGAATCTCTGGTTAAAATTACAGTAATTTCACAACTATAAGGCGCACCGGACTATAAGGCGCACCCCCCCGGATTCGGCAAAATTTGCAACTTTGTAGATCAGATAAGGCGCACCGGTCTATAAGGCGCACTTTTTTTTTGCAGTGAGGCCCCGCCCCCAGCTCACCCCGTGGGGTTGCTGGCCGAGGCCCCGCCTCCACCCGGCAGCCATTGGCCCCCGGGGCCGCCTCCACCCGGTAGGGGCGGTGCCGCGAGCCACCGAGCCACCCTGGACCCGGCAGCCATGGGCCCCCGGGACTGCTTCCACCTGAGAAGGGGGGTGCCGCGGCCCCCCAGCCCGCATTCACGCGGCAGCCATGGCTCCCCAGGACTGCCTGGACCCAGGAACGGGGCTGCTGCCGGCCCCCTAGCCTGCCTTCATCCGGCAGCCATGGGCTCCCGCGGCTGCCTGGAGCCAGGAGCGGGGTTGCCGTGGCCCTCCTAGCCCACATTCACGCGGCAGCCATGGCTCCCCAGGACTGCCTGGACCCAGGAACGGGGCTGCTGCCGGCCCCCTAGCCTGCCTTCATCCGGCAGCCATGGGCTCCCGCGGCTGCCTGGAGCCAGGAGCGGGGTTGCCGTGGCCCTCCTAGCCCACATTCACGCGGCAGCCATGGCTCCCCAGGACTGCCTGGACCCAGGAACGGGGCTGCTGCTGGCCCCCTAGCCTGCCTTCATCCGGCAGCCATGGGCTCCCGCGGCTGCCTGGAGCCAGGAGCGGGGTTGCCGTGGCCCTCCTAGCCCACATTCACGCGGCAGCCATGGCTCCCCAGGACTGCCTGGACCCAGGAACGGGGCTGCTGCCGGCTCCCTAGCCTGCCTTCATCCGGCAGCCATGGGCTCCCGCGGCTGCCTGGAGCCAGGAGCGGGGTTGCCGTGGCCCTCCTAGCCCACATTCACGCGGCAGCCATGGCTCCCCAGGACTGCCTGGACCCAGGAACGGGGCTGCTGCCGGCCCCCTAGCCTGCCTTCATCCGGCAGCCATGGGCTCCCGCGGCTGCCTGGAGCCAGGAGCGGGGTTGCCATGGCCCTCCTAGCCCACATTCACGCGGCAGCCATGGCTCCCCAGGACTGCCTGGACCCAGGAACGGGGCTGCTGCCGGCTCCCTAGCCTGCCTTCATCCGGCAGCCATGGGCTCCCGCGGCTGCCTGGAGCCAGGAGCGGGGTTGCCGTGGCCCTCCTAGCCCACATTCACGCGGCAGCCATGGCTCCCCAGGACTGCCTGGACCCAGGAACGGGGCTGCTGCCGGCTCCCTAGCCTGCCTTCATCCGGCAGCCATGGGCTCCCGCGGCTGCCTGGAGCCAGGAGCGGGGTTGCCGTGGCCCTCCTAGCCCACATTCACGCGGCAGCCATGGCTCCCCAGGACTGCCTGGACCCAGGAACGGGGCTGCTGCCGGCTCCCTAGCCTGCCTTCATCCGGCAGCCATGGGCTCCCGCGGCTGCCTGGAGCCAGGAGCGGGGTTGCCGTGGCCCTCCTAGCCCACATTCACGCGGCAGCCATGGCTCCCCAGGACTGCCTGGACCCAGGAACGGGGCTGCTGCCGGCTCCCTAGCCTGCCTTCATCCGGCAGCCATGGGCTCCCGCGGCTGCCTGGAGCCAGGAGCGGGGTTGCCGTGGCCCTCCTAGCCCACATTCACGCGGCAGCCATGGCTCCCCAGGACTGCCTGGACCCAGGAACGGGGCTGCTGCCGGCTCCCTAGCCTGCCTTCATCCGGCAGCCATGGGCTCCCGCGGCTGCCTGGAGCCAGGAGCGGGGTTGCCGTGGCCCTCCTAGCCCACATTCACGCGGCAGCCATGGCTCCCCAGGACTGCCTGGACCCAGGAACGGGGCTGCTGCCGGCTCCCTAGCCTGCCTTCATCCGGCAGCCATGGGCTCCCGCGGCTGCCTGGAGCCAGGAGCGGGGTTGCCGTGGCCCTCCTAGCCCACATTCACGCGGCAGCCATGGCTCCCCAGGACTGCCTGGACCCAGGAACGGGGCTGCTGCCGGCTCCCTAGCCTGCCTTCATCCGGCAGCCATGGGCTCCCGCGGCTGCCTGGAGCCAGGAGCGGGGTTGCCGTGGCCCTCCTAGCCCACATTCACGCGGCAGCCATGGCTCCCCAGGACTGCCTGGACCCAGGAACGGGGCTGCTGCCGGCTCCCTAGCCTGCCTTCATCCGGCAGCCATGGGCTCCCGCGGCTGCCTGGAGCCAGGAGCGGGGTTGCCGTGGCCCTCCTAGCCCACATTCACGCGGCAGCCATGGCTCCCCAGGACTGCCTGGACCCAGGAACGGGGCTGCTGCCGGCTCCCTAGCCTGCCTTCATCCGGCAGCCATGGGCTCCCGCGGCTGCCTGGAGCCAGGAGCGGGGTTGCCGTGGCCCTCCTAGCCCACATTCACGCGGCAGCCATGGCTCCCCAGGACTGCCTGGACCCAGGAACGGGGCTGCTGCCGGCTCCCTAGCCTGCCTTCATCCGGCAGCCATGGGCTCCCGCGGCTGCCTGGAGCCAGGAGCGGGGTTGCCGTGGGCTTCCTAGCCCACATTCACGCGGCAGCCGTGGGCTCCTGGGACTGCTTCCACCCGGGAATGGGGGTGCCGCGGCCCCCCTTGCCCACATTCACCCGGCAGCCGTGGGCTCCTGGGACTGCCTGGACCCGGGAAGGCGGGTGCCGCGGCCCCCCTTGCCCTCATTCACCCGGCAGCCATGGGCTCCTGGGACTGCCTGGACCCGGGAAGGCGGGTGCCGCGGCCCCCCTTGCCCTCATTCACCCGGCAGCCATGGGCTCCTGGGACTGCTTCCACCCGGGAATGGGGGTGCCGCGGCCCCCCTTGCCCTCATTCACCCGGCAGCCGTGGGCTCCCGGGACTGCCTGGACCCGGGAAGGCGGGTGCCGCGGCCCCCCTTGCCCTCATTCACCCGGCAGCCATGGGCTCCTGGGACTGCCTGGACCCGGGAAGGCGGGTGCCGCGGCCCCCCTTGCCCACATTCACCCGGCAGCCGTGGGCTCCCGGGACTGCCTGGACCCGGGAAGGCGGGTGCCGCGGCCCCCCTTGCCCTCATTCACCCGGCAGCCATGGGCTCCTGGGACTGCTTCCACCCGGGAATGGGGGTGCCGCGGCCCCCCTTGCCCACATTCACCCGGCAGCCGTGGGCTCCCGGGACTGCCTGGACCCGGGAAGGCGGGTGCCGCGGCCCCCCTTGCCCTCATTCACCCGGCAGCCATGGGCTCCTGGGACTGCCTGGACCCGGGAAGGCGGGTGCCGCGGCCCCCCTTGCCCTCATTCACCCGGCAGCCATGGGCTCCTGGGACTGCTTCCACCCGGGAATGGGGGTGCCGCGGCCCCCCTTGCCCACATTCACCCGGCAGCCGTGGGCTCCCGGGACTGCCTGGACCCGGGAAGGCGGGTGCCGCGGCCCCCCTTGCCCTCATTCACCCGGCAGCCATGGGCTCCTGGGACTGCCTGGACCCGGGAAGGCGGGTGCCGCGGCCCCCCTTGCCCTCATTCACCCGGCAGCCATGGGCTCCTGGGACTGCTTCCACCCGGGAATGGGGGTGCCGCGGCCCCCCTTGCCCACATTCACCCGGCAGCCGTGGGCTCCTGGGACTGCTTCCACCCGGGAATGGGGGTGCCGCGGCCCCCCTTGCCCACATTCACCCGGCAGCCGTGGGCTCCTGGGACTGCCTGGACCCGGGAAGGCGGGTGCCGCGGCCCCCCTTGCCCTCATTCACCCGGCAGCCATGGGCTCCTGGGACTTCCTGGACCCGGGAAGGCGGGTGCCGCGGCCCCCCTTGCCCACATTCACCCGGCAGCCGTGGGCTCCCGGGACTGCCTGGACCCGGGAAGGCGGGTGCCGCGGCCTCCCTAGCCCACATTCACCCGGCAGCCATGAGGCCCCAGGACTGCCTGGACCGGAGAGGGGCGGTGCCTTGGTCCCCCTGGCCCGCCTCCACCCGGCAGGGGCAGTGCCGCGGGCCTCCGGGCCTGCCCCCAGCCGGCTGCCATGGCACTTCCGGCTCCCCCCACGGCTCTCAGCTCACACTTCCGGTTTGGCAAATTTCGCCGCTTTGTACATCAGATAAGGCGCACCGGACTATAAGGCGCACTTCCGGGTTCGAGGGAAAATTTTAGTCAAAAGGGTGCGCCTTATAGTCGTGAAATTACTGTACCCATGTACTGAGATTTTCTGGCTCCTGTTCATTCAAATGGAAAGCCAGGAAAGCCTCTATGACTAACCAAATGCAGGTGATCTCCTGCAGTACAATAATTTTAATCATTCCATTCCATTAAGTTCTTCATAAAACCCACTTCTTCCACTTCAGTCACCGACACTTTGCATGTATAGGTAACACCTGGGTCCTCTGAGAAGGAGGACTGAATGAAACCTAACTCAGTTGAATGAAACCTAAGTGGATAGTAATTCAGAGTTCATACTATTCTGAAGAAATTAAAATCATAAAGACAAAAGAATATTTACAAATTTGTGTATCTCTTCTGCTATATTTCTTTGGGGACTTTTTATTATTGTAAAAACTCTGTTTTTAAAGTATAAACTTGTCCTTCAGATGTCTTAAAACAGATGTCCTTCTGCTTTAGCAGGAATTAAAAATTATTAGCAGATAGCTGAAAAAATAAAGATTTACTGTGGTTTGTTGCAGTGGACCAATCGATACAAATGCAAGTGACTTCATAGGACCATTGTATGAGACTACTAAGAAGGACTGCAACTTGAAATATCACAGGAAGACAAAAAATGAAACGAGAAAGATATATGCTGCCATAGAAACCAATCCTTTCACCTACCAGAGGTCCATAACATCTTTTGGACTATGTGACTTCCTTGTCTATAGAAGACAAAGAAGTAATCTTACAAACCTAAAGAATTTGTAGAAACTAATCCAAGTGTGACATTTAAACACATCCTTTCACAAGACTTAGTGAATCAATTACAAGAAGAAATTGAAATGCTTTCAAAACTACTGCAAACAGGAACATACATTTGCCATGTTTTAGGAATATTGCCAAGAAAATATTTACACAATGAATACCAATAACTCACTGGTTTGCAATATGTCTATCTAGCAGCATATAGAGAGAAAAAAGGAGAGAAAAAATAAGTAATAATTCCAGGACACATAAACAGTCTTCCTAACACAGGCACTACTGTCTTTGATGGAAGATTTTAAGGATTTAATTCTGCATTGTAACAGATAAAGTAGAACACAGTAGCATTCTAAAAAGTCCATGAACTACTGTAACATGAACTACAGTCTACTGGAACTGGAAGAAGAGAAAAAAATCTTAACACAGAACAAAGCACAATATTGAAGTGTGGAGATATTAATATACTGTTTATAACTGTTACTAAATGCATTTGTTCAACATGTTTTATTTGGTTTCTGCTTAAATTATATTGATTGTAATAAATATCATATTGTGCAATTCTTTTCTCTGTATCAGCACTCAATAATGTAAGAATTACCATGAAATAGTCTAATCTTACATTATCTATTTTTTTATTTTCTACCTGAAAAATAAAAGCAGACATAACTTTCTTTCAATATGCATATTTTATGCATTCATAACAGGTATAATGGAGATTTTTTTTAAACAAATATTATTTCTTAAGGTGCATCAGACAAGATGCATACAATTCAACTACATAAAAATACAGTGCAGCATAAGAAGAACATTCACTTGGTCTTGGTCTAAACTTTAGTAAAAGAAAACAATTTTCCATAGACAATATACCATCTGTCTCTACACCATGTGAAAAGAAAAGCTTTTAAAATCCAGCCGCTGCTAATGTGACATGTTGAAACATTAATCACCCCCTAAGGCCAGTATAATTGTAGCTCCATGTTAATTACCTAACAATTAACAGCAGTAATTTCCAAGGGGCAATCAATGAATTAGCTTGTGATTTTCCCACAGACTTCAGTCCCATACTGCCAGCCTGAATGCATTTCAAACTCTGAACCATGGTTCATCAATGACACTTCTGGTGTATGAAATAAAAATTCATTTGCACCCTCACTAATTAGGCTCGATTATATCCCTATGTGTATTACAAACTCTATTCACTTGCACAAAATCTCTGCCACAGGCATTTTTCTCCATTTAAAAATTCGTTTTCTATTAAATTAGAAGGTCACCTAGCAGGAAAATGTACTAATCAAGATTTTATCACTAACGAATTAAAGGGTTTTAATAAGCAAGTTTAATTAAGTTATCCTAAAATGTGATAATGGCTATCTCTAACCTATCTGAATGTTTATGCAACCGTAGGTGTTGTATATGCAAGGTATGTATGTATTCATGAACACTGAAACACATACCATGTATGCACACAGAAATAATTACAAATGAAAATAGTATCTTAAAATGTTCCCATGATTCTTTACTCTATTTTTATTACATTTCTGCACAAAACTTTATCTAAACTAATATTTCAGTCTGCTCCTTCCTTTACAATAATTTGACTAGGTGACATAATCCTGAGGTAGACTCAAAGACATCTTGGTTGAATAGGATGTTATCACCTCCTACTGTCCATGCATAAACCTGCTCGTGATATTAATCAGTCTTAATCTGTTGACTAATAACCATTAATGTAAATAGACTGAGATGTCACCTTCTTAATTTGCTATTGATACATTAACTTTTATTCTTTAAAGATTAAAATATTAAGCACTGGGTTTACATCAAGCAGTGTTATGATTTCCTTTTTACTATGTTTATGTTTTGTTAGCATGAAGAAGGGTAAATTTTGTAGCTAATCTCTTCAAGAAGCCAGATTGGAAGGAATGAATACATTACACTTTACTTCATTAGACTGAATCAGAATTCCAGCAGTATCACCTTTGTTTGTGCAGAGAACAAAAATGTGAATACAATGCATTAAATTTGGTTTCAGGAAAGATATTTCAAATGTGGCCTGTATTCCACAGGAGACAATGGGCTCAGGTACAAAGTACTACCCCATTTTCTCTCCCAATTATCTTGCCTTTCACAGCCCTTCAGGAGAGAATGGTTTGCAAAGCCAAAGGGAAACCACTCATTCTTGTGCTCCTTGAGTGGTTCGTTAAAGAGTTGCAGTTCTGAACCAGCAGAAATTCAACATCTGGTCTATAACAAATATGAAATGGGTAAATACCACCTTCCATCTCAGCAGGCATATTATAGGCTGTGGACAGTCATTCCTGGATTATCACCTTTTTTGGTAGTTGCAGTATGAGGCACCTCCACGTCTGCAGAGATTCATGTGATGGGAAGCTCTGTGTTCCAGCTTGAGAGTCTGATGGTTCTTCAACTGCTTTCTCTTTCCCTCTTTTCCTGAGACACCCATCTTTGTTATGCTATTCCCAAGGGGGTGAGGGAAGCTCCTCCTGCTAAGCCTGGTCAGCAGGCTCACTCAAAGTTTGGTTGAAAGCGACATTCCTCTAAATTCAAAGCAACTGAAAGAAAATTTGAGGACACCTGTCAAAAGTTTTTGTAAATAGACTCACTCACAGTTTGCACTCATGTCTGTCAGAGCCTGTGAGAATCATTTCCACTGAGGAAGGGGATGCACCTTTCATGCCTGTGGTGAAGACCCAGACTAGGAAAAATCTCACCTCCATTGTATCTTGCTCCTTGTTTGTGAGGGAGAAACTCCCTACTGGGGACCATCAGGATGACATGATTGCTCTTGTCCTCTTGCAATGTGTGAAACTGTTTGGCCTAAGGCCTGGACTGGGCTCAACATATCCGTGGAGAGGAGCTAGGTCAGGGTGTGTGCATGGGGGTCAGGCAGCATCAGCACAGTGGCAGGTAGTGAGCACATACCCTGTGCAAGGCTGCAGCTCCATTCCCTTCTTTCCCTGCTACCCTGCATTAAAATGAGGGATTTGCAGACGTCTCTGCAAGAATGGCTTGGGTTGGAAGGGGCCTTGGAGATCAGCTTGTTCTGACCCCCCTGCCATAGGCAGGGACATTTTCCACCAAACCAGCTTGCTCCAAGCCCCACTCAACCTGGCCTTGAACACTGCCAGAGATGGGGCATCCACAGTTTCTCTGAACAGCCTGTTCCAGTGCCTCATCAACCACAATAATTTCTTCCTAAAATCTAATCTTAACCTACCCACTTTCAGCTTAAAGCCATTGCCCCTTGTCCTATTTTATAAGATGCCCTTGGTAAGATGTCCCTCTACAAGAAAATCAGTCTGGGGCTGATCTTTCTCCATCCTCTCAGTCAGAGCATGTCCATCTTCTGTTCAACACAATGCTGTTGGGGTTGAAACCCACAGTCCCCGTTTTAGTCTTCTTTATTGTTTTAAATGTCTGGTAACACTTGCTTGTGTTGTTTGGAGTGCTGACTGAAAAGACCATGGAGGTTTGTCATTCTCTCAGAGCCACTCCTTAAAAAAGCTGGTCTTCAGAAGTGAAATTCAGTGCCTGCTCTTCAGAAGTGAAATTGAGCCTGAAAAAACCCTCATAAATCAATAGTCCTACCATGTACATCAAGGCCTCATCTGAAACATTCCTGATGGATATTTTTCTAATATTCCTCTCTTTGGAAACAACAATGAGGATGGCAAAATATTCCTCACCAGTCTACTCTAACATTTAGCTGTAACCTTCATTCTTTCTAGAAAAACACCCTTACTGTTTAGATATTGCACCCTTCACTGGCAGATCCCTCAAATCTTCTCTATCTGCCCAAATAATTTAGTGAAGAAATAGATAAATTCACTGTTGATAATATGTTTCTAATCTCCATCTCCTCCTTCCTGGAAATATGAAACTCCGTTTTCATACTTAAATAGTAATTTTCTTGCTATTACATATGTAGTCATGTTTCCAAATTAAAAATCCTCATATTTTAGTGATGTGAAAGGTAAGATATATATTAAGAACTTGCAACCTATAATTTTTAAAACAAAATATTTAAACCCATTCCTAGACTTTCTTGTGTCTGTGAATACACGTGAATACTCATTTGCTTTAAGGCTTAAAAGGAAAAAAAAATCTTTTCAAAGCTTTTTTTTCTTGTCACAAAATATAACAGACCACCTTATGCTGTATGTATATTTGACTTTGTTGCTCATATTTGAGCTGAAGTTCATCTGGCTAAATACTGCAGCCCATTGCATCCACATTTCCAATAGGAAGCAAGTCTTCCCACTGGCAGAGAGTCTTCCCCAAAGTAACACACCTCAAGAGGCAGCTGTGACCGCTCTCCAGTTAACGGGACTACATATTGCTCACCTCTCTCATTCTACAATCTTCCTAAGTATATAGATAAGATTTTCTTCCTGATTACAAAAAACCCCCTTGATGTTTCAAGGAAGCATATAAGACTTAATGACCACCTAGTCCAGAGTTAAGCTGTACAGAGTAGATAGAAACACTAAGCTTTTTCGAACAATGAACATATCAGTTTTAGATGCCCTAGGCTGCAGGCTTCTAATTCTTCCCTTTAGAAACTACTCTTAACTATAAAAGTAAAGCTTTCATGATCTTAAAATATTGCCTTGTCTTAGTTTCACCATTTAGCATGTGAAAGAGCAGTTAATATATTATACATCATATTCACAGATGTAAGCATGAGCTCTTCTCCAGATGATACCTTGAGAGGCTGCCTAGAACAGAGGCTGGACAGCGTTAAAGGAATAAAGTGGGCATTTATTAAAAAGGCCTTCAAAGGACACACCTGAGGCTACACCCAAGATGGACCACTGGTCACGAGTTTTCACACTTTCATAAGTTTTGGTCCATATTGGGGTTAATTGTACAATTACAGCTGCAGATTATGAAGTCCCATCCTCCCAGATTGCTCTCCTCAATTCACTGTTTATACTTTTTGGGCCTGAAGCTGCAATGGTGTCCTTGATTCTCAGGCTGGAAAAGGATTGTTTTGTCTAACTAAAGCGTGAAGAGAACTTGTTAACACTTTATATAAAGTTCAAAATCACATACTAATGGAATACAGAATCTGGAAAAGATGAAAGCTAAAACTTAAGGCATCACAGACAAGATGAGGATGCAACTCTAGACCAGTTTCTGATCATCATGTCAAAGAAATCAAAGAAAGCACACTACAAAAATGTCTCAATCTCTTCCCAGTGGGGTGTTGAGCTTTAAAAATAATATGCCTAAGACACACTTTTCCATGGAATTATCTAACATATTTATGTGACTCCTAAAACAAGCCAGCCAAGAAAACCTAATTAAATTAAACAAAACAGAATAAAGATTGCAAACATGCATTATAGCCATGAATTCTCTGAAGAGATAGAAGGAATATCACTTCTCAATTATATGCCAGCTGAATGTTAGCAAACAATTTTTTTCCACATAACACATTTTAAGTATTGAGCTTTTGGGAAAAAAATCCATCCCGAATCAGAAAGAAATTATAGAACTAATTCAATTTTCCTTATCAAAATATGGCATTTCTATTTATACAGTTTACCCCATAGTGCCACATTTCAATGTTCGCCACCACAAAAGCTGGCACTTGAAAGGTAAGGACAGTGTACGAGCCAGCACACAGAAAGTTCTAACTCTTCTAACTTCTCCTCCCAGTTTATGGGAATTATGTGATGATTCTCATCTCAGTGGGAAACACAAGAATGTAGCAGAGACAGGTGAAGCCACATCCAGCTTTCACACTCAATACAGAAAAGGTAGGGGCTCTGGGGAAAGCCAATCCTCTTTCGAGAGGCACTTACTGGAAAAAACAGAACTGGAGTAGAGGACCAGTGAAGGACCCAAAAGTGATGCTAGCAGGCATTCAGAATGGTACTTTATGAGGGAAATCCTCTTAATTAAGAGAAGATGGAAAACTGTTTATGCCTGCTGAGCATACACACCCTTGTGATCAATAAAATCAATACTTCCCCATCTGGGAAGCAAGAATAGAGGCAGAAAAGAGGGACATGGGCAGAGAAAGAGCCCCAAGAACAGTGAACATAGCCCTGTTTATGGCCTATGAAGGTGTAGTTGGGAAGAAAAAAGATGCAAATGATGCTGTATAGAAGAGGAACAGGCAGCAATATTGAAAAACAGCACTTCTGCCATTTTCCCTGCATAACAGTTAATTGATCTGTACTAATAACAAAGGAAAGTAAATTAGGAAAGCACCCTCCCAGTTAAAAAAGACAGAACAGAATGACAAAAATATAAAGCATTTCAAGGACGAACAAGCAACAATGGTAAATGGAAAAATATCCAAATATTCTGAGATTTAACCAAAACCAAAATTCAATCCCAGTTCTCTTCTTCTCATAGAAAAGCTAAATTTAAACAGTAGTAAGGAACTGACAAACATAGGTATTGAGTTTCATGTAATTATTTCTAGAAAATATTTGATATATCCTTGACTGTTTCTAAGTTTGATTCAAGGCAATAATTTACCATTTCTGTCTTTAACCACATCTTTATCAGTCACAACCGTGAGACAAAATCATTCCTTTCATGTATTTGCCCCAGTAGAAACATTGATTAAACAATAAGGAAAATTTGGAGGGAATAAAGAAAATAAAAACAAAATTCCTTTATGAATTTCACACACCACTGAATTCCATAAACTGAAAACATATTTTCTGTCTTCTCAGTCATCTCTCTCCCTCCTCCTTGTTTGAAAGCAGTGAAATAAAAAAAAGATATTGTCTTTAAACTTCAAAAGATTTCTCCCTTCTGTTATCCTTAGAAACATTTTTCAGGTCACCAAAGAGTATTTAGCACTCAATGATTTCTCAATGAAAAAGTCAATTCTTTGTAAAGGAACACTTGTTTTCTATCAGTTTGCTTACCTAGGTGAAAGAATAAAAGCAAGGAAAATCAGAACTTATACAATCAAAAATACTGTGCAGACTCCAACAAGCATGTATCTACTGTAATTATCATATGTAAATAGTGTACACTTTTTCAGAAGAAAATAAATCGTGAGAATTTTTCTTCTTCTTTCCCTATTTTCCTTATCATAATCTGTAATTACGTTCGATTTCAATTTCTACAAAAATATCACTATTTCTAATGTAAAATCTATTACTGATATTAAGTTTACTATAGATCTGTGTTCATCTACTTTGGTGACATCATCCAAGAATGGTGGTTTAATCAGTTCAGCAATCTGTTTCAAGTGGTTTAAATTCTTTATTTTTCTCTTTATTTTACACTTATAAGAATTTCTTTGGCTTCTGCTATTTTTACACAATTTCTGTGAAATTCAGAGAGACATTTAATTGAGGTCTAAGTGTAAAATTACTCAATTTATTAAAAGCATATCTAATGTTTCCTGCAATTTCACTTAGCATAGTCCTGTTATCAACAAGTCTTATTAACTTAAACTTTACTGACTTCCTTAACCCTCAAATATAAGTTTATTTTCACTATATGTGTACAGAAAATCATGGCTTGGAAGCCTCATGTTAATATCTCAACATCAGTAGATATATTTTCCAACTAATTCACATTTCCAGCACTGATACATAAACTTATCTTGACTATGTAAATTAATTTTGCTCTTTTCTTATACAGCACACAAGAAATGGAGATATTGTTGTCCACAATTACATTCCACAAAATCAACATTTTACTTCCTAAGACTTGTTGTTTGTTGATGCAATTTCAAGTAGCCTTTGGTCAGTTTTGTTTCTGTGCTTTGGACAGGCTTCAAGGCAAAAATCAAATTTTAAAAATTATCAGTGATTTCCAGTGTGCACATGTGCATTCTTGAGCACAGGCTCACGTGTGTCAAAAGTCCTTCAATTCTCCTAGTGTAAAGGTGTGCAGGACCTCATTCTCCTACACTGCAACATTTTAGGATATTTAATATTTTTTTCTCATTTTGTCTTGGGTCATAAGCCAGATTCTCCAAGTGTTTCATATGGAAAGCAAGTTCTGCACCATAACATAAAAGAGCTTTTAATTAGGGCACTTCCCAGGACTGTGGGAGACCTACGGACAATTCTATATTATGTTTTTTGTGCAATATTCCAGCAACTGTTCCACATTACTCGGCTATTAGTTCTTCTTGTTTATGTCTCCATCTATCTCCTGTATTGCAGAAAAAAAAATTATTAGGCATTATTTCAGTCTAAATTTTAGGTCCTCTCCCTGGGTGTTGAAGACTGATGTTCAAGTCTTCACTTTAAATCAAGTAAAGGAAGGACTTGAATACTTTAGGTTGCACCTTCTGTCACACAGTCATTTTTTGTTCTTTCACCTTCCTGAAACCAATAAATGGGAGATTTTTGCTTCATGTTTGCATTTAAATCCATAAGTACACATATGAATAAGTAAATATACATGCATATGTTCCAGTTGAAAACTGGAACATTCCATTAAAATCTAAATGCACTTAGGAGTTCTGACGAACCTAGGGAAAAAAACAAAAACAAAAACAAAAACAAACAAACAAACAAAAAGACCCTTGAAACCCTGTATTTCATTTAAGTGGAAACACCACTAATCATAACTCTGGCAAAATTATAGCTCTACAGGAGAGTGGCAGGTAGTGAGTATCTGCTATGGACAAGTGAGAAAACAACCTTTAGGAGGAAGAAAGGTTGTTCAAAGAAAAAAAATCAGAAGACTCAAACTCACAGTCGATTTAATAAAATCTCAGCATTGTCAAAATGGCCACGAGGAATTCCAGCAAGATAGGTTAAAGCTTCTTCTTGGATTATTGAAGCCATCCTGTACCAAATAAAGTATAATCTCTCAAGCAGTAACTGATTTTTATTCCTTTAAAGTCCTCCTTAAAAATCTACCTTTTCCCTGTATCCCTATAAATCACCATCCTGTGGGAGTGGTTATTCTGGTGGCCACCAGTGAATAACCTACGTGAGCACCTGTAGTCACTGTTATTGTCTTTCTCCTCTTCACAGTCTGCTCCAGGTTCAGTGAAGTCCCAGACTATGAAGTGTGTGGCAGGTGGATGTCTCTGTAATTTTTTTTGCCTCTGCAGCAGAATAAAGCACCAATGCTTTTGAGGAGTTATAGGTGTTACTTGAATACACCTGCAATATGCAATATGTAGCATCCAATTCGGCAGGAATGAATAGTTTGGCATATTTGCTGTGAAAACAAAGAGAAGATAAATCAGTCTGTACAATCAGGAATGGATGTGCATTCCTGGGAAACTGAAGAGACATGCACCAAAGAGTTGCTGTTACTACCCCAGCTTCCACTGGGCTTGGAGGCATGGTTAGAGCACTCCAGCATTCTGCATGCGCATTTCTCCTTCAGCAGAGAAAAACTATTTTGTCTATTTGTTTGAAGCTCTGCACTCCTCTTAGGTTTTCCCTCCTACTTATTTCAGATCTCTCTGACTACTAAATTCACTTCACCTTATTCTCACCTTTATCTTTAGATACATATTTTCACACCTGATACTCATTTTCATACACTATTTTGAGGCTTCCCCAGTTACATAAGCTGCTGAATTCTCATTCACGTTTAGGTGTAAACACCTGTTACAAGTTCCTGAAGCCCATTCTGATGAAGACTTTGAGCTCACAGTCTCTCAGCAGTGCTCCCCCACACTTTTCAAGAGCACCTTTGTGGTCACAAATCCAATCTCTATTTAAGTTTACATTCTCACCACCTCCTCTGTCACTGTGCATTTCTGTTACAGGCACATCACAAACTGCTGGCTACTACGGTAAATGCAGATGATGGCTTGCCTGTAAATTAGATCTGTGCGTGTAAAACCGATGCTTGTTTACACACTGGAATGATGCCAAATACTAGCTCAGATGAAACAAAATATTTATGAATTGGATAAACTGGAAACTTACATCTTTATAAGGTGTTCAGAGTGGATTCAGGTATAATTTCTCTTGCTCTGCCCCATTCTTCCTAAGGACTATTACAAATACTGTCTTTTTAAAAGACACAGCTCTTTAATTTATACTTAGTAATATTAAAGCAAAACTTTAAAACAATCCTTTATGAAACAAGTGATCTTAACTGCTGTAATTCACATGAATTTAATTACACCGATTTTTAAAACTAATTTGAATATTGCTTTAAGAGAAGTTGGTTTTTTGCTACCATAATAAAATAACTTGTTTTATACAAGATACAGAAGAATATAATTTGATCATTTCTTCTGTTAGCCTTTGTTACATAGATTTTTACATAATCATTATTCATAATGTTCTGACAGATAATGCTATTACTAGCGTTACAATCTTTGCTATTATTATAAAAAATCTGGCTTTGTGAAAATTTTAATTTATTAAAATGTAATGAAAGCACATCTAACATGAACCATAATTTATGAAAATTTTAGATGTGCTGCTTGACATTCATGTCATCAGGCTTCAAAAGTTTCACATCTGAAATGTGAAATTACGCAGATTTATAAAGATCCCTTTTCAGCATGTTAGCTGGCACTATCTTCTGTAAAATGTATATATTTGGCTTTAAAGAGACAGGCGCATGTAATTTTAATGTCAGCACCAGCATCACCAAAAAGTGCCCTGGCAATCAGTGGAAAGGTTTAATAGGTTTCCTGTCTTGTTCTTAATTTGCTGAAATTACAAAATCAATACTTTCAGTTGTAGCTGCAGCTACCCGTTTTACTGCTTTAAGATAAAGTCTACAATAAAGTAACCTTCACTTTCAATTTGTAGCGCAGAACATCAGGGTGTTCTTGGCCACTAACTAGTCTTTCTTTTCTCAGCCCATATGAGACATTCTAGGTGTGTGATGTTCCCCTTCAAAGGGGGAAGGTGCATTTTGTATTAAGTGTAGCACCATCAGTGACTTGGTTTGTTTATTTCTTAGCATCTCTGTCTACTCTCTCCTAAAGTCACCTCTGCTGGGGTTGTTCATTATTTCCCTGTTTCTCTGTGTTGATATTCTATACTACATAAATAAGTGATTGGTGTTGAAATGGTTTCTAATCTTTATTTTACTCCATAGTTTCTATTTATGACAAAGGAGCATATTTCCCTGCTGCAGCTAAAACAGGAAATTCTCTGTAGTTTGTCACATTTTTAATAGTGAATATGATCACTACATATGCAAAAGGCCTCTGAAAGGACCTGATCAACACCACTGGAAATGTCAAGCTCTTGCACAGAGCAAGAAGGAAAAAAAACAATAAATAAATACCCTTTGGTGGGCTTCTCTGCTATGCCTCCTGGCTCTTTAATGATAGAAGTGAAAAAACATGTCTTTACGCAATCATTTAGTCTTCCAACTCCATTACAGCCTTTCCAATGAGTATTCTGCACTCAAAAATTAAAGTTTGTAAGATGACATTATGGCACTCTTATTCCTGCTATAGATGAAATTAAAAATATTTTTAAATTTGGGCTTTTTTTGTTTCTGTTTTTCTCTGATAACTCATTTCCTGAAATACTTTCAGCATATAAGCTCTCTTCATCACTTAGCTGAGCAATAGTCTGGACCTGTTACTGGAGAAGGGCCTTGGTTTGGTCTTCTTCTAGTGAAGCAATAAAAAGAATCTTAAGCTGCTGCTCACAAAAGAAGGCAGCATAAGATGTCTCAGTGCTTTCCACTGATGCAAAATGTATTCATACCAAGGAAAAAGAGCTCTCAACACCTGCTACCCCAAATGTTAATGAATACACACACACATGCACACACACACACACACACACACACGTGCACATTATGTTTCTTTCTTCTCAGCCACAGTAATTTCAAGCTGGAAATTTTACTCATAAACAGCACATGATGGAGTAAGGATACTGTAAAACAGAAAGCACAGTTGATCACAGATGGAATATAGCTCATCACTTGAAGAAAACAGAGCCTCCAAATGCCACAGCTTCCTTGCTTCATGCTTTACATTTTTAACTAGCTGCTCAAGGTAAAAGCACGCTATTTATCTTGTGATGTATTCTCTGTAAATGAAAATTCACGGTAGATCTAGAAACAATATTGCACCAAAGGAAACAAAAGCATTTGTCTCTAAACAAATCAAGAGAAATGCCAAATGATTCAATGAAGATCACTTGTGTCACTTATGTTTGTTTTGATTGGTCCTCTAGTGTTTACAGCACTCAACTCAGCAGGCTCAGAACCCCAAATCTATATTTAATTTAAAGCATTGCACCATCACTCAAATCTTTCAGCAGCCTCACTACAGTCTAAAGAACAAGGACAGAGGGACCTGTTTACATGGAGCACTTTTACCTGCTCCAAGGGATTGCAGAATAGTTTTAAGCAAGTTATATCAATATATACAGGAGATTAAGACTTCTTTTGTGTAAAAGTTTTCCAATACTTGTAGGAATTTTGCCTACATTAAATTCCGTCAATTTTCAGATGTTCTCAGCAAGAGATCATATTGCAAGACAAGATAGAATATTCCAAAAGCAGATTTAAACTGCAAAATAAGATGAATCTTAGAAAACTTAATTTTACCAGAATTAATAAAATGATCAGAAAGCATAAAGTATTAAAGACAGCTATTGCTATGACACTGAAAGCTTTGTAAAAATTCACAGCAGTTTAGAGAATTAAATATAAATAAATAAATAATCAACACACATTTGAGGCCCCAGTCCTTTCAGATGCAGAAACCAAAGTTTTACTAAGATAACTAGCTGAAGGGAAAAAAAAAACCCAGGTCCCCATATAGGCATACACAGGTAGTCTTAGAACATGACACATGTAGTCTTAAAACGTGTCTGGCTTGTCAAAGGGAATGTGCCCTCAGCTTCTATTAAGGGCAGCCAGGGTAGAATGCATTTCTGCAGTTTTGCAAGCCCAGCCCTGATGCAAATGGAGAGTTACTGATGCCGTCTGCACAGTGTCAGGGAGCAGCAAAACCTCTGCTGTAACCATGGTGGTAGCATGCATCGGCGCTGCATTACTGCACTGCTTCTCAATCCTTGTCAGCCTGCTGGTGCAGAAGTCTCTAACTAAATTTAGGGGTCTCTCCAGGGAAAAGAAGCAGAGACAGGAGAGTTGAGAAAACTAGACATGTTTTATCTGTGTTTGCTGTCCAAATTTTCCCAACATGCCATGTCGTTTGCTAGGGAGCCTGATCCCTTGTTTGAAAATGTAGGAGTTTTGTGCATTCACCCCACTTTATCATCTCCCTTTGCGGTGGCTGCCAGCCTAGAACTGCTGCCCCTGTCCCTAGCTGAGCCGTTCCAGGTATGAAGTTTGATCAAAGCCTGTCAGAAAAGTTGTCTGCAGATGCTACTCACTGTGAAGCATGTTTCCTCCTCAGTGGCTCAGTCATTTGTAGGACCCTGGGCATGAGGACGTGCTGCTTTGCAGGCACATGCAGTTAATGAGCGCGTCCAGCTCTTCTCCAGCTAGGATCAGCAAGGCCAAATATCAGCCCCAGTTCCCTCAGAGAGGAGGAGAAGGCAGTGTTTTGGGAGAGGGTATCCAGAGGTTTCAGCACTAGGCAGTCTCCAGCTTTCAGGAAAATGCAGAGAGAGAAGTAGAGCAGACTGAAATCAGCTTCAACCCTGGAAAAGGGAGACAGGCTTGTAATAGTTTTCTTCTTCTTAGCAGAAACATTTGTCCTGCATCTGTGTTTCTTTCAACCCTGTTGTGCTTCTCAGCAGACAGGGTAATTTGACCCAGAGGATTTTGGCTATCTAAGCTAAGCTTAATCATTTGGCCCCATTACATCACTACAAAACAGTTCAAAATAGAGGGCTCCTTTTAATAGATTTCTTGCTTCAGCTAACAAAAATTATTCAAACTTCAGTTTTAACTGAGCTTATTAAAGCAGGACTGTGTTTAACTTATAGTAATTGTCAATAAAGTCCTTTATAGCAGATTTAACTCAGCATATTTTAGACCTTGCCAATTTGAGACAGTTTCCATAAAAAAGGAGAACAGCAATGTTACAGAGTGATAACTCAAAAATGGAAAAAAGGAATTATTTAGCATAAAAGGAATTATTTAGCATAGTAAAAGGAGGTATAACTAGGAGTAATGGGAGGAAATTAATAAAGGGAATATATCAGTAGGGGAAAAAGAAAAACCTGACTATGAGTTAACCAATAGAAAAATCTCCCTGGAGAGCAAAGAGTAGCCCACTGCTAGCCAATTTTAAAATAACTGGCCAAAACACTACCAAATAAATAAACAGGCTGGAAATAATTTTGCAACCATACAGACAGAAGACTAGGTTACCATTCTGTTCCCTGCTTCTAAATTTTATGAAAGTGAGCAAGTAAATTGAGGTTTCTGATTGACAAATCTAATGAAATTCAGCATTCTGGCTGCCGAGATGTAATTGCACAGCTTTTATCTTTGCCAGCATCAGAAGTTGAGGGGAAAAAAAAAGAAAGGAAAAATGTTTGGTTTGTGTTTTGTGGCGGTTTTTTTTTCCATTTAATTGAATTTTTTTTTTTTGGTCTCAGTTATCTACTAAAAATTTGCTCCTTGACTGACAATAAAAATTGCACTAAAAATGCTTCATAAGAAGAACTTAAATTTTAATTTTTAAAATAAATAATTTGTAACAGTAAAACAAAGCAGAAAAGCCAAAATGCTCTTGCATAGATACCTCAAAACTATACCAAAATGCAACAGTTTCTAAAAAATTCAGAATCAAAATTAACATTTTTCTGAACTCCTTGTTTTGGACGACATTATATAAATCATTGTGTTTATTGAAGATAAGTAATTGAAGCAACAGAAATGTGTTTGTGGGGTTTAATATTATTTTACAATTTTTTCAAACATACTGAAAAATAAACAGTTAAGACTAATAGCAAGTTTGCAAGCATGAAACAAGCTATTCCATACTGATTAGACAGCAATACCTGCTCAATAAAAAGGATTAGACTGTTCCCTTGGTGTTGGGCTTTTTTGAATAGGATAAAACTTTTGAGTTACTCAATATCTGCAGCAAAATTTAGAAAATGTGTTAATTGAATGTGTGATTGAAATTAGAAAATGCAAATACTCTGAATAGTTTCTGAATATTTTTTACTATCATATGTTTTGACAGAAAGAAATAAAATAAAAAAAAATTTGGTTTTAGCATTATTACGTGTGAAAGCACTAGAACATTTTTTTTAAAATAGTGTTAAAATGTGTGAACAGTTTACATTTCATTGAGATTTTAAAATATTTTTTCTTTATATTTAAAGTCCAACATTTACTCACAAATTTATAGTAACATGTCATAAACCCTTGCATCGAATTATTTTTTAATCACATCTTCTGACACAGATGATTTCAGCTTCATTTACAGTGAAAAGAGAAATCACATCAGCAACTCTGACAGACATGGATCAAACCAATGTTAACTTGCACAGCTGTGATTTTGTAGGATTACACATGTTTCAGTTTTCTTTTGCTGTTCTTTGGACCTGCTATGAGCACATAATGAAATTGGTGGGGCTGGAATATAATTATTCTTATTATGCAAGTTCAAGTGCTTATACTAAAACTTGTGCTCATCATGTATTTAACCTTTATTTTTAAGGACCAAAATAAGTATTTCTATATAAGGCAGAGAACTTTAAAAACAAATTACTACAGAACTCCTCTATAAACCAGAAATATTTATAGTACATTGCACCAATATGGATGTTATTATTTAAGAGTTTTAAATAGGATATTTAGCATGTAAAATTCTGTTTTAGATTGTGATTAATAATGCTGAAAAATTAAGGCATTGATATAAGTGGGGTTAGATTTATGATTTTTTTATTAAAATCAAAGTATGGTGCACACCAGATCTGTTGAAACATGTAAAATATTGAAATGGATTTTTAGGTCTTCCTGGGGGTTATTTAATTTAGTGTAGAACTTCAAAGTACTCTAATCTTATCATGTAAATACACAGTTAAAATAAACAAATTACAAAGGAAAAAAAAATCAATTCAACTTTAAGCAAGTTCAAGTAGTTTGAGATCAGTGGTTTTTTGTTAGGTGCAAAATAGAATGATTTCCTAATCTGATCCTCCCTAGCAATGTTGCCAATTTTCAAGTTTAAATAAGAAACTTGAGTCACAAATAGTTGCAACTAAAAGCCTATGACTATATCATAAAAATATTTATATCCTTGCCATTTTACTTCTAAAATCTCTATGTTTGAGTATTTCAGGGTAAAATAATTTAAAAATAGAAATAATATTGGGGTTTAAATTTAAGCACTCCTCAGAAAGTTGGAGGTACACTGGGAGCATAGCATCTTTCTGTCTCCAGCTGCCAGGGCATGCTGACACGGATGGTGTGTTCGTGCACATCCAAATAAACTTCAATAACCATTCATCCCTTCTGCTTATAAGTAACCAATATGTCTGGAGATAGGGTATATTTTCATATGGACATACGTGTACATGGCCATCACAACACCAAATTCAATAAATTGCAAAAAAAATTCAAAGGAAGAAAGGTTGCTACATAAGCAGAACAACCTGCTTCCGTAAAATAGGTAGTATCAGTGCATCTCTTAAGGGGTGCTTTAAATTCAATACTTTATCACTTCACTTATATCCACCTGGTAAACAATGCAACAAGTCTCTGGAGCCTGATTTTTTAAAATATTTGGTTATTTTTCGTTCTAGTATTAAAAATCTCAACTTTAGAACTGAGTTAGCTTACAATAACAACATCATTCAACAAGGAAATTTTAGACAATACTGTATACATTTAATTTTAAATATCTATCTGGAGAGAGATAAAACTGAATCTTACAAATGCCCCATATTTTAATAATATGGTTTAACTCTAACAGAGTAATTTCAGAAAGCATTCTCTAAGTTATCTTTCCTTCACAAATTAAGGAAAAGCCAGTATTGTAATAGTCCTCCAAAACTCTTTCTTTCCCTTAGTTTTCTTAATTTGGTTCTGCTCACTTCCCTTTGCTTCTTCTTTAACTGAATGCTTTATATTTTGACACACGAAGATAACAAGAAAATCATAGTTAGAGACATGTTTTCTAATTCTTTTAATTTCCACTAAGTAAATTCTTGGGAAAAACCATATTAGCACAAGTAACATCCTTCTGGAAAGTGACAAAACCCAAAAGCTCTTTCAACAAGGTGTTTCAGCACCTTACCCTGCTCAAGAGAGTAGATAAGGGGATCTTTTACAAGACAGTTTAGTCACTCCATGCCATGTCAACTATTTGGAACAGAAAAACAGTGAGGCTAAAAAGCAAAGCCTTAGGACTTTATCTCTTTTCTCCTTCTTAAGATCTGCTACTTATTAGCATTTTTGGTAGTACAGACTAAGTTTTACCCCAATAACCAAGAAAGAGTCACAAACGTTTGCCTCAGCTACAGTAGTTCTGTTCTGTGCAAAACAAGAATACACTCCAAATCTTATTTACCTATGGCCATTTAGTATCTTATCTGTAGTTGTAAGAAAACATGATTTTCCCATTTGATTATGCTTTGGTTTAATCACATATGAATGAAGTCTTTATTGCTGATGCAGAATTTTGCAACTGAGCTTTTTCTTTTCTGTAGTGCTATAAGATTCAGAAGGCAAACCATGTGCTTGTTCTAAAAAACCAGTATAATAGGGATGGAGGGGAGAAGCAATTTGGAGTCTATAGGAAGGTTACCATAAAATTTACATTTTCCATAAAATATAAGTAGCCACCATTTTGCTGTAATACCAGAGCAGCAACGAAATGGTGGTACAGAAGAAAACTACCCTATCAGACACATTTCATCATTGCTTCTATCCATCACTATCTTCTTTCTCTAGCATGATTATCATTTATTCTCCTTCTTATAAGCAACATCCGACTTCTAAACTAAAAATTGATAAATATACCATAGTAAATAGAAAATGTGTAATTATCAAACTAAGACTACATACTGTACAAGTCCTCTCCCCCTCACCCCACTTCAAACTGCAAAAAAGTACTGCATAGTGTTTCTATCACACACTGATGAGCACATCCCTTGGAACTGCTACTGTATGAAAGCTGTATCCTAGAGGTAGAACACATGGTATGGAATATGGCTGCTGCATTGGTCAGTATGTATTTTAATTATTATATGGTGAGATTTACATAAGTAACACTCAGAAGACCAAAATAGTTTAAACGAATTGGTTTTGAATGCAATATACAATGCTGTGTTTTATGAAATATTTATATTTAAGTGAATATATGTACGGTGGCATACTCAGTTTGGAAATTTGTATTAAGGCATTAATTTTGATAAACAATGCCATCTTTTTTTTGTGTTGGTTTTCTCTGTTTTGTTATTTTGTTGTTGTTGTTGTTGCTGTTTTGCTATTGCATGCTTTTCATGCGTGGAAAGGATTGCCTACTTGTACATAAAGAGGGAAACAATCTTTGCATATTGGTGTAGGTTATTCTGTGATACTGTGCTATACATACGAAAAGAATTCATAAAGCTTATCCTATAATCTCTAAAGAAGGACTATGTGTTATAAGCTTTATTAACTAGGTGCTAAATTTATAAATTTGTAATAAGCCAGAAAAGTATATTCTGTAATATATTTTCTAAAAGTGTGCTTGGTGTTTATTACTATAAATATGTAATGAAGTTAAGATGGATCACATTTTCAAATACAGCATGTAGTAGGACAATGTTCTTGTTTTTCAGACACAAGTTGAGTATTTTAGATTTCAACATCATGTTATAACTAATAAATCAGAAAACATAAAAATGTGGGTCTTTTAGGTGTTAGTGGATACCGAATTTAATTTTTTAGGAGAATTTTTCAAAAGCATCCTTAATGATGTGAAATTTGTTTGTACAAATCTGCAATTATGTACAAGTAAAACAAATGTCCTGTTCCTTCCTAAGTACTCCCATTCTTTTCCAATACAAAGCAAAGAGTATTTAGGTAACACTGCCACCTATTGCTTAAAGGTCATAGTGACTAAAATCTGGTCTAGTGTTTTATCACTCATCATTGCTCGTTTTGGATACTATGCTTTCATTATTTCTAACAACTGAGTGACACTTTCATGTTCTTTCATATAACAAATAATCAGCATCTGCCTTCATTACTATGACTATAATTTATCTGGAATCAATGAAAACTTAAAAGACTTTCAATATTGATAAAATCATGTTTCAAAAAAATACTAAAAAAAATCAATTTCAAATACAAAATCCATCCACAAAAGGAACAAAAAGAAGATTCTTCAGGTTACAGCATGGTGAATACCACAAAATCCAATTTATTTGTTAAATACAAGTTTTCTGATAGAATCCAAAATAGCAAAATACTTGTTAACATTTTACAAGTGGATAAGCAAATACTCAAATTGTAAACATACATCTGCAGGTCTTTTAAGGACACAGCTTTAGAAGGATGAAAATAAGTCAGTATAAGATCAGACCTAATTCTTTTCAGTAAACAATTATTTTTTCAGGACAATGATCAAAAAACTACTAATTCCATATCTAAACAAGAATCTTGCCATAAGAACCTTTGTGAGCTGGGGGGAAAAAAAAAGAGAGAAAGAAAATTATTTCCACTTCTTTAAAAGAAAAAATGAGAAAAATATATTTGATCATGCTAAAGAAAGTCATATGAATCAATCAGAAAGATAACATCACTTATATAAACTATGTAATATAAGTACTGTCTAGGTTATTTTACAGCAATATGGAAAGATTACTTAGTTTGGAAGAAAATTTATTGTTGAAAGGCTCTTTTTTATCCTCAGTCTGCATGTATAAAATAAGTTGACTTTAATTCTTCACTACAGGATAGTAGCTATATATTGTATAAAATCCCTTATATTCCCTGCTATTATTAGAAGAAAATGTACAAATCCGTTGTTCTTGTGCCCAAAAATGTTCAGATTTACTACGCAGAATGTTGACATTTGTCCTACGTTAAAATATCTCACTAAGAGTCCAGTTCAATTTCTAAGATTTGTGAAATTTTAAGACAGATGGATGCACACAGGAGGAACAAAAATAGAATATATTTTTAAAAAGTTAAAGTGGTTTTGTTTTAGTTTTGCTAAGTTAATTAGTTAGTTTGCTTGTTTGTTTTGAGACAGGGAAGCTCTGCTTGTTGTTTTTGTAGTTTAGTTGGTTGTTTTTTTTAACCTATATGCAGGTATTTTAAATTTCAAATGTTTAAAATATCCATGGTAGCAGAGAAGGTTAAATTCCTTATAGACATTTTTTTTTCTTGTAATCATAACTACATCCTTTTAGAACTCAGAAACAACACAAAACAAGACTTGTTCTTGCAGTTAGGGATTCCTAATCTTTTCCTCAGTCTTATGGTTTTATCCCATGACATTTTTAACCATTTCTCTCCTCCTAGAAGGCTGCCTCTCAAAACAGTTGGCTCTCACAGACAAGCAGTGTCCAGAGCTAATGTCAGAAAGGTGATAACCAAAGACAAATAGATCTCTACACACCTATTTTTATCTTTCCTGGTTTTTTTCTTATTTCTACACTTTCAACTCTAACAACAATATATGATTCTTGCACTGGTGAAAAAAACATGAACTTTGTTTTCTCTTTTTTACTTCTTTAAATATCTCTTTTTTATTTCTTTAAATAAAATGACTATTCAAGACCTAGAAATGTTAAGCATAAAAGGAAAAATTTGGATATTTTTCAGATATCATTAAATGTTTATGTACCTAAAACAATTTGATACCAGAGTATTCAACCTTAAATTCACTCAGCTAAATACAGTAGAATGAATTATTAATGACCTAATTGCTAAACATTGATTTGTAATGTAATTACTTGTTTAATGCACCATTTTATGTAAATATCAGACCAAAACCTAAAAGTGTGGTGCTTTTAATAAATTTTCTTCGATAAAAGGCATCACTTGTATATATTCACATACAAAAATATGTCCTTGTTTTCTCCTTTAACAAACTTTTTTTTGGAAACTGTAATATGTTTTCTAAACAAATGTTTTCTGTCATCAAAAGTTTGCAGGTATATTTTTTCACCACCTATTCTACTACCTAAATTCTGATATGACTAGACATAAACTTTATATCAGAAAAAAAAAAACTATTAACTTAAAAGAATATTCAAAATCTGTAGAGAGAACAGAAAAAGGAATACATTAAATTAAGCGTATGAAATCTAGAACAGGTATGGAATAAAATGCAATGTCTAAGATTCAAAAGCTACAGAAGGCATCCATGAATAATTTGTTAATTTTATCTCCAAAATAAAATTCACACTTGCACGAAATCAATTATTTTTATAGACAGTCTAAAAATCAGTATAATTTTTTTGTATCCTATATAGGAAGATTAACAGGCAGGCACATGCATACTGAAGTGCTTGTGAAAATGCTAGTATGTTTTGCCTCTTAACATTTGTGTGCTAAAATACACTTAGTTCTGACAAAGATACAACTTAGTGCAAGGAATAAATAGAGCTTAGGTGGAAAAAAGCATCTTCCTTAGTTATCTGCTCTAATCAACTATACACCTCATGTCAGAATGCACATAAAAATGCAGAGATGCTTATAATTCCACTGCTAGCATTATAATTACTTTTATACTTTAGCTTTACTAGATCATTGCTTTAAATGAGCATCACAGAACCAATGAAGCCTTAGTCTCTATGTTACATTTTCTTCATAATCATTTTCAATTTATTTTTTTCTTGCGTGTCATCATTTTAATGTAAATCTTTCTTTTTCTTTTCAATAAAATGAAATGATTAAGTAATCCTACTTTTTGCATGATTAAAGATGACGGATAAGCTTGGGTGGATAAAAATCAAGGCTCCTAACAGAATCTGTGCACCTCGCATGTCAGAATCCTTCCTGCTTGTTCAGTGCTAATGACAGAAAAAATTAGCATGTCTGTGAGTTGCCTAAAAAGGATAACAAGCTACCTTTAAGGACCTAACCATATCTCTACACTAAATTTTAAACAGTTGTTTTCCATAATTTTCTGTAATAAGCCCTGATGAATTGTTTTGAAACAGATTAATAGAGAAATCTTTATTTAGAGCAATAATAAATGTTCATTAAATCTATCAGCAACTACTACTGGGCTGTTTAATCACCACCTTTGTATCACCAGATATAACACATTTAGGAAACAAAATGCAAGGGTTACAATATGTTGAATATAGTAGAAATTTGATAAAAAACAATGACACATTTAAATTAGCCAGTCAGACACGACTCAGTTTTAAAGAACAGGAAAAATCCTGTTCCCAACTACTGATTTTTGCCAGTGTCTCTTTCCTTTCAAGAGCCCTGTGCAATATGTGTTCAGCCTTTTCTGGCTGAGGAAAGAAAACTAGGAAGGGGATATTACAATACAGCACATACATACTGCCATCGCCTCTAGACATATGACCCAAAATGATGCTAAGAAGTCTTTCTCTGACCTCCTGCTAACCAGCCTCTTGTGATTAATTCAGCATGTCCTTGAAAGTATCTGCTAGAGACCCTTGTTTTTTTAATTTAAGAGTTTCTGAATCCCACCTATAGTTTCATTGATGGATTTTTATTTATTTACTTTTTTTTTGTTTTGTTTTATCAGAGGTAAAGCATTAATCTATGAACAGAGGTCTGCAGTAACAGAAAAACACCACCTGCCTAAGCATTCACCAAATAGGACCATAAATACCACAACATTTCCTGACCTAAGTTTCGTAGACATCTGTATCATGGTAACACTGCATTTCCCTTCTTTGACAGATGAAATTACTATTCTTTGATTTCCACACCCCACACCCCCCCTCTTTTTTCTGATTATGTTCTGGATGGCAAAATTTGGGCCACAAAATGCTAATTTCTAACCTAACACCATGACAGCAATCACAGCCATCACAAGGATGGAATAAAGAGAGCAATCTAACATCCAGGGATATGAATTTCTGATCAGTGGCTGGCAGACTGCCGTGAAAGCTTACAGTAATCCCATTGGACAGCTAGGGTTGATGAAGCCTGGGAACAGGCAGCCACAATGTAGGTAGTTCACAATTGCAAGCATTTGTCCATAATTTAAAGCTATATGAGAAGTGGAGAGTATTCATCTGAACAACAAGCTGTAATTTAACTAGAGTAACATTTACACAGTTTTTAACCCATTAAGTCCACCTCTTCTTGCACTGACATTCCCTCTGTTTAATGCCCATTGTAAACAAAACTCCTGCACACTAAATGAACATGTATTTTTAGCATTTGCAAAGCTCAGAATAATTTACTAAGATTAACTCTTATTGTATATTTGGCAGAAAATAAAGCATTTATTCTTAAATCCAACATCCAGACCATATAAAACCATATTGAAGTGAGTGGCTCCCCTGAAGCCAAGGGGCCCAGGCCCAGCACCCCAGCTTGCACTGAGCAAAATCTGGTTTATAGACTGATCACACGATTAAGGTTCTTTTCAAAGTGATAATGCCTCAATCATCCAGTGATGTTCCCACCAGAAGAAAATTAGCCCCGACGAAGCAGGGAGGCTCTGCAAATGGCAGATACTAATGCAGCCTTTGAGCTCTGCAGGACGAAGGAGCTTCTCTATCAGGCTTTAAAACTGCAGCCTGAAATGTAAAGTGCTGTCTCGTGCTTGAAAGCCCCTAAATGCATCTTTCTGCACGACCAAAGCACGTTGCTCCTCCGTCTCCCGAATTCAGCCGTCATTAATTGTCATTTTTCTGTTTTGTCACGAAGCCCTTGCAGCGCGCGGAGCGCTGCTGCCAGGATTTACAAGGCCCAGACATGATGCCGAAGCTGCTCTCGGTGAAGACTTGTCTGCACAGTCACGGTAGCACGGTGACAACTAATGACACATAAAAGTGGGCAGGTGAAACTGCCACCACCGTACACAAAACGCAGCACAACCACAAGCAAAGATTATCAGAGAATTGATAGAAATGTGCGAGAGATGCACTTGCAAGCATTTTCCGATTTCCTTCGGAACCTGCGCAGAAAAAAAAAGGAAAGATATTCACAGCCCCAAGGCCCCCAGCAGACAGAGAAGGAGGAAAGTTGGACCGCCCTGAGGGCACAGAATTGTGATAATGGCTGAAATGGGGCAAGTTCCCAGAAACATTTTACATTTGGATGTTACTATTAGTATGCACAAAAAATAGTAAATGCACAAAAGCGAAAAAAAGGCCAAGCGCAGCCGAGAACATTAACACACAAACAGCAACAAGTACAGGATCTGTGAATAAGCTCAAAAAGAAAAAAAAAAATTCTTTTTTGTTTGCAAAAGAGAGAGGCTGCTTCAAGTTTAGTGTAATATGAGGATGGGTCAGTTCCATGTGCCTCCGAGCACTGAGAAAGAGGAAAACAGTGATGTGGATGTTGTGGAGGGACTGCTGTGCTTTTAAACACAGAACTCACTTTTTTTCAGAGTTTCATCTGTTTTGGATATATTACTGATTTGTGAGCTGGTTCTGAAAGGAAAAAGGGGAGGAGAAGAGGGGAAATAACTACTGTAACCACCTGCAAATATTTATCGCCAAAATACAATAACTGTAGAGTAAGATAGGTTTTGCTCTTTTCTTTGTTCTTTCTTTTGTTCTTCCCTCAGTCATTTCTCCTGCTCACCCCCTCCTTCCTCCTTTCATACTAGTTTCCTTTCCATAGCTCCTTTGGTGTAATTCCTTCCAAATTAATTTTTCACTCACATTTGTAAATATTGAATCTACCCCCATCAGTTCCCTTTACTTGCAATCTTTAAATACATTCCCACCTTTATTAATCTTTTTTTTTTTTTCTTTTTCCTTTTTTTAAGCTCTTCACAATGTTCTTTGTGACCTTTCTCTTTCATCATTTTCTCATGATCTTCTCCCTTTCTCTTTCACCATTCTCTCATGATCTTCTCCATTTCATGTGTCTGGGAGATAGTTTATCCAGTTCTGGTTTTTTTTCAGCACAACTCAATAAAATATATTTGCAATGGCTTCCTCATCTGAAGTTGAATCTTCTTGGCTTGTTAACAGGACAACTTAATTGTAGTGCAGGTGTATTAGTCATGATAGTACACAGTGGGAGGAAGCAGGATATGGATGCCAGTAGCAGCTCATGCCAGAGAGCAGAGGGTTCACGTCACCTTTCCCTGTTTAAGAGAAGGGAGACACTTTAAGGGTGCCACTTGGGTGTACACAGGGCTAGGAAACCTGTTGTGGTCCTTACTGATCCCCTCACACTACATTCAGAATAATAGTACATCAGTTGACATTAGAAACATCCACATCTGTTTGTGTAAATCCCTCACTATGCATGTAATTATCACTAACTGGTCCTGAACAACTTCACAATTCAGAGATGCTTACCAGAAACCTCTTAGCCAGAGCAGAACTCTGTAGGGAGCAGCTAGACTCTACCTCTGTTCAGCTCTTCTATTTTATCATTCTTATACTGAACAGATCTCTGGGGACTAAGGAGAGGAGGTCTTGACATATAGCAGTAAATTGTATTTATAACTATTTTCCTATATTCCTCATTACATCTTAAAAATCACTTTTGCATGTGGTTGTCCAACAGGCTTAACCATGCACTTTCAGGAATGTGCCTCAGAAAGCATGAGCCATCAAAAGGAAATGATTGAAGTTGTGTTGGACAAATACCTCAATCAGAACAACAGCACCCATTTCAGAGAGTGCAGCAATGACTGTGTTGTTTCCTGCAGAATGTGATCGAAGATTCGAAAACTACCATCAGCAGATTTGTACCCAGCCTCACATTTGCTTCTTCCCCTCTAATGCACAACATAGCAGCAGAGTCAAGCTTTGGAGAGGCAGTGTAGGCAGGAGGGAAAGGGGTCAATATTAGGTCCAAGACTGGACACAAAATATGGTTTAGAGGTTTCTTTTTACTTTATCCAAGCTGCTTAGCAATGTCTGAGAAACATTTCCATTTCATGTTGTCTGGATAATATTTTAGATCTCCCTAGGTGCCGTTTGCCTGCCTTGGGGCAAGGCTTCACAGGTCCTTTGCCAATCCCGTTGTGACTGGAGGATATATCTATGAGCTGTTTTTTTAAAAAGCTTCCACTTCCACAGTGTAACTACAACTAGTTCCTGAAGTAGCTTGGCAATCACCAAATAGTACATGTAATTTATCACAAAAAATGTCTATATATGAATATGTGATGACAGTGAATATTTAATGATTCCAAGAATAACAAATATGCACATACAGATGCAAACATATGCCTAAAAATCTGAATGCCACCATACAAGAAAAACCTGCTATAATAAAAGTTAGGAATCCCAGAGCTGTTTCCAAGAACCAGTATATAATCGTAGCAATCTAAAGGAGCCACTGGCACAGAAGACTCAGGCATGTTTCTGCATGGACACAAGATAAAAAAGGAAAAGCAGGTAAGGACTCAGACACTTCAGCAGCAATATGCAGCAGTGATCCTCGTTTTCTTTCAAACTTTCTGCAAGTCTTAAAATCTTAGTTCACTCTTTGTTGCACAGGGAAGATAATATCCCTCTCCATTCCTTACTGCTAAGTTGTCAGCCAAGATTCATTCACACTTGTGTAATGTGGTGATGGAATAAGTATAAATGTTTGGATAAATACATACAGAAGAGACAACTAGACACACATGTAAAATGTCATCCCCAAAACAATCTGCATGGCTGGCTTTGGGAATTACTGAGTGGGGACAAGTAGGGTTGAATGGGTGTTTGAACCCAACCCAAATCACAGGGGTTGTAATTGGCAACCACTGTAACATGTGTCTGCTATTAACCTTCCAATGCCTACAAATCTGAAGAAAGTGTGCACTTCGAAGTCCACACTTGTCCATCAATTACACAAAGTCCTAACATGAAAAGCAAGTTTTCATGCAACACTTTTCCATTTCGCACCAGAGATTTTATTTCTATTGCTTCCAACTCCAAAGAATTCTGCAAAAATGCATTTCCAGTATCAGAAAGTAATAAAGCCATTTCAGAAACAACAGTGTTTTGCCATATTTTGGGTTCTATCACTCCACTAAAGGCAAATTTTATACATGTTAACAGTAAGCTGCTTCTTCAAAACATTCCTGTGGAAGAGAGAAGGTAAAAATTAAACAAAGGTATCTTGCCTCAGAATACACAACCTTTTTGCTGGCTTGATGGCAGATCAATTAATTGGGAAAAAGGAAAAAAAAAGAAAGTAAAAAATCAATTTAATAGCATTCCTTTTAATCAGGATTTCAGATTATTATGCAATGTCCAGGCACATAATGAAATGTTCATTTTGTCTATTTTATTGGAGGAACCACTACCCTAATTTTTTCTGTCTTTTGCAACTGCCATTTTCAGTTGATTTTGTACTTTGCTTCCAAGTGTTTTAAGCCTGACAAGATTTCTAGCAAGGCTTACTAAAAGCCAAAAATGCAGGAACTTAAGAATTGCAAGCCCCCTCAACACAATTTCCAGGCAGTTTCAGTGGATGCAGTTAACTGAAATGAACAATATACACTAAGTCATGCCCACAGTGACTTCCAACATATATTTCTAAGTCTAAAATGATCATTTTCCCTAAATACACATATTTAGCCTCTTTCCTATACAGGAAACTTAATTCTTTTGCATGGTTGTTTGGTCTGCAATTCAAATGTCACAGCTGCAAATCTTTTTGTCAAAGGTGTAATTCTTTAATAAACACAGAATAAATGTAAATTTGAATTCTTAAATAAATGTATACAAGGATACATGACTGTATGTGCTCTTATGATGCATGTATGCATAATATATATTAAAGCATAAAGAAAAGAAATAATCTCTACCTCCAGTATCAACCCAATTTTTATTATTTCCCCACTGCTTTTAAATGTTTCTTATTTTGTGAGGGCTCTTGAAGAGCAATATATTTATATACTTTTTAGAAGTTTGTTAAATCAACAGTATCCTTTGCATTACTTGTATTTCTTTTAAAATGATACCTGACTTATGAATTCACATAATCACTCAATACGAATTTAGCTCCCCAAAAGTAACACCCTCACATGTTCGAAAGCCCTGCAAACCAAAACCATTACTAGGAGAGAGACAGAGATCAGGAAACAAGGGATTTAAACTCATCTTAGGAACTGAACATTTCACAGCGCAGCACAACATCTGCTGAAGCCCCTGCTACACTAAAATGTTAAATCCTCGTGCAGCACATTTGTGCTATAGTCCTTCAAACCATGGTCAACAAATCTACATAGAAAATTCTGTTATGAACTGCACTAATATGCAACATCCAACACACTTGCCACCTGTTTTCTCCTTCTGTGCCATTTTTCTGACATCTGGGAAAGGAACATAAGGCTAATAATATTAGCAGAATCAGTTGCATAATTATGCAGTTATCACCCACGTTAGGAAAACACATTTTGTTCCTATTCTAGGTCAAGTCATTATGAAAATTTGTACGCTTGACTAGCAGAATAATTTGTAGAATGTTGTTTGCCCTGACATTTTGCTATCATAGTACCTCTAAAAGCCTGTTAAACTTCACAATTACGTTTCAGCTCCTGGGTGCCATTGGACAGGTCATGAGAAGCAGACGAGTGAGTGGTGAGTCTGTATTTCAACTCTCGCAAAGGAAGCATTCCCGAAGCTGTTGTCTCCTTGGTAGGTGTTCAAATGACCTTTCAACAGTGGATTGGCACAAAGTAATGGTCAATAACAGTGGTTTGCTGCAGGGAAGCTTTCCACTCTGTCACCATGGTTTCTGGAGCTGAGAGACCCTTAAAAGTAATTTTCAGGAAGTGGGACAAAATCAGGAATTGGATGTAAATATCCTTTGTCCACTATGTTAAATCTGTGTGGGAGATTCCACAGCTCTGCTTTACAGCTGAGACCCTGGTTTGTACTTTAAATAAGCACCATGAAAATGCACATGGTTTTACACTATTAAGTGGTATCTAGAATGTTATTGTACATTATTATAAACAAAATACAGGAATGTCACAGCTGACTAAATTCCTATCAATTATGAACTTAATTTTTACACACATTTAATACTTATCTCATTTCAGACTTTTCTATACTGAGAAATTTTCTTTTAAAGAAAAATGGTTTATACAGTTCACTTCCTGCCATAATCAAGGTCTTTCTAACCTGATATCTGAAGGTTATGCTTCAGTGAATAATTCAGTAGGTTAGTGAAACTGTGGCAGCAAAGAAAGTGCTAATCTTAGATGGAAGCTGTGCGGGATATTAAGAAACAATTGCAAAAAGTGACATATTTAATAGAGAAAGATTACTCTGTGCTACATCTATTTAATTTGAATTGAATAAATTTTGCCAGTATTTTATGAGATGCAGTCTGCAAATTATGTGAAACTTCATAGTGTCACTGAAGTCTAGAGGAAAGAATAAAGGATTTTTTTTTCCCTCAACCATTTTATGAGTATTGTGATTTTTGAGGACTTCTCACTCTTTCAAAAGAAATTTCAAAGGTACTGAAGAATCATTCACTGCAGGACTTTATTAATTTGAATTAAGGAAGAAGAAAGAGTAGTAAAAGGTGATAGTACTGAAAGATAAATAACAGGAGGCAATAGAAGGATCTGGTGTAATGAGACTTCTTGAAATAACTGAATTCCTTCTGGACTGTGACTGAGTGAGGCTGTATATGTTCTCAATCTTTCAGGGAAAATTTAGTTGATCTAGCTGAGACAAGTCTGAAAGTATGAGTAAATGCAAGTGTGAAAAATGATAGAGGGCAGTTTTTTACCCTTAATCACTTAACAGATCCTTAATGCAAAAGCAGTCCTGACAAAAATAATTTAAGTTTATGTTCATATGATTCCTTGTATGAGTCAGTGGAATAGGAATATGATGATACTACTAAAAATATTAGACTCATGTCATTTTGGAGGTAAAAATATTTTTTAAAAACTGCTCTTTTTAAGTCTTTCATACAAACATATATACTCCTTTTTTTTATATTACTGGTTTTGTTCAATAGTTTACAGGACTCTTAATACGTTATATAAGGTGTATCTCCTTGAAACATTCTTTGAAAAAAAATTAAGTAATTGTAATTTGCCTCATCTGGTGAAAAGTAAACAAAGCCTTAGTTACATAGCAAACCTTTTGAAAAGAGAGGAATACATTTCTGCATACCAAGAAACAATTTGAGAGAGTAAAAACATGTAAAGTGATGCTAAAAAAAAAGAAAGAAAGAAAAAATAAAAGAGACCTTGCCCAAAATTTTCATTAGAAATCTACTTTCCAGGAATTTTGAACTTTGTGCCTCCAACACCACCACATCACCCCAAGTTGTTGTGCTGCACAATGCAAATTGCATGGAAGTTATAGGTTTATTATGTGTGGGTTTTGTATTTGAGGACTGAAACTATTTTTTTTTTAAACTTGCACTATTTGATTTTTAAGTTGATGATAGACAAACAAAAAATATCTCTTTGGAAAATACATTGGGAAAATGCCAACTTCAGAAGCTAACTGTACATTTTGAAGTTAAGCTTTGCAAGCTGTTGGTTCTGAATGCGGATGGTTTCATATTTTCTGTTTCACTAAAGGTCACATTATTTAAAACTGAGATGAGACAATTACTCCTGCCCCTACCCTCTTCCCTCTAAGTGCAACAATGGTAAAACCATTGGAAGCCCATACTGCAGGCAAAATTATTCTCTCTGATCTGCATGGTGGATCCAGTATTCCCAATGGGAATTCTGTGCTGTGTGAATAAAGACACAAATTTCTTAACTGCAATTTCTACTTTGCCTGTTCATAATCCCTTGTCTGCTCCAAACAGAATGAAAGGACAAAAACACAGATCTACTGTGCACTTCAGAGAAAAAAAATTCTCTTATATGCATGATTAACCTTATACTGAACAATTCATATATGAGCAGGAGTGGAAATAGGATATGGAGCATTTCACCTGTACTATAGGTTACCAGATCAAGTCTAGTGTGGGTCACTGATAACCTTAAGATATTACAGACTAATGGACAGTCTGTGACCCACATGAAATGAGCTGGAATTACTTAAATTCATGGAAATACATCACAAAAAAAACCCCCACAAAACTCACTCAGGGCAAGCAACCTTCCTGGTAATATTAGCAGCAAGCAGTAGCTGTAGAGATCGGAGGATCTTTTCACTTCAAATGGTGGTCATGTGAGAAAGCTGCAGTGAGAAAGCAGCAGTGTAGTGCAGGAAAGACAGAGAAGGAGGCAGAGAGGGGATGCTGTTTGTCTATGTATCGTCTGATATGTGTACAAAGAGAAGACTTCAGTCTCAAGGCCTGTCAGTTCAGCACCTTTCACGAGTACAAAATGTCATGTACTACATACTGATGAAATAAAAGACAAAGGTGTCAAAGGAACCATTACACTATATTCTAGCAATGATCAGAGGATCAACAGCCTCCCTTCTAGATTGACACTGTGTTAAACTATGCCAGCGTATTCGGCCTGAACCTCTCCTTCCCTGCCCCAGTTTTACACCATGGGTGGAAGTTAATTTACCCCAACAGCCCCACACTGTGTCATGCGGAAGAGAAATTAAAGAGACACATATTTCCCTTCTACATAATATTTTTTGTTATTTTTCAGTAGACAATATGGCTGCATACATTCACATACATTAGGAAGCTTACTATTTCTTCTATTAACAAAAATAAAGGGTGTATGTTTACTCACCATGTGGATACAGTGAGTAATCACAGTAGGCAGAACAACATCTTGCACCAAGTGGGTTGCTTATAGCTGGGAAGGCAATGTGCAAAAATGCCACTGTTTCAAGTTCACCTCATCCTGTATATTTGGCTGCAAATGTATTTCTTTCATCAAAATACCCTTCTGTAAGTACAGATAATTATGGAAGGGTTCTGCATCTCAGCTAGTGTGGATTGTGATGGTCTCATGATATCAGAATGCATTATCCTCAGCTCTATTCCACCCACACCAGATGATACATGTTGAGAATTCTCTGAGAAATCAAACATATGAAAGATGTTCCTATGAGTGCATGTGACCTGAAATGTCAGAAGTGACTCGACATGACTTTCCCAACTGATATGCCAATTAAAACTTCTGGTTTGGTTACTTAACTAGGATAATCAACATGAAAGAGAAGACCTCTCTATTGTTGGCCTTTATAACCATAAGTGCTGCAGTAGCAGCATGCAATTGTTGATTTAGGTTACCAGATCCAGTCAAAATCAGATTAAATAGCTCTAAAATGTTTAGACACTTTCTTTCCTCACAAATGTTTTACTAGTTTGCAAGCCTTCAACAGCTTTGATTATACAATGAATGTGGGCTAATTGCCTACAGGTCTCCCTGTATTATACCACTTACATAAATACAGGTACTAGTCTTCAAAGAGTAGTGGGTTAGCTTTTACAGGACCTAAAGTGAAATAATATGTAGCTTACTCTTTCCCAGACGCACCTTTTTCCTGGCAGGAGATTTCCCCGATCCATTCCAGAAGCATGGCTGTAATGCACAGCTATAATGATGGTCGACTGCTGTGTGGAGCCTCCTGCTGCTGAGCAGCACGTGTTCCTGGTGGAATGGCATCTTCCCACCTTCACAAGGGGTTTCTACTTTGGCTCATGTGTTAAGAAAGGCAGTCTAAAAGATTGTTCCATTTTAATTGCATTAGGTAATGCAAGCCTTGTAACAACCATTTGGACAGATGCCCTTCCTAGGGCTTTGTAGCTCAAACAGCAGCAAAAAACAAGAAAAATAAGGGAATAAAGAAAGGGGGAAGGAAGGAAGGAAGGAAGGAAGGAAGGAAGGAAGGAAGGAAGGAAGGAAGGAAGGAAGGAAGGAAGGAAGGAAGGAAGGAAGGAAGGAAGGAAGGAAGGAAGGAAGGAAGGAAGGAAGGAAGGAAGGAAGGAAGGAAGTTAAGAGAGAAAGAGGAGAAAGAGAAGAGAAAGAAAGAAAGAGAGAAAGAAAGTGAAAAAGGAAGAGAGAAAGAGGGAGAGAGAGAATGAAAAAGAGGGAAAGAGAGAAAGAGGAAAAAGGGAGAAAGAAAGGGAGAAAGAAAGGGAGAAAGGGAGAAAGAAAGGGAGAAAGGGAGAAAGGGAGAAAGAAAGAAAGAAAGAAAGAAAGAAAGAAAGAAAGAAAGAAAGAAAGAAAGAAAGAAAGAAAGAAAGAAAGAAAGAAAGAAAGAAAGAAAGAAAGAAAGAAAGAAAGAAAGAAAGAAAGAAAGAAAGAAAGAAAGAAAGAAAGAAAGAAAGAAAGAAAGAAAGAATTATGTTACACCTAGTCTCTTACTGCCACTGCACACAGTAGGAACATCCTGTCATTCTTACTCCATTGCCTAACCATGAAGTACACTTCATATAAAATTTTCCAACCATTATTATGTTTACATAAAGAAACACACCCACTTCTTTATCTAAAATTAGTATTCAGAATCAACATGAATCAAATGCACAGTATCGGGAGAGTCACGTCTGAACTGCTCACACAGCCTACCTTAGCCTTGTTAGTAATTTACTTAGTTGCACCATAAAAGTCTCAGTTTCACAGACTTCTTCCTGAGCGGTCATTTTTGTTGGGGCTCAGAAAAATTTTTCCAAAATTTTTCTCCCATTTTCTGCAGTTCTTTCATCCATTATACTGCAGGCAAAAGCTTCTAAAGCCTCTTACCTTTTCTTAACCTTACATGATAGTTTAAAATAAAAGAAGAAAAGAAGAGAGACAGGCACTCTCCTGTTGATAGAATGTCATTTCAGAAGTCCTTCTGTGCTTCCTACTTTAGTCTGACTACAGCAGTTCAGCAACTTTGCCTGAAGAAAAAAAAAAAGGAAAAAATAAAAAGCAAGAAAGAAACATGGAGTTTGGAAAGGATCATACTGCATTCTTAATTCTGGTGTTAAATTCCAGCTCTTGTTTTGTCATGCAAGGAGAGATGGAGTCACAGTAAAAATTCAAAAGAGAAACACCCAAGTAGAAACACAACCCCATGTTTCTAGGCTAAAGCTGTTCAGGTATATTTATATGCTGACCTAGGAATTAAGAAATCAATGTTCAAGGTTTTCAACTCAGAGAGTATACAAAGAACCCCTTGCATGCTCAAGCAATGCTGAGTAATGCTGGAGGGACGGCACATCCCTCAGATGGATACATTTTAGGCAGATATTTCTAAATAATCTCCTTGGTTTTACCAATCACATGTAGGCAGGAAGAAATTTGCTTAAGAACTGCATTAATTTAATTTTAAAATCCACCTGTGCAAAGATGTAGCCGCCACTTCATCAGCTAAACAGAATTTTTTCCCAGTGTCCCTCCCTATCTCTGTATTTTTAAGACATAGCAAGGTCTAAAGTTACCAAAACAACTTATGCAATTAAATCAGACTAACTACCTCAGTCTGAGACCATGCTGCACTGAAGTCTGGAGACACCCACAGCTCCTCCCCATACATCCCTGTTATCATTGCCATCATATAAAATGTGTTGCTGGCTCATCACCCCTTGGTTCTTGATGTTACACTGTAAAGTATAGAAAAACTTCTGATACCTGACCAGGGCTCTTAAAACAGGTCACAAGATTTAAATATTTTCTCCAATGACATCTCAAAAATCACCCAGACTCATGTTGGGAATGTCAGATAACAGTCTCATGCTAAATACAGCATCAAAAGAGGAATTAAAAAATTTGCTCAAGGTCTGAACTACAGAGGACTTCATCAGTCAGAAGTACATCTCACAATAAAAAGGAAGGCAGTGAAAATTCTGGAGACTGAATATCAACACTACTTCCACTGATCATGCACATCCTGAACTCCAACAGATTTATTCATGAGCCAGATATATGCCCTTGTGGCAAAGGGGGCCGGTGATATCCTGATGTGCATTAGGAGCAGCGCTGTCAGCAGGTCGAGGGAGGTGGTCCTGCCCCTCTACTGAGACCTGATGAGGCCACATCTGGAGTGCTGTGAGCAGTTCTGGGCTCCTCAGTGCAAGAGAGACATGGGGCTCAACAGAGAGTTACAAAGATGAGAATTGGGTCTCTTCAGCCTTGAGAATAAACAGCTGAGAGGGAACCTCTTCAGTGTATATCAGTATCTGAAAGGAGGGTGTCAAGGGCATGGAGAACAAGAGGCAATGGGCAGAAACTGATGCACAGGAAGTTTCACCTGAATATGAGAAAGAGCTTCTTTACTGTGTGGGTGACAGTGCAATGGAACAGGTTGCCCACAGAGGTTGTGGAGCCTTCCCCACTGGAGTTATTCAAGAGCTGTCTGGACACAATTCTATGCAATGTGCACCCCAATGACCCTGCTGGAGCAGGGGGGTGGGACAAGATAACCTACTGCTGTCCCTTCCAATCTTAATCACGTTCTGTGATTTTGTGATTCTGTGAACACTATTTGCTGAACCCTGAGATCCCTACAGGTGCTCACTGCAGCCAAGCAAGCCAGAGGCAGCAAATGTTTAGACAGTGCCAGATGATCTTGCACCTGAATTGAAATTTTGCAATCCTTTTCCTAGGAGGAAAGGGAAAGGACATGCTTGCCCAGCTCAAGTATCCCGCCCTCCACAGATGGCCAAGATCTAAAACGAGATGTGTGGTCGTGAACCTGAGGAACAAATTACAGGCAGTTCCATTTAAATAACAGTAGCCCTGAATCTGCTGTCAACCCTAAGGGCAAGCACACTTGTGCATCCACCACATCTGAATTTTCCTTATTTTTTTTCAGCCTTTAATTGTTTAGAGATAGCCACCATAGGTGAACTGGACCCTTTAAAAAGAGGTTGTGATAACTAGGTGCTAAAGACAGGCACCAGGGGGTTCAGCTCCCACTTTAATAAACTGTCCAAGAGGAACACACCGAGAAAAAAAAGAGGGCTTCTGAACTCTAAGCACTGTCCTGTCCCAGTTTTGGGTACTGAGCACTAGACCCACTGATCTGTACTTAGAAGACAGTGAAATCCTAATCCCCACCTGGCTCTGAATAATGTATTTGCATTGTGTACAGACTAGGCATCGTTCTGTGCTTTGCCACTTCATTCATGAGTATAGCAACGGAGAAGACACGGATTTTTCTTCCTGCCTTTTCTATACCCACCTTGCAAATGCAGACACACACACACACACACACGCACATGTATAAACAAATATGCACAGGTACACCGCCACATAAAAATTCACAGTGAGGCTCACAATCAAACAGAAAATTTGCAAACGCTCCGAGTGTAACACGCAGGCTAACTAGACACACAACAAAAGACTCCTGAACCTTTATCAAATACAAATTAACAGGAATACATTTGAATCGTTAAGCCGAGCGCCGCGCGGGGCCGGCGCCTCCGAAATGGGGAAACCTATTGCTGCAGCTCCACCTAGTGGGGAGCGGCGGGCAGCGCAGCGCGGCCCCGGAGCGCGGCCCCGGAGCGCGGTCCCGGAACGCGGCCCCGGAGCGCGGCCCCGACAGCGCGGCCCCGGAGCGCGGCCCCCGCTGCTCCCGGCGGGACCCGGCCCTGCCGCCGCCCCTTCCGACCCCAGCACATGCTCTGCTCTCGGCATCAAAGCTGAGAGAATTGCTGTCTCTGCCTTGCTGAGAGAACAGCACCCCCTAATACTGACAGGATCATCCATCTAATAAGAGATAAAGCTGCCGAAATTATAGGTGTTTACAATCAAAAGGCGTCTAGATTTTCATATTCATTCAGAATTCAGAATCGCAGAATGGGCAAGATTGGAAGAGACCGCAGTTCTTCTGGTCCAACCTCCCTGCTGCAAGCGCAGTCATCCCAGAGCACAGGGTTGGTGTCCAGGTCATTCTTGAATATCTCCAGTGAAGGACGCTCTACAACCTCTCTGGGTAACCTGTTCCAATGCTTGGTCACCTGAACAGTAAAGAAGTTTTTTCTCATATTCAGGTGGAACTTTGTGTGCATCAGTTTCTGCCCACTGACTCTTGTGCTGGTGCTCAGCACCACTGAGAAGAGCTTGCATCCATCCTCTTTACTGCCGCCCTTTGGATACTTAGACACATGGATGAAATGATGAGATCCTATGACCTCTGCCAGATTAAAGATATGGGAACTGACTGTGTGCACACTTTATTCACATATTGTTTTGTGCTTCTGTAATGTATTTGATTGCTTTAAAGTTCTTTCCGGATACTCACATTGGTATTGTTCATGCAGCTAGACATGAGTGATTCCAGGGCATGGTTACCAAAATCCCTCTGTGCCTCAGTTTCTTTACCTTTGCCTGATATTCCCAAGTTGACAAAATATGAAAATCATGCTATGATACAAATACATCACCTCTTCCCAGCAGACACAGAAGGTAAGAACTTTGGAAGAGCAATTGGCAGGAAAAAACAGAACAAATCCAAACCAAACCCCCAACCCTTTCAAGGCATAGAGTTGTTACACCTTTCCTTATAGACAGGCATATTCACAGCTGAACCCCTTGATTTTTATTTTATATTATTCAATTTTAAACATTTTCTCTCAGCTTCTTTACAAGCAGTGCATGTTTCATTTTGTCCCATTAAAAGCATCAATCTTTTCCAAAAGTCAGCATGCTCTGAAGCCCACTGTGCTAGCAGTATCATTTGCTTCTGTATTTTTATCAAATTGCTCCACTACTCGGGTTCCCTGCTCTGCTGGGACATCTAGAACTGACATTTGAAGGGCTCTAAACCACTGGCAGTAAGACCCAGGGTCTGAGTGGCAAACACTCCAGCCCTGCTGCCAGAGAGGCAACCTGACACTGCTTCCTCCTACTGGAGGAGGTGAAAGAAAAGCAAGATCTGAAACAAAAGACATATTAATGGAGAACATTCTACAGATGGGCTGGGCTATGATGTTTCTGCTTAATTATAGCATATCCAAAGATTAATCTTAAAGCAGCAGTATAAAAAATTTAATCACACAAATAATTTAATTAATTCCAAAAACTGTAGTAGATGCTCTGCATGGTAGAGAGAATAATTGCAATTTTGTGCACATTCTTGCAAAAATACTTGTTACCATGTGGAGTTAAAATTAAAAGAAAAAAACAGTGGTGTAAATATTTAGTTGAAATTGAGGCTTGCAAGTTTTCCTGTGGCAGTTAATGGGACAGTTTACAGATCTTAATTCACAGATCTTAATTCAGTGTATCAATATGTATTTGCAGAACTGTGGCTCTACATAAGCAACAGAGGTAAGGGATCCATCTACCAAAATTATTTACTTCAATATTTCTATCTATTTTAGTTTGTTTCTCCTGAAAATATAACTACTTTTTTTTTCCAAAGAAGAAACCTAAAAGGTGCATAATGATTTCACTAAATTCACATTAACTATACAGGGTAAATTAAGCAGAAAACATAAAGGCCAAACACTGTACACAGTAATTAAGCTCAATATTACAGGGCTGTACTGTAATAATTACAGCCAGCATTGCATGCACACTCTGATAATTCACTTAAATTGCCTTCAGAACATGCCAAGAAAATCTCCTTTAGCCAGAGAGCAAAAAAAAGATTCAGAAAAAAGTCAAAGAGAAAGAAAAGAAAATTTGTACTTTTTTATTTTGAAAACTATGATTTTTCCTTTTTCTATCTCGTTTCATCTAGGAAAAAAAAAACAAACAAAAAAACCCACAAAAAACCACCTATAAATAGAGCATTTGCCGTTGTCTTTCTACTAAAGCTTTTAAATTTAAGGAATAATAGATGCCTGTCTAGACAACCCTAAAATTGTTTTAGTTACTGATGTATGGATGACTGATAAATGTCATCTTTTCTGCCTGCAGTGCATTTTCCATCCAGTCTAGTGACATTTGTCTATAGCTGACCTGAGTCTGCATTTTTCATTTGCATTAAGCATTTAAATTTTACAACTCTGGAGCTTCAGGATTCACTGTTTACCAGAAAATACAATACTATTCCCTCCTCCCCCCTCCACCCCAAAGGAGAAATGCTTTCTTTGCTTGTCACATGGCCATTTTTAATTAAACCAGCAGGGAAGATTCTAATCAGACAGAGGCAATGGAATTTGCTTCATACCTTTCCAAGTGAAATAATTATTAATTCCCTAGTTTCACATTTCTCATACAGATAAAATGAAACATGCAGCATGGGCCATGAAAGGAAGTTTCTATTTAAATATGGACACGTCTTTTGAAACAATGCAAAAGACAGTTAAGTATTTCATGGTAAATGACAAAAACATGGAGATGTGAAAATTAATAGGTTTACCAATTACTTTTAAAATATGCTTTATGCTATTAATGTCTTCAGGCATGTAATTGCAAGATGGTAGCATTACTTCATAGACAGATATCTATTACAAGACAGATCACTGCATTTTTAACACTTGTACTGAGAAATGTTTGTTGCTGCCTACTTTTCAATACAGAAGATTCTGGTATTTTACTCTGTGAACTACAGTAAATTCACGAATACAAGCCGCACTGAGTATAAGCCGCATCTCTGGGTGTTGGCAAATATTTCGGTTTTTGTCCATAGATAAGCCGCACACGAATATAAGCCGCTCTGTCGTTCGCAGCAAGGATCCGCGTGCAATTAGTAACAGAACCGCGGGAGGGCGGGGTTTACTGGCTGAGCTAAGGCTGTGCAGGCTCGGCCCGCTAGGGGCTGCTGACGGGGTCAGGTGGCCCAGCCCGGCGCTGCCGCTCGGGGCCGGCCGCCGCTGCCACTGGGCTCGGTCACCCCGGGTCGGCGCTGCCCCGCGGTGGCAGACAGGGACGGAGCTTCCCCCGCTCCTACGGCAGCGGCGGCGGGCGGGGACGGAGCTTTCCCGCGCCCGTGGCGCCGGCGGCGAGTGCGGACAAAGCACCCCGCCTCCTCCCCGAGCCGCGGCAATGGCGGCGCGCACTTCCCTCCCCCTCCCTGGGCCGCGGCAATGGCAGCGCCCCCCCCCCCCCCCCGTCCTCCCCGAACCGCGGCAATGACGGCGCGCCCCCCCACCCGTCCTCCCCTGGGCTGCGGCAGAGAAGAGGAGACCTCTCCCGCCTCTCTCCCTGCCCCCCGTGCTGCCTGCAGGGAGCCAGGGCAACACAGTAACACTGTAACAGTCGTGGAATGCCGGCTTTTACTGGCAGGTGCTTGGCTCGACGCCCTGGCTGGCACGTCTGGGGTTGTAAATGTCAGAAAATTATTCACATATTAGCCGTCCCCGACTATTAGCCGCACTTCCGGGTTTCCACCAAAATTTTTGTCAAATTGCTGCGGTTTGTATTCATGAAATTACTGTATATTCTTCAAGCCACCATTGCTCAAACAAGGCATAATTTTTGAGATGCAATACCGCAAAGGACGGAACTCAATGGAAAATCTTAGCAATCTAAAAGTGGTCCCCTGATTTTAACCATGGTTTGTGTTTTAATGGCCATCCGAATCCCAAATTGCTGCAAGATTTTGCTGTTCACAGTTACTGCAGGGTTTTTTAAGGTTTGAGCTTCTTAAAAAAAAAATAAATCACCAAATCCCTGGAAATTATTGTTTTCCATGAATATGTTTGGCAAAAAAGCCTGAATCTTTGTTATTATAGATGTGCAATTTTCTTCTTTCAGATTTTTCCTACCAATACTTTAGCAACTGTAGAAAAGGTATGAGCAGGGGCAAATGCTTTGCTTTTTTGTTGAACTGACAACAAAGTGGCTTTGGCTGGGAGGCCTAAAGCAGGATGTCCACCTTTGCATACATGAATAGTGCCATTAAGCCCAATGGATTTGCATACATCCTATCAAGGGTGCACATAAATAGTCCACAACAGACTTTTTGTTCTACTGATTAAGCTACATCAGGAAATCTGCCCTACAACAAAACCCTTGGGCAAATATTTTCCCCTGTTGACTGGTACCAGCACATTTCCTCACAGCTTTGGGAAAGTCTCACTCCTATACACCATTTTTTTCAACAGCTTTCTGAAGAGGTTTCTCTATGGTGTAAGCCTGTCAGGACTTTTCAGGTGATAAAGAGAAAGGCAACTATTTTTTCTATGCCTACCCTACCTGTGGCAGAAGTGCATCAATGCAAGAGAGAAGCAGGGGTTTGTTCCTGCCCCTGTGTTAGCTAAATCTCACCCTACCTGGCACAAGACTCCCTGCAGCTCCCTTGGTCTCGGCAAATTTTCTCTTGGCATTTTTCTATCAGGCTATACCTCATTTGCTCCCATTCTGCAGAGCTGGCTCTGATATTTTCACTTCTTTAGCATGAAACAGCTCAGAAAAGCATCAACTATCAAGCACCCCCAGCAGTCACAGCTACAGTGGGAACAAGAGTTCAGGGCACATATATTAGTTAGTTTTTTTGGGGCTGGAGTTATTTGCCTAGACCTGGCGAAAAACCTAATTTTAAAATTTTATCTTCTATGCTTGTGAAAAAGACCAGCAACCATTTCCTCTCAGTTCTGTTTTCTAGGATCTAGTTGTATGTTTTAGCCAGATCTAGGCAAATATCTCCAGCCCCAAAAAAACTAACCCAAGGGTTCTTTTTAAATACTATCAAGAAAGCATATGCTCTGAGTGCAGAGGAAGTTGTAGCAAAAAGAAAACAGAAAACAGTTAACCTCCACCTTGTCTATAAATCAGAGCAACAGATGTAAAAGTAAGTGTACATTTGGAACCTACTGACCCAGAACACCAGTGCTGAACTTTTCTCCCCTCTCCAATATGCCTCCATCCCGATTTTTGCGCACAAGGCAGAGAAGACAGAATTGTCTTGTTTTGCAGAATTCATTGAGAAACATTTCTGCCTTGTCTTCATGGTGTTCTTAAATCCAAGAATCAGATACTGCCAGATCTTAAGGGGAAAAAAGCCCACAATAATGCAAAATCACTCTAGGATTGGCCTAAGTACTCTCTCATCAACATTCAGCAGCAGTTCAAAAGCGAAAAGGAGAAAGAAAACACCCCACAGACACATGAGACAGAAAAAAGATAAAAGGTGTCCTGAATGAAGAAAAAGATGTTATTTCTTAACTGAGCTGGGAATTAAGCAGAGGAAAGGGGCTCTGACATGGCCTGCAGCTCTTTGTTTATACAAGCATTCTTCCAGTGATCTGAACCAACATCAGGTGGGAGCACATCACTGCTCCTCATCCACTTTCAGCACTTTGGCTCCTGCGCAAACTTAGAGAGGTACTCCGTAGAAATTTGTGTGAAAAGGCTACAAAAGAAAATTATTTCAATGCTTCATGCAGAATCTTCAAATGTAATACTAGAAAACATGCTAGAGTTTTGCAGGCTCACATGTACTATACATCAAGGTCCCAATCCTGCAGTTAAGCCTCTATCAGCAGCCCTTTGTGGTCCATCCCAACTTTAGGAACACAGAGACCTATGGAAAGCTGAAAAGGGTAGCAAGAAGAGTTCAGACACTGCTTTGGCAGCTAAAGCCAAATATTATATGTTATATAAGCAAACTGAAAACTGGAAAAGCTCTTACAAGCCTTCGTTTATTTCCTTTCTTTAGAAAAGTTTTCTCAAAATTCTATATCCTTTTTAAAGGGCTAAGAAGCCATTTTTCTTTGTGAGGATGGTACAATCAATATTACAAATTAAGCTCTTTTCACAAAAAGTGTGAAAATTGTCTTCTTGTGTCATAAAAATTCTTACTTCATAAAAGCAGAGCCTTATCAGAAGATTTTAGTCTTAGAATTCAGTTTGTATATCGGGGAGTAAATTTTGTAAAAGAACTGTAGAATTAAAATGAAAGTGAAAGCAACTGCACTGCTTTAGGGATCTGGTTTTATATCTTCCATAATTTATATCTTCCATAATTTATATCTTCCATAATTTTTCTGAAGCTGCTTGTATTACACCAATACAAAAGTGATCCAAATTTGACAATTCAAGCTTTTTCAAGAGAAAAGGAATAAATGTGTGTTCTCCAGCAAAGGAGCAGATTATTCTCTTTCCTTGGGCTTTTTTGTTGTTGTTCTGACAGCTGAAGAAAGCAATTATTAGGACTGTCCCCTATATATAAATTTCTGTTTCTTATTTTTATTTGTTTATTTGTCTATTTTTAAGCCACTTTTATCGCACTTGCCTTTATGAATAGGGTTTACTTAACATCTTTAGGGAGATTCTTCATTAATTTCTACATACTATACATCCATTTATGTATATAATGTGAAATAATTCCATGCTATACTGGAGAAGATTGCATCCACCAAATATTTACCTGGGAGAGATAGGAAGCTAGACAGATGGATATTTGGAAATGACATTAAAGGAAGAACAAGGTTGCAAATTGCTTGATCAATACAGTACAGCAATGGAGACAAGAACTGAAAAAGTCTATATCCTATAGGGATAAGGATAAATATGGGTCAATGATGAGAATTCAATTGCCATAATAAAAGAGGTGTACATGAGAAAGCATAACTTTCATGCACAGGCAATAATTGACTTTCCATCCAATGGCTAGTGCTTGAAATAAAAGACAAAACTATAAAACTGGAAAAATATAATGAAAATAATGAACAGTTGGGCCCCACTGTGTGCCCATTTTGCATCTGCAAATTCCTGCCTGTGCCCAAACCTATCTCTGGAGCTGGTCCACACAGATTTTATAACCTGTTTCTAACAGCACTAATATTTAGTAGGCATCTGCATTCAACTATTGCTTATTTTCAGATGTGTTCAAGGACTATGGAAGTCACATGGACAAATGCCCTCTGTTTGCAGATAGGGAAACTGAGACCTACAGAGAGCATAGTTTGCATGTGGTCTCCTGGAGACCCAGGAAAGGCCACTGCATCAGCCTCCTTATGAGTGGGCAATATTCAAGCCCTCTCTCTTGAGAAAAGCCCAGTCCCTATCCTCACATGGGAAGATTATAGAAGGGTTTTCTGCCATGTAACAGAAAATAGCTGAAAACAGCTCTTGCCAGGCAAGGAGGCACAATGTCTCTTGGTTCTGAGAGGGTGGAGGGCTGCCCCTGTAAACTGTGAGGTTTCACACAATGTTTGTCCATCGCAGGGTGTCCTCACCCTTCCCTGGGTGACCCCACTGTTTGGTTTCCATGTTGAACCCCAGCATTTGTTTTGCAATTAGCTGTGACTTCAGCAAAATCCTTCACACACGTGGTCTCTACCTGAGAGTCTCAGACAGAAAAATAACTTCCTGTACATCTTTTAACTCCTCACTCCAGACACTGTTCTTTTCTCTCAGAGAAATTTCTTTGCATCCTTCTTACTCAACTGCATGACTGTAAAACATCTGTGTCTTCAAGAGAGTGTCTTTTTTGCCATCGTATGAATCAGATGTATAAAACATGAGTCTTCCTTCTCAGCATGGGAGACTGTTGGGACAGACTCCATTACAATACAGCATCAATAACAACCCTTTTCATGTTCATCATATCAAATTCAGACCTTTATAACTTCTTGACATATCTATTTTGCACTCTGAATTTACCTGAGTGTTGATTCTTCCTAAAATGAAATTATTTTAGCTGCAAAATTTTTCCAGATATTTCCAAAAGTTAAAGGGAAAAAAAAAAAGCTAAAGGAAACATAAAAAAAACAACCAACCAACCAAAAAAAAAAAATTAAAACAAAAAAAACGCACAAAAAATGCCCCCTAAATTTTAATTTTGAAGAGATCGAGAAACAAATAGATCTTGAAAACAGCAGAATTTTGGCCCAAGCGAGGAGCTGTGCATAAATTAATCTCCTTACTGGAGATTAAAATAATAAAAGTAAAAATATTTTTTAGCTTTTTAAATTTTTAAACTGGTTGTATCTGTGGGGGAGGGGAGTGCATACATTTCAAAAAGCCTGTAATGAATAAAATTTTCACATTTAACAAGCCTCCCATGTTACTTTATAAAAGACAGTACAGGATTCCATATTGAATGAGGTCCACCAATCTCGTGTGAGATCATGATAGTAATTTTTTCCTTACTATGGATCTCCTCTTTACCAAATGGTGTAGGTAACTCCTCCACAGAATTCTAACATGTAAATTTTACGTGAAACTATTTGAAGTTCCTAATTTCAAAAATCTTGACGAGATGAAAGACATTAAAGAAATTAAAGATTATAAAGGTTGTTTGGAGGTTTTGGGTAGGTCAGTTGGGAAAAAGTTATTAAACTGCTATTTTGGGTTAATTCTCAGTTGCCTTGTACATCGTATTGTTGCATGCACTTCACGATAAAAAGCAAGAGGCATGTAAGTGCTGTCGAGTTGAGTTCAAAAATATTTACAATTATTTTGCACTGGAGTATACAGCTAAAGGAAATTCAGTGCAACTGGAAACAAGTCCCTTATCTCTGTCTGCAAGAGCCCTTAGCAAGGTGAGTGCTACATGAGACCTTTGTTTATTTGGGACACGCTGTAAAAAGCAAGGACAAAAGTCAAGTGCTTCTAGTCAGCCAGAAAATGGGATTACCTGTTAAAACTAGACTTTTTTTGTTATTGCATTCCCAGTCCTTTGTTTCCTATTTGAAACAAGGCAGAAGCAGTTGCTCTTGGCTTTAGTTTCTTCTTGCACTGTTTCTGCCTGCCAGTAGCATATTACAGCTTGTAGCAGCCCAGAAAACCTAAAAGTCTTGCTATGGGTGACTCCCCAATCTTTCATGTATTATTTTCATCAGCAATATATGCTCACTTCTGTTGTTTTGGGGGAATTTCCTTCTGATATTGTTTGTTTGTTTGTTTGTTTGTTTGTTTGTTTGTCTTTATATGGGATAGCACCAGTCTTGTTTCTCCCTTCTTAGTTTAACATGACAGCCAGGGAGCTCTACTTGCACCTCCTCAGAATATTAGAAAATGAAGTCTCTTTTACCCTGCAGAGGATATGTCACTGCCTTAGCATCAAAGTCAACGGGAAATTTTACACTGGTTCCATCAAGGTTTGGATCCCACATCTTAACCAATCTGCATTTTACCTCTGTCTAGGTTCTTAAATATCCTTGACAGCATTGCATGGTAGAGAGTAAAGCCCTCAAGTAGCATTTAAAAGTAGTAAGATTTGATTATATTTTGTTCTGTGAAAACTGTGCACCCTTCTTACATCTCAAATACGAGTTAATGTCACTTCATGGAAAAAGAAGGAAACCAGATCATTCGAATTACATGATTGTTGATGGATTAATTTGTGACAGAAGAAAGTGAAAGTAAGGTGGTGACAAGGGGATTAGTTAACAAGATGCAGTAAGAATGCTAGGAGAGCTGCACTTGCTTTACAAATATACTAGACTTTTTGAAGATATTGCTAGCATGACAGATAAAGGGAATGTAGCTGCATTATATATTTAAATTTTCCAAAGGCATTGGAAAAGATACTGCACAAATGGCTTATTTTGAAAATAAAAGCCCGTGTGATGAAGAGAAAGCTGCAAAATGAATTAAAATGTAAGAAGAAAGGGGGAGGAGGAAAGGAATAATGAATATAATGCACTTAAAATGGAAGGTATTCTCCTGAGAAGTACCACAGAGCTCTGCAGGCTTAAACTAGGGTATCTGAACCTTGTTATTTAATCTGTATAATGCTTTGCTTATAGACTCTTATTTGACTGAATTGATGAAAATACTTTGTGGGATGCAGATGTAATTTTTTTAACCTTATTTATAGTATTTATTCGAAGTGTGAAGCTTCTTCTTTGATATCGCAGAGATGGAAGAAAAGATTAGCAATAGCCTTTTCATTACAGAGCCCACATGCTTAATTGTTATAGAAATCTTTCCCCACTTCTCACATGGAAATTATTTTTCTGTAGTGCTTCTGCTATGGCTTTTCTTACACTGAACACCTGAAACCTCTAGAAAAGAAGCATCCAGTGGAGTCTGTAACCCAGAGGTGTTTCTTTTCAAATAGTTTCTCTTTTCAGCCTTTTAAAATCATTGACTCTCTGCCTTCATGAGCTATTCTGTTATTAGATATCCATGCACAGATTTTACATGGTCCCTTTACCTGCAATTTTATGATTACACTCATAGAATGTGAGAAGCACCAATATCCCATTCTTTATGGACAAAGGCAAAAAGACAGAGAGAAAATTAAACATTTGTCCTCTTAAAAGTAACAACATGAAGTATTGCAAAATTTAAGACATCACATATTCAAATCCCCAGTGATTAACCCACCATGAGAGTCATGAACCTAAACGCGGTTTGTCCTTTTGCAAAGAAAATGACAGAAAGAGCGTAGAGCAAATTGAAGTCTAAAGCATTCATACAGAGGCAGGCCTGCATTCATGTTCTGCTGTTGCTGGAACTAGACCAAGAATTTTCCTCATAGCTCTGCTAGTTCCCACGTGAATACCTTAATTGCAAAACACTTGAAGTGTAAATTTATCTTATTGGTGTTATTCTGTGATTTATACATGATGTAGTAAGAAAAAAGGGAGTGTCTCTTTCTTCCAGCACTATTCATCTATCACATTACTTGTGTTAGATCACTGCCATGACAAAGGCAGAACAGGGATCTAAATCCAGTTTTTCCCACCCCAAGGAAAGAGATACTAGCACTTACTCAGCTTTGTGTTGACACAAATAAAAAAAAAATGTTTTCAAGGGATCTGTGTTTCAGTATGTGCTTCATTAACCCCAATTCTAAGCAATGTGTCTCTTTGAGGCAAGTGTTCATCTGTCTGTACCCTCCTACATGGCTGTGGACAGTGGTATAGAGGATAGTACCTATGAACCATCTCAAGCCTATTTTGAGGAACACAAGATGCATCCAAAAGATTTATGTTGAAAATTTACCAAAAGATACACGTTGAAAAACTGGAGAAATGAAATCCATTGCTCTTAAGTTGATAATTTGTGTAGAAGACATTATTTTGCTCACATAAAGAGCATGCTATGATACTTCTTGTCATTGGCCACAATGCAATTTAGTTCCTGCCACATCAAAATTTTGGTATTTAATCATCTTTTCATATATTTTAGGTAATTTTGTCTCCTTTGTTGCCATAGTTTTGAAGACAATACTGATATTTGCTGAAGAATATAGTATATTTTTTTTTTTTTATTTTGTGGTGACACTTGCAGAGAAGTAACATTTGCAAAGAATAACATTTCAGAGGACATTGAATCAGGTTAAGTGTGGTTTCCTAAGAGGGGTGGAACTTTCAGTCTGAGTGCAATCTTCTGCTTCAAAGCCATGTTTCTTTACGTGAGATCAGCAGAGGTGATTAAATTCTCTGGGCCCTGATCCAAAACTCTATTGAGTTGAACAAAGCTGTGGCAGACATTACATAAATAAGATGAACAGCCACTGTGTCAAGGATGTTCTTGCCAGCCCAGTTCAGGACAAAATAATCAGCATATCTCAAATTTAAACTGCTTAATTCTTCTCAAATCACATACAACATGCAGATACTAAGAAATTTCTTGGAAAGCAAATGGTGCCTAAAGTAAATTTCCAATATGTCCAATATCAAGATTTACTGCTTGCTTTGGGAATTTGGACTTCAGTTCTTTTCCAATATGAATCATATAACTTCTTTTTTGTTGATATCCAGGCATCTGCAAAATCCTTTAAAGGACAAGAAATTATGGAAGTACTTTGGCTCAGAAATTATGAAGAGATAATTTGATATATGAAAGTTTGTAACTTACAATATCTTTTGGATTTTTTTTTTTTATTTTACAGTTTGGATGGGATATGTTGTTACTCTGGGTTCTTTAAAAATCCTGATATTTAGCTTTGAAATTTATGATTGAAGCACATAGGTCACATGAAGGCATTCTTAAATTTGTATTCCATCTCCAAATAAATGTGGTTGTAGTTGAGAGAAAATGTACATATGTACATATGTATATATGGTCCGCAGCAAGCTTCTAACATGTCTTCATACAGTTGTTTACTGTGACCATTAGTGGTTGGAAGACATGGTTTTACTCTGCTATTCACAACTATATTAAAACCAACAATATTCATTTGGCACTGAATTAAAGAGGAAAATAAACTGTGCAAAAATCCAACAACGACTGGAAAGGAAAATATTTGGAAATTAATAGAAGTGAATTCTAGAGACAGTAGGAAAATTCAGAAGATGTTTCTGATGTGCTCTGCTCTCCTTGAATTTCCTTATCTGTCTCCAAGGTCATTTGTGCATAAAGTCAATGGATTGTGCTTTCTTTAATGAAAACTATCATTCTCATTAGCATGATTTGAGGAATAGACACAAGATCAAACTGCAAACTAAATAAGGAAAATGTTGTTGACCATCAAGTCTGCCTAGAAATTCAGAAGGAACATAAATTTCAACAAGATTCAGAGTCCAACCAGCAGAAAAAACCAAATCTATGGCTGCATGTCTACTGGATGGCACACAGTGTATTTTGATTCATTCATTATTTATTTCTCCTTTCCAGCTCCAGAAGGCCTCAAGCTGCCATGATTTCTGTGAACCTGTTCTACTGTGCAGTGAGGATAGATTCAGGGGTAATATAGCACAGACTTTGCATGGATCATCAGAAATCTACTGAGGAAAAATTCAAAACTTGATTGAAAGCAGGGTAAACCCTCGGAGGAAGAACTGGCAGGAAACTATTCTCCCAAAGGCTTTCCCATTAAAAACTCGATGGTGGAAGAATTTTTAAAAAATCCAGTGTTGGTTGTGGAATTTTTTTCCTGTTTGGGATTACTGGCTTTGTATTTTATGCTCCTGGCCTTGACATGTATTTTAATTGCCTTGTTACAGTCCACTGGCACTTTAGGATTGAAAACCCAAACATCAGGTCAGTCAAGGCTCTTTGGTAACAAACTGCAAATGTGCACCACATGGCAGGAGGTATATAGGTGTAGCAGATTTATCAGTTTTTATTTTGGAATGTGTGGGAAGCATATTAGGTATGGAATGGCTTTGCTGTTCAGGAAAACATTAAGTACAGAATAGCAAAGGAAATAGGATTGGCTAATTTTAACATTGGTATAGATGCAAAATTGTTGATGCTGGCTTATTGCTACGGGGAGGTGTTAGCTGTCAGATCCTATTGATTTCAGCTTAGATGTCTTAATTAGTCAATCCTATTGATTTCGATGAGGATGTAATGAAAAGGAATTACTCTACATTCAGCATAGTCATTTTTCTATTTTAGCATCTTTTCTCATTCAAAACCCAGACTCCTTAAATTGCTAATAGCGCTAATACCAAGAAGGCAACCAGATTACTTGGTGTAAGAATCAAAACGAGACTCCCAAGACCACTTATCATCATTTTGACAGTTTTTGAAACAGACCACCAGAGCTACACTCAAAACTGTCAGACAAAGTTGTGTTTCAATACTGCTTCTTCCCCAAGGTCTGATTAGAGTTTGGTATTCTTAACTTATTGAATTTTCCCTCAAGTAGTCCTTGTGCCTGAAAATTGTTGAGCTGTTCCATCGTATTAGCAAGAAGTGCTTGTTCTAGTAGTGTACAGCAGGGACAACAAAGCTCAAACAGTGCTGTGTCACCTCGTTCATTTTTCCACACTTCTCTCTTATTTATTTCATGTCTGACATCTTCTCTGTGTCTTTGTATGATCAAAGTCAGGAAAGCTAGTTTTTGGTGCAGTGACTGTGGATCAAAGGGTATTTTTATCAAAAAAAGATTGCATTTGGCTAAAATCAATATACATATTTTATAACACATTTCAGTTTAGTCTCAAGTGTTGTTTGGGTCATGCTTTAATTTAAAATTAATCACATCTTAGAGACAAAAGACCACAAGTAAAAAACCTAATTCACAGACTAATACTAACCACACTAGAATGCAAATATATTTTTAAAAACTGCAAGAAAAGTTCTCCAGAACTAGGATAGCAGGAAAAATGGCTTCTGCTGGTTTTATTTAAATAATAAATAAATACATACCTTCACACATGAATAAATATTAAAGCCAGCAATCTTCATGAAAAGTACCGAAGATCTTCAGGAAGTACAGTAATTTCACGACTATAAGGCGCACCCTTTTGACTAAAACTTTCCCCCAAACCCAGAAGTGCGCCTTACAGTCCGGTGCGCCTTATCTGATGGACAAAGTTCAGAAATTTGCCTACCCAGAAGTGAGAGCTGCGAGCCACGGGGGGAGCCGGCAGGGCCGCAGCTGCCAGGTGGAGGCAGGGCGGAGCAGCGGTGGGCACGCCCCGGCCCCGTGGAGGCGGGATGGCCCCTCCAGAGGCACGCCCCCACCCTGTGGAGGGGGCACAGAGGGGTGGCGGCCATAGCCTGGCCCCGGAGAGGCGGCACGGAGGGGTGGCGGCCATGCCCCGGCTCCGCCGGGTACAGGCGGGCCTGGGTGCCCGCGGCACCACCCCTGCCGGGTACAGGTGGGCCCGGGGGCCAATGGCTGCCGGGTTGAGGCGGGGCCTCGGCCAGAAGCCACCCGGGGGGAGTTGGGGGTGGAGCCTCGCTGCAAAAAAAAAATGCGCCTTGTAGTCCGGTGCGCCTTATGGTCGTGAAATTACTGTACTTTTAATATACAAAAAGCGCAAAAATTTGACGACACAATGGCCTTATTAAACATGTGATTCTGATTGTCTTCCCAAGAAACACAAAGTTAACACTTTTAGTGTTAGCTAAAAACTTTTAGTTTTTCTCTTTTACTGAGCCTGTCCCAAAGTATTCTAACTAAGGCTGGTTATCTACCAGCAGTTTTCCAATGTGATTACCAAAAGCAGGTCCTGAGTTTTAAGAGCTGAGATTATTTCAGGGGCTAGGAAGAAGAACTGTACAGAGATATGAACATATTTGTGAACTAAAAGAAGAAACCTGATGTAATGACATTTGACAACAAAAAACGGAGTCCATAGTTCAACAATTTCTTGCCTATCCCTAAAGAGATTTTTCCCCTCATAATTTTGAGACTGGGGAAAATAACAGAATATAAAATGGGCAGAGAGAAGCAGAGAAAATGTTTCTTGACAGACAGGATCACTGCAAAAGACTATTCTCTGCATAGATATGAGGTTCCTCAGTTGTTGTCTCACCAATTCTTGAAGCATCATTGAAATAAAACCTGACCTCCTATTAGTCCAGATGTAGGACTGGTGAGCTGCAAGGCTACTTCACATACTCTTCTTGTAGTATTACCTGCTTGTTTTGAGATAAAGGATGAAACAGACTCAAGAGATCCCTTGTAGCTTATATCTTGGACACTGTGATCTTGTGCACATCCTGCTTTCACAGAAATATAGTATCATTTTCCTAGTACTTTGTATAACAGAATGCGTTGAAGACAGTTCATGGACTAATTTCCAACACAAGAAGAGAAAACACTATATTAAAACCTTATTCATTTAGATTGGATTCTGGTAGTTTAGGAGGACAACATTTGGTTAATGTAATGGTACTGAATGCATATCAAAGATTCTGGGAATCATGTAATTTGCAATATCTGCAAAGACAATGAGCATTCTGTAAAGCCTGCTGGATTGGTTTTATATCAGGAATAATTGTCTGACTATATAAACCTGTGGCACATCTTCTATAATAAATAGTAGTCTATCATATAGAACTGAGATTGCTTTCTTAAAGTATAAATTTTTATAAAGTCACTGCTAAAGCATAATTTGTTTCAATGTTTTAATGCGATGTTAAGTAATTGTAATACTCTTTTATTATAAATTAGAAATTTCCGGGCATGGCATATTCTACTTGCTTCAATGTGTATATTTCCCTCTTGAAATCTGGTGGCTTTTGTTTTTCAGACCTTCTGAGCACCTGTTGCCTGTTGGGATGGAAGCACCATTTTCTCAGCACCACAGAAATTAAGGAAAAAAAACCCGAGGAAACAAATAAATATAAAACAACCCCAAGAATATCTATGGGAATTCAGTTGTGAGAGAAATTTAAAGGAACTGGTGTTTTGTCTGGGATTTCACAATTTAATAATCTGTACATTTATTTTGTGATACTTTGAAGGTCATTTTTGAACCTTGCTATATTTGTACACTCTTGCAGTATCAGCTTTTTCTTCTGTGAGTCGTTAAATCTACCTCTTTCTCTTTGTGCCTTAAATGTTCAGATTTGACCCCAAAGTCTAAGTTGTGGAAACTGGCCAGGAAGTTCAATGATACAATAAAGCAATCCTTGGCGAACTTTTTTACTAAATTTTTTTAAAAATATATATCTATTTTTTATTCAGCTGAACAACTGAAGTGTAATGTGGTCAGTTAGATCTTCACAGACACTGTGGCTGCTGTATTTGTAGTGGGCAAGATCTAATAACCAAGAGAGGATTTTTTACATTTCAATATATCCTCCTGAATTCCAAGAGTATTGTTTTATATCTTTGTCTGCAAAGACCTGTGTTACAGGAATGAAAGATCTCATACTGCAAAATGACTAGCCAGAAGGAGGTTTTTTTGTATTACCTCCTGTGTTCCTTCCAGATGATCCCCACAAATTTGAGTTTAGTTCAGTGTGTAAATTAAGATAATAGTCTATAGTGTGCTAAACTTTTATGATTTTGAGGGGGAAAAAATAGTGTCTTCAGGTGGCATACTAAGCTGGAGTTTCTGTGGAAGAAAGAAGACACATTTATCTTACTTTGGATGTCTAAGTTAGTGTATACATAAGATGCAAAATGATACTGCAAGAGGCAGTTTCTTCCTAAAACTGATGAAACAGCTGGAATAATTCAATGTTTATTATATAATTGACAGAGAACCAAGAAATTGAATCTGCTGAGATTCCTAAGACATTGTGCCAGTTTTTATGTGCATACAGCAGTTGATCAATGTAATATAAAAATATATACATATATAACTCATATATGTATGTACCATAATCTCATGCTTTATTTAAGCTTACAGATATAAACATTTTAAAGAAATAAATGTCTAAAAATTTTGCAACAGAACCTTTCCTGTCAAAAAATATAATTCTGAAGGATCTGAATACCAATATACATCACAGCTCAATTTTTTCTAGCAATTCCAAAGTTTTACTTCTCTTTTGCTTTTGTCACACTAAAGTGAATTGGAGCTGTGGGTTATTTTGTGCACTGATGTGTATGAGCATTATGTGTTAGAAATATGGCATCTCAATTTCTTTTACATCTCCTCTACAAATCTCTGGCCTGTGGAGTTTTTATGATACTTTTGGGTTGCAACAGAAAAAACAAAATAGATTATCCAGCTGACATCTTAACATCAATAAGTCAAAGATCAAAAGTGGAAAATTTTAAAAATGTACACATTATCTTTGGTCAGGAAGACATTATGAAAACTGAGCACTGTCACAGGGGGCTTTGGGTTAATAAGCAAAGTTAGCATATGCAAATGCTGTCCAACTGTAGGCAGGGGCTGTATGCATCCCACAGGTCCTGGACTTCCCTAATTGTTACAGTTCCATCAGTTTCAAATTTTTATTTTAGGAATGTATTACACAAAGTTTGATGTAAGAATGACAGTGTCTTCCATCAGGGCTCTTCTGGGTGCTGGGCTGCAGCAGGGTGTGACACTCCATGGGCACTGCGCTGCCACAGCCCTCCCACCTGTGGGACCCCCCAGAGATGCTGGCCAGCCAGGCTGGCACCCATGAGCCTGCTGAGTCCCAGAGATGAAAAGTGGCCATCACACAGACGGAGATGACATGGGAGAAAAGTGTATTTACAGAAAAAATATCCTGCTCTTATGAGTAATTCCTCTTTTTTCCTCAGGGAAAACTTGTTTTAGTTTTACTACCACAGGTTACAAAGACAATAAATACAGATTTCTTCCTCTCCTCTGATCCCATTTTCATATCACCAAGAAACATGAGAACTGTTTTCTTACTCATCCTTTCAGCTGTGCTAAAATTCACTTTTTCATTCCCATTTATCTTTTTTTGCCTTTTAATGAGAGGAAAAAAGAAACAAAAACTGTAGAAAAAAGAAACAAAAAGTATATTACCTTCATAACTCTTGACTTTCTTAACAGACTTTAAAAAGTTTTTTTGGGTGACCAAATAAGTTTCTACTTTCATTTTCCAGTGTTTTGTTAGCGTGTTCAGGGGTGCTGTGGCATATAAAGCTTTGATTCATCAGATCACCCAATCCCAAGTTTAAATCTGTTTTAAACACACAATTAGGTGGGTGCTCTGCTGAGGCACTTCTTCAAGATGTGATTTTCTTTTATGAAAGTGATGTGAGTTATAATAAAATGAAGGGATCATTGAACTGGTTCAAAATTGCTCATTTAATTTCTGTAGGTTTTTTTTCCCTTTACTGTGCCTGATAAGATTAATATACCTGTAAGTCTCAATATAATTTTGTATAGTTTATTCAGAAGAAAAACATATATTGTCTCTGTCAGTTGCATAAGACCTAATACAAAGAACAACAGATTCTAATGATTATAGTTCAAGTACCCTAATATCAGTGTGTTAAGCTGATTTACCTCCATGGGTCTATTTTGCAGTTATTGTAATCTTTATTTTGCCTTCATCACCTCTCTGAGCAACATATGCAAACTAGGGGTTTTCAGTCATTTAGCATGCGTGGTCAGATGACTTCCTGACCTCTATCCCCTAGAGAAGGAATAAACAATCCAACCTGTGCTGTTCCCCAAGGCATATCCAGCTCCTATAAACTGCTGGAGGGTCAGATGAACTTCCTCTGGAGCTCAGTCTCATATTGAAACCCATAGGCTCACGCTGAAGTTCCCGCTGAAGATGGTAGAATTCATGAGGACAAGTATTCCACACATCGAACTCTATTTCATGGTACTTTGAAGGTCTGACTGGAAATAAAAATGTTTCCCACTCACAGAAAATATTACAAGCCTGTAAGGCTTAGGAGACCACAGTAAGTTGTTGGTACTGAGGTGGTCTTGGTTTGCCAGTATATCAGCCCTGGAGACAAACTGGCTCCAGACAACACCCTATCCTCATGCATTTGTAATTGCAACAAGTGACAGAATCACAGCAGTGCTCTCCTTCCACTGAGCACTTGCTCCTTCAGTTTTTTCACAGATAATTTAGCTTCATATATGTCATATCAGTGCCCTGACTCCTCTTTATACACAAAATAGAGAAATTACACAAATAATGAAATGTGCAAAAAACCCCGCAAAACCCAAGCAAGCAAAAAAACCCCAGAGAAAGCCTCATCCTATTCAAAGCTAAATCCAAAATTTGTCAGTGCTCATAAATCTTCAAGTCATATTTTGAATAGGGTTTCATATATCCAATATGTTTTTCCTCTCAAGGATAAAAATTTGCCTTCCTTTTTGAAGAAAGAATAAGGAAAAATGTCAGGAAATTATGAAAATGCTTTTTTCGTTGGTCCCTTCTGTCTGATTACTTCAGCAACTGCCCCAAACTTCTGGACAATCACTAGATGGCATCTGCCATCTCCCTGCACTCTAAGGTTTTAAAGACTAGTTTAGTTGTACTGCATTTTGTTGCCATATGGGAGACCAATAAAACCTACACTTTGGGAAAAGATAAATAACTACTGGAAAGAAAAGGATCTGTGATAACATCTTGTTTGGAGGGAAAAAAAGTGTCCTTTCAGTCAGTATATACTCACTGAAAATACAGCCCCACCAGTCAACTAAATATGTCTTGGAGTGATTCTGGCAGAGATCCTTTAAATCACATCCCTGTTCCTTTGTTACCTCATTTTTCAAGTATTCTGGTGTTTAGTAGATAGTTATGAAGAAGATCATACACAGTTGTCTGCCTTTTTTTTTCTATTACTAGCATGGACCAGGGCATTTGAGCACGGTGCTACGTTTTGGTTTCTGCCCTTTGCTTTGGTGCCTTGAAGCATTTAGTAGTTTCGCTTCTTGAAAAATTAAGCTGCAGCATGATATTTATCCAAGCACACTTGCCTAGCAAATTCACTCTACAGGCACTTGTTTGTTTTTGGTGGTGCTGGTGAATTACACAGTGACAATTGTCAGGACACTGGAACAAGACAGAGTTCCCTAACAGGGAGGTCAAATGATATTTTCAGCTCGTAAGTAGTAGAAGCTCAATTAGTCCATGAATCATTTAAAACCAAATTGAACAGAACAGTCAATAACATACTTTTGGGAGTAATCTTGTACTTGCAGAGGGACCTGTCTACTTAGCAAAGCAGCCTCAGGGCTGGCCTAACCTTTGCCTGAGGGCTGGTCCCCACTCAGCGGCCCAGAACAAGGGGAGGGCATAGGTAACAATTCTTCTTGTTGTGCATTCTCACCCTCCATTCTCAAATTGAACCATGCACTTAAGCATCACCTGGCACTATCAGCACTTTGCTCCTTAGACACTTCTTCACCATCCAGCACCTTAAATCAAAAGCCATGGGAATATGAAACCAACATAATTTGTTTTACTATAATTGCAAAACCTTATTTTCTTTTCCATTATTTTATTATTTTTATTGCAACTTTTGAACTTGCAAAACAAGTGCAATTGGGATGTTAACAGCAAGCTGAGAACATTCACAGCTATCAGACTTAGGCATGTAATTTCTACTTCTAAGCATGATGAAACGCCATACATCCTCAAGTCTCACTAATTTCACCACATTATTTCCAGGTAAAATTATTGCTGTCATCTCTTTTCATTCTGTATCAGCTTGACTCTAGAGTCATGTAGCAGTCATATCATATTCAGTTATATTTATTTTCAGAATTTACTTACTTCTTCCACCATATCTGCATGCATAGGATAATTAAGAAATCAGACTCAGGAAAGTGGCAAAAAATCCTCTTAACATAGTGCTGAAAACTAGGTCTGCAAAGGAATCCAACACAAGTACATGCCTGTGCTGCACAGTGCAGCATAGGTGAAGAATACCAAATTAACACAGACATACCTGAAAATGCAAACATGGTTCTAAAAGCAGTTTAGCCTTATCAGTGCATTATATCTTTGAGGTAATGTTGTACTGACAGAGGTATGATGCCTGCAGTATGACAGCTGGCATGACAGTGAGCGCCCAGAGGTGGTTCAGAGGCCACAGTATCATCCTTGCAGCATGTAGATATTGCTGAGCAGTGATTGTTCAGCATCATCAAATTTCGGAGTGGGATTTCTATAGGTTGGGTTTTTTTTCCATTCTCCAGCATCAGATCAGGTACAAGGAAAATATTTTTAGAATGAGTATGGTGACACACTGGAACAGGTTACTCAGAGGGCCTGTAAATGACTCATACCAGGAAATAATCAAGCTCATGTTGGATGGGGCTCTGGGCAACCTGATCTACTGGAAGTTGTCCCTGCTCTTTACTGGACCAGATGACCTTCAAAGGTCCCTTCCAACCCAAACCATTATATGATTCTATGACCAAAGAGGAGCTGAGGTGCTAACTGCCATCCTCAAAATTCTGTCTAACACCATAGTCCTGTGCAAAAGCTCCTAAATTTTTACTTGTATGCATAGCCAGAAGCATGTTAACCTCAATGGCTCTGAACTCAATCAAATTTCCTCAAGGAGATCCAAAAATCTGAAAAGAGATGAAGAAGAAGGAAAACACCTGTACTTCATTTTAGTAGCCAGCTCAGTGGTTAGCACACGTGAATTTCCACATGAGAGATATCTGCACTAGCTCACCAGCCACCAATCAAATTCTCATTCTTGATTTTGGCTCTCTGTCCTTATCATACTTGAAGGCATACTTTAAATGACAACCACGGCAGTCTAGTAAGCTAAATTATGAGATCCTTGATTTACCCAGTAGTACAGGAAGGTTTCATGCTTGTTCCTCAATAGGTGTTTGCTCAAAGACACTGTCTCCATTCATGATGCATCCTTCCCCAGCAGTGAGTGTTTGAGATATGTCAGTCCCTTGTGTTACAGAGAGATTCTGTAGATACAAAATTGGGGTAAGGTTTCTACAAGGGAAAATATATCACTGCTACTATAAAGATCTCAACTTACTCTTTTCAGTGATTTATATACTGCTAGTATATAAACCTTTTCGTCCCTATATGAACTGTAAATGGTAGCCACATTTTTTTCAGATATGACAGACTCATGTAATAGGTTATTTTTTTCCATTAGAACACATGCCATTAAATCCATTATCCTTTCTAGTTTCTCTGTCAGGGCAATCAGTCTCTGTGCTTTGCTACAGTTATAATGCCACTATTAATTAATCTTATCCTTAATTTATAACTCATATTTTTTTTAAAGTAAATGTACAACTTGTAATGAGCTGGACTGACATATTTTTAGATCAAAAGCACAGATACTCAGAGATACAAGCACAGGTAATTACTATTTAGGTAGCCAGCTTCCATTGATTTCTAGAGTAAGTAGATGACAAAATATCTTTGAAGATTGGTGCTAAAGTTTAAATTCATGTGTTAGTTATAGCCCAAAGTTCCCATCACTAGATCCATTTTGAGGGGCTGTGTCAAAAAGTGTTAGAACACAGCACATGGTCACATAGTCCATTCAGTCTCCAGCCTTGCTGCAAGGATATGAGTGCAACTAATTGTGGGTACAGTTTCATGATCGGACAAGTTTCTACCCAGCTGGTGGCCAAACATCCATTCTAATAGAATGTCTCTCATAGATCATCAATTCATAGACTCATAAAGGTGGAAGAAGACTGCCATCATCATTAAGTCCAGCCTTAGACCAAACGCCACCATGCTCACTAAATCATACAGCAAAGTGCCATTGCTACTCTTATTTTGAACTCTTGCAGGAACAGTGACTACCACTTCCCTGTGGAGCCTGTTTCAGTATTTAACAGTATTTAATACTGTTTCAGTATTTATTTATTCTTCTTTCAGTGAAGAAATTTTTCCTAATGTCCAACCTGAACCTCACCTTGAGCACCTTCAGGCTATTCCCATTGTCCTATCACTAGGTACCTGATGAAGAGACTAATCCCCACCTCACCACAACTTCCTTCTCTTGTCCAGGTTTAACAATCCCAGCTCCTTCGTCCACTCCTCATAAGACTTATGTTCGATTCCTCACCAGCCCTGTTGCCTTTCTCTGGACACAATCTAGCACTTCAGTGTCTTTCTTGTAGTGAGGGGCCCAAAATTAAACACAGGACTTGAGGTATGGCCTCACCAGTCCCAAGTACAGGGGGATGATCACTTCCTCAGTCCTGGTGGCCACACTATTTCTGATCCAGGCAAGGATGCCACTGGCCATCTTGGCCACTTGAGCACACTGCTGGCTCATGTTCATCCAGCTATTGACCAGCATCACTGTGGATGGAAAGAGCTACATTTCCTTCAAAACCCATGACCAAGGATTAAATCATAACTTTCCAACTGTTTTAAATTTTATATTAAAAATACGATTATTTGGGGGAGCCTTTGTGATTCACAGAGGACCCTCAGACCTGCCTTCTTACGTTATTTCCCATGGGTGGGAGAAAACATCCATTCTGCTGAAAGTGGGTGGGGAATTTTTTACAACTGTGGCTGAAGCAGCAATAATTTTTATGATGGGCTGCAGCACTGCGGTACTTTCTGTTCCACAGGGTGGCACGCAGTGCACACTGCTTATCTCTACAAGGTACGGCATGTCACAGTGTGCTTGACTTTCAGCATGCCAGCAGCTCCAGTGAAGTCAGACATGGCTCTGAATTTAAGCATTGCTCAAGTGTTCTGTTGGATCAGGTCAGAGTGATAAGTAGTTTTTTTAGATTCTATCTCAAATATCTTAACCTGAAGAGCTCTGCCTTATGTTCTGAAGGGAGGTGCTTTTATACACAAGGTTATAAGAGTAAATGTTACCCAAATACTCTTAATTTCTAGGACTCCTATTATCTTTCCTCAAGTTGGCTTACTCATACAACAAAGTGTGACCAAATTTTATGGTAGGCTGGCTATGGCCTGTAGTAAAATTTTGCTTTCAATAATACCATAATGTTTTGTATTGTGTCATAATATTGCACTGTAATATTTTTCATATAAAGAAACAAAACGCCCAGTGCGTAGATAATAATCATTCCAATACAGCAGCAGCTTTAGTAGAGGCTGAGCTACCTTTATTCCAGATAAAAAGAAGCAGGAGCTAGCTCCTTTCCTGTTACAGGGTGGTGTAGCCGTACAGACGTGCTGGAGCAGGCACTCAGCTGCTCCCTAACATTGGGGGTCACCCGTGCCACTTAGCCTCATTACCAGGGAGGACATGAGTCACGTGGCGCTGGCCGAGCACTCTCAGTGGTATTCCTCATCATCTGAAATGAAAGAATATTAAAGGAGCTCGACATTTTACTTCAAAGGTCAACAAATAACTCTCAGTGTCTCCATATATAAAGCAAATGACAGAAGACAACAGGCACAGCTTTGGCCTTGCAGTGGTTGAAGTTTAAAACAAAGTGACAGGAAATAATGAGGTTTAAATTGGTGAATTGGTTTGTGTGTACTGGGGATTAGTCTGTAATACACAGTGCACCCAAATTACAGAACTTCAGAGATGAGCCACTTTAAAGCATGGTAGCACACACTCTGAATGCCATGATGCCTCATTTACAGAAATACTAGTATACTTCTTTATTCTCCCATAGTCACATAATAAACTTAAATCTTTAACTATCTTGCAATAAAATCAAATGGTATTAGAAGATAAACACAGCAAAAAACTATTTAAATAAGGTGCATGATAAAGTAAGATGCACTAGCTAAGGTGAAGTTTAAGCAGCTACGGTGAAGTTTAAGTGTTCTATTTTTACTAATATGCTAATATCAATATTTATGAATGAAATTAAGTGCAAAGAGCCAAAGGATGACTCATATGTTTGTGCTTTTTAAACAAAAGAATGGGATGAAACTAACTGTGCTGTTTGTATCCTTCTGAACACTCCCCATGACAATCCAGATGTGGCTTTTGCAGAGAAAATGAGTGGCAGCACACAGACCTTTGTGTCACCATATGTCTCCCTGTGACATGAGGAACTACCATGCAGTCACTAACATGTTCAGAGGTCATATACAGCAGGTAGTGAATTCAGCAGCAGTGAGAAACAGGAATGACAGGATGCTCTGCATCCTTCTAAACTTGCTGCTGTTTTATCTTGCCTTTTCTAGATATTCTATTAGGCAGAGAGGGTTGCTCCAGGAAACTCAGCCTGAATACACATGAAATGGGGCTGGCAGTGTGGCAACACAAGTGCTGTAAGCTTGATGGGTTCAAGGATTCTCAGGCACAGGATTCAATATAAATTAAGCTGTAAATAAATAAGGACTTACTCAGGGATAGATAAGATTCAGGTGAGAGAGAGGACAGGGATTGCAATTAATAGTTATTACACTAAAGAACCTTTTATCACCAGCAAATTATACTAAGGTTGAAGACAGTAATTTGAGGAAATTATTCTATTCACATGCTTTAATTGAAGTAGGTTCCATGAGTCTATTTATTGTGCTGGAGAAGGTATGTTCTTTGGGTCTGAGAGTTTCCATGGCTCTGGCTTTTTATTGACCTTTTTATATTCTCATTCACTGCCCCTACCCTCCCTTAGCAAGCAGAACACAAAGATGACATCTGACATATCACAGTTAATTCCAAGCATTTAAAATCTGAAAAGTGCACTCAGAATACCAGAAGGATTGAGTTGTATAAAAAATCAATTATTTCAAAATCAAAATAATAATTATTATTATTTTTCTGCGTGTAAGTTTCATTGTTTGAGGAGGTTCTCTGTTAACCATGGTGACTTCAAGCTTGCTCTGACCATGACAAAAAAGATTCCCTTGCACATATTGATATACCTCCAGAAGCTGAGGCATTGCAAAAGGCAATAGCACTGTGTTAGTTCCTGGACTAACTGCCCTTCTGTGCTCATCAAACCTTCTTGAATCGATCCTCTCTAACTGGGGACCCTTGAGACAAATAGCACTATAGTTTTTAAGGGATTTTTTTCCCCACTATTACCCCTATCTTCAAAGTGCAAATTTCTCCTTAAGTAGGTGTCTCCTTCTATAAGTCAAAAGCTGAAAGCTCCAGCAGTGCCTTCGCCATGAACAGGGAGATGGGGATTCCTCTCCTGCCCTGCAGAAGGACCCCATCCCTCTTTTCATTTTCAAATTATTTGTTGGTTAATGAGCAGCACCTCAGGCTGTCAATCTCTGAAGAGGCACACTGTCACAAGGACAGAATATCTGTCTCTATGTATTTAATCACACAGTGCAATTTTAATCAATCTGCAGAAAAGCCCACATTAAAATAGAGGACAGATCGTGCTACAGTTAAATTGTGATTTTGGTGTTGAGATAAAAAATGGATATTAATGTTCGTGTTGCAAAAGAAAAGTGTACTTCACAGTACATAAATTAAATATATAAAGTTTGTATTTTATAGTAGCCCTGTCTGCATATTTTAGAGTATTGTTCCATTTTATTACATTTCTGATCAAGACTAATGCTCATTAAAAATCTAATATGACAATGAAAAATTTTATATGGAAAATTCTTGTCCTCTATTACAATTGCTATCTGCTCCACTTTTTGGAGACCACAGTAAATTAGACTTGGGCCATGGTAATCTTAATTATATCTTGAAATAGATGATGTTGGAAATATATTGAATAAACTCTTTTGGTGAGATTGCTTTTGCCTCTTAATTCAAACTCTATGTTCATATGCTTACATTATTTAAATTACAAAAGGCAGGCATCTGAAAAACTGGATGCTTTGTTGGGCAGTCATAGTCATGAAAATTCATTCAATTGTGAGGAGGTCAAAAAAACAGGGGAGAAAAAAACTGCCTGCTGATCAAAAGGTAACATAAGATGCACCATTTCATTTAAGCTGCAAAATGCATGGACTGAAAAAAGACAATTCAGTGTGATCTCAAAACTATGTACTATGAATTCATCATACTTTTAGCTAGAGAGCTGTTGTAACCCAGCCTATTGACTTGCTTTATTCGAACAAGACAGGAAATAGGGGCCATTCTAATAGGTGACACAAGCACTGGATATTGGGTGGCTGATGTGAAAGTTACAGATGAGAACATCACCAGATCCAACAGTTTGGTTTTTGCTCCAAAGATGTATCAAAATGAAATGTTGACTCTGAATGCAACTAAAAACCCAACCAATGTTTTATCTTGTCTCAGTTGGCCTTGTGAGAATCAAGAAACAGAGCATGATATACCAGGTGGTACAACTGGGAAGTTCAGCTGTGTCACATGAAACAAGGTGTGATGATAAAAGGGGATTGGTGACAGTAAGAACTGCCATGGGCTGCATGAAGGACATTGTTTCACTCCCATGGCATTACTGCCCACTGATAAGGAACATGTTTAATACTTAGTGGAAGGGTCCCAGAGCTGTGATGCAGAATGGGGCCAGGCCTCCCTGTAGAGCAGCCCTGTGAAGAGCTAACAAGCTGCCAGTGGGCTCCTGAGGGCATGTTAAGCTGCTGGAATATGTTTCATGAACTGCTTAATAAAAATTGTAAATAAATCAGCTGCTCCAAGTATGAAGTTTGCAATCTACAGGAGATACGCTGAACCACAAATCAATCTACATTGACTACATAGAACAAGGCTGTCTAATCTTATCTCTCCAGTGAAGAGGTTTTCTTAATCTCTTTGTGGACTCAACAGTGTTAGCCAATGTCTTCTTTCCTTTCTCCTTTCACTGAATTCCTTTGAAAGACTGAAGAACACCTTATTAGACACTCTATTTTTTCCTAACTAATCACTAACTACTTTAACTTGTTCAGGTAATTAGTCCCAGAGTCACATCTCTGTGCGCAGTCTTTATGACTATGCTTCCTTGAAGACCTTCAGTATTCTAAAATTGAAACAGCAACTCTTTGGTCAACCCACCAATAAACTGGCAAAGGAGGTTAGGTAGGAGGCCAGACCCCAAAATGTCACTTAGCCTAATCAGACACGAGACACTCAAGTGTTCAATTCTTGTTACATTAAGATTCAAAGAGACCAGCCAGCACTATTCAGATCAAAACCAAAGACATTTAAAAACTGTGGATTTCTAGGCTTCCTGCTCTATTCTCAGAGGAGAGTGCTAAGCTTTAGATGAAACTATCCCTTGATCAAATTGGCTAAAGGAAAATCTTCAACACTTGCTGCAGTTCACCTCATCATGTTAGCCATTGGTGACATTCATCCTTGCAAAAGGAAGAAGTAGTGTCAGGCCCAAAATCATTGGGTAATTAAGTGCCCTGTGCTCATGCAAAGGTGTCACACAATGTGAGTTGGAGAAGCTGTCACATCAAGCCTTGCTTGTGAGGAGATGGCAACCTTCAGCAGCATCAGTAAATCTAGTGTGGCTGTGGCATCTTTGACTGACACTTGATTCTCGTGAACTACCAGATAATGTCAGTAGCAATCATAGCTCCACCCAATATTAAGGAATAGAGATCATTGTCGTAAGAACATTTTAAGGCATATGTCTTAGTGAGATTTTGCCCATCCTGTTTAGATGATAATCAAAAGGAAATTATTATAGTTGGTGATACAAAACGGAAGCTCTCTTTCACTGTCATTATGTAAAAATCTTTACATTCTACTGTCTTCAAGTTTCTTACACTTTAATGGAAATATTTATGATTTTGTTTAGAAATCAGACATGCATTTTAATTTTTATGAAACCAATTTTTGAAAATATATTCCTGCAATTGAGCACCTTTCATCTCCTCTGCAATCAAATTTAGCTTTTGGCTTCTTAGAGGGCTTTTTATTTACACATAGACTATTCAATTAATGAAAATACTTGGATTTGCTACAAGAAAATAAGGAACCAAAAGAAAGCAGTGATTGATGTCAACCTTGATGACAACTATCTCCTCTATTTCGTATTAGAAAAACAACAGAAGAAAGAGAAGTGCAATTGCATTGTTAACATCGTAACACTAACTTCAGCGATAAATAATTTTTTTCCACTTTTTGTTTATTCCTAGGAAGAATAAAAAGAAAGAAGAAAGCTATGCATCTGTGTCAGGCCCAATAGAAAAATGTAAAATTTAATTTTTAAACCTATACAGAAGATTTTTTATAGACTTATTAAAATGTGGATGTAAGTATTGCTTTAGCATAAGTATCACAAATGGTGGTGCACAACTAGAAACAGTCTATTGAAAGCCATAAAAAAATGTTAGGCCATCACAGACTGACAGACATCCTTGAGGTGAAACCAGAACTTTCAAGTATATGAATAAAATAAAGAATTATAACAAATTTTCTTACATTTTGTGAATGTTAAATTTTCTGTCACAGAAGATTCCTTGAGCTTAGTAAATATCTTTGCTCACTTTCAGAATTCTTTAGTTGGGAGAAATTCTGGGTTATCATTAGAACTGAAAGCTAGTTCATCCATCCATCTCAGTAAAACACAGAATCTTTATTCACCTATTGGAGCTACTCGTAAAGCTGATTTATCAAAATCCTGTCAAAAGCCTTTATCAAAAGTCTGTCAGCACTTCACAGCATTGAAGTTGTAAGGGGGTTTCCATATTCCCTTCTTTTTAGGCTGAAAAGAAAAATCTCTTCAGTTCCCTAAAATCATAAGTAGAGGTAAATTCACAAGTAGAGGTTTCCTGCACATTAAATAATCAGACATTGACTCAAGTTTCTCAGAGGGACCAGAAGATCTCCAGCATTCAAAGTGAAATATACCATGGCAGTTTTTCCCTGTAGTTCTGCACTCCAGAGCACAGCCCATTTGAGCAAAAGTAAGCACCCCTAATCACTGTATTATTACTACTAACAAAGAACCACCACCAACAAAACAACAAAACAAAAACCCTCAAAACCAACCAAACAAAAAAACCCCAACCCCATTTCTCTTCGGATTCTAGTAAAGAGGCGTGCAACTAGACACAATTTCCAATGCAGAGGAGATACTGGTTATCTAAAAAAATATATTGCAAAGAGTCTTTCCAAAGTTTACAATGCCTTTATCAAGTTGCATCTAAATTTTTCTACATAACAATGCACTGGAGCAAAGGCAGTGATTTCTTAAGTTATCTCTGTCCAGAAAAAAAAAAAACAGGCTGTTGTACATATGGTTATTTTTAAACACAGATGGAATTAAGCATATGCTTCAGTTCTTTTCTGAGTCAGAAGTAAAAATTTAAGATCATAGCTATGTAATACTTTGCCATGTTACAGAAAAACCAACTAAAATGTTGCCATCTCATATTATTTCAATATCCTGCTTGAGCAGAGGGGGTTGGATTAGATGACCTTCAGAGGTTCCTTCCAATCTCAGCCATTCTGTGATGCTGTGAACACTGTAGAGATGAAAGCATATTATTGATATACTTACTTATTGTGCAAGGAATATAAACCATTCTCATTGTTTATGTAAATAGTAAAAAAAATACTAAAAGGCAAATGTGTCATTTGGATCATTCATTTTTCTTTATTGAGCTTTGATGAAAAACAGTCCATTTGAAATATTTCCAGCAACCATTTCAATTCCAAATGCTCAATACAAAAAACTTGGTGTTAGAGTTCAAACATATAAAGTTACATCTCATTATAATTTAATATTTAACAGCACTAATCATTTCTGATTTTTCATAATTAAGTTTACAAAAATAATGGTACATTTATAAAATAAATCAGCTTTTCCCAATAAATTACAGTGGTGTTCTTATTCAAAAATGTAATATATCGTACAAAATAGACAACAGCTTTTTATCAGATAAAATACTAAAGTAAATTTTCCTCAGTATATTTGGCAGTATGTGAAAACATTTTATTTTACACTTGATATCTAAATTTCACTGTGAAAAATAAACTAAGCTATTATGCACATCTCTTATATAAGGCAAGGGTGGCCAGCCTGGGGACTGAACTTTATTCCCGATTATATGTTTTTAGTCAGACCAATACTGCCATGTTTATGCAACTGACAATTTATCTGACCCAGTAAATTCATGCAGATCCGCCTACAGTCCAACACTCTTTCTATGACAAGTACAAGAAAGTAAGCCAAATCAGCAAACTTTTGGGCTGCTCAGTATCTCTCACACTTGTTTTACCTTTTAGTATCACTGTAAAGCATTGGTGGCCAATTTATAAAAATAGCACAGTCTGGATACCCTTAAAGCTAATGGCAAAACTTCAGTACCTTGTTTGTCATAAAACCTCATACTAAAAGGAGCTTTTAAAAAGAACAATGCATTAATAAAAAACAAACAGTAAACAGTAAAAACAAAAAGGATTTAAAAAGCAAAAGGCAAACATTAATAGCTACTGTATACAGACTTTACAAAAGCAACGACTTTAAAATAATAAAGAAACACAGTGTCTACCTAGTGTAGGTGCATTCTCATTAAAGCCTTTTGAATGTTCAGGTCAGCTCAGCATCTACTGTGTTACATTTCCTGCTTACAAAAATGTACTTGAAGGATAATTCCAGATTTTTTAGCAACTTTTACAAACCAAGGGAGTAACTGCACCCTCTCTGGATGCTGCGATTAATGAAGGTGTCTGGTTCAGGATGATCAACATTTCACCTTGAAGAATTTCTGACTCCACTATGTTTTCTCTTTGCAATAGTTTAGCAAACTGCAATATATTATTATCTCTTTTTGTCTATTTCCCTCTTACATATCTTCTGGTAGAAAGTTTGCTTTTAAGTACTAAATAATTGCTGCCAGGAATAAATAAAACGTGTGAAGTGATGATTTTCTTATGATGTTAGTATTGTATGAACAACACATCACTTCATATATCATAAAAGATTCTTTCACAAATTGTACCTCAGTAGTATAAATGCCCCAAGTGACATGTGTCACAAAGTCCACTTTGTGCAAATTCACAGAGGATCCAGATCCAGATGGGTTGTCATGGACTCCAGACACAAAGCCTAGTCAATGTTGGATCCCCAGACTAGAGGGGAAGGAAGAAGTGGAGAAAACCAAGTCATCCCACACTTCTGAAAACTCTTAAAAATTGAGAGGATGAGTATGTGAATTGAGAAGATATGCTGTCTTCTGGCTTGAAAGATCATGGCTCTAACCAGGAACACCTGGAGCTGAACTCAGGCACATTTGCCACTGCACTTAGTAAGTCATACCTCTCTAAACACAGAGCTACTACATTAATTACAACTTTTTTCTGGGTGAATTTTAGTGATTGCTGAAACATGCATTTACCACCCAGTTAGACAAATAAACACAATGGCTACTCTTACACTAGTAAACCAAACATCACAAAGTATACCCCATATACTGATGTCAAATGACATGGTCCTAGTTAGTCCTCATTGCAGTCTACAACTTCCTTGTGAGGCCAAGAGGAGGGGCAGGCACTGATCTCTTCTCTATGGTAACCAGGGACCATACCCAAGGGAATGGCCTGAAGCTGTGTCGGGAGGTTTAGGTTCAATATTAGAAAAAGGTTCTTCACCAGAGGGTGGTTCGGCACTGGAACAGGCTCCTCAGGGAAGTGGTCACAGAAAAGCTTGAGAGAGTTCAAGAAGCGTTTGGACACCCTTTTCAGGCGCATGGTGTGACTCTTGGGGATGGTGCTGTGCAAATCCAGGAGTTGGAAAAAGTTGACCTTTGTGGGTCCCTTCCAACTCAGCTTATTCTGGGGTTCTGTGATACTCTCTGTACCCTTAAAGAGAAGGGCTGTGTCCAAAGGGCTGTTAAAAGTGTCCCTAGACTGGCCTAATTCCCAAAGTGTGCCCATAATTTTTTTTGGGAAAGTATTAGTTAGTCCAGACCAAAAAGCCTACCATTCCTTGTTCTAAGTATTTATGAATATAAGTGCTTCAGAATGGCCAATTGACTACATATAGACCTTCTATCTATATATGTTTTATATATAGATTTTAAGAAGCCCTCAAACATATTCATCCAGGCAGGCCTTCCGCTTCACACAAGCTGTTAAGCAGGGAGGATTCAGTGCTTTTGTTGAAATTTTACTTAAAAGAGATGGTCCTTTCGAATCAGGATTTTTTTAAAAATAGCTGGGTTTTTCTGTCCATTAAGTATGTTTTACTCTTTTTTTAAATTCATGTGCTTTTTTGGTAGCCTAATGTTCTATGGAATCTTGGCTTTCACCTGAATAACCCACTTTTTCCTGTCTACAGTTCACAGCTAAACAAGCACTAACCAGTTCCATTATGATGAAAAAATTATATATACAATAATATTAAGACAACAACTAAAACAGGAAATAAAAACATGAATCTGTGCATTTATAAGATGTAAAAACAATATCTACCTCTATACATATTTGTCAAACTGCAGTGTCCACAGTTACAGCAGTATGCAGTGGTCAGAACAGCATTACTTTCCAAATCATGAGGTGTTTTAAGGAACACCCACTTAGTAGTGGCTGCTGAGGAAATAAGTTCCTTTATCAACCTGAGATTTTAAATGTGCAAGTGTTATACCGATCTATCTAGTGCATGAAAAGGAAGGGAAGGAAGGGAAGGAAGGGAAGGAAGGATAAGACAGAGATGGAGATAAAAATATTATCACAATGGTTTTTGTTTCAAAATAGATTGCTGTGCAATGACTGAAGCCTGATTTGCAGACATTTTGTATTCTTGCCCAGAGCCTTGTGGAGGGGAAGGTAATGGAGTTTCTGGAGTTGCTGAAAAAAAACATAAAAATAATTTCACATTCCTATAGCCTCTACATATACATACTTCTGCACTGAAAGAGAGTCCTGTTGCATGCCTGGGAAAGGAAGTGCCTTGGCATGCTAAGGAAATAGGATATTTTTATGACCAGAATTTTTAGATTATTAAAGATTGTGCATGTAAAAACAATGATATATCAGAATGGTTTTGAATTTTTAAAATTAAATTAAATTCAGGTCAAAGTCTATTACTTAGCACCATTTATATACATACATTTTTAATGCACAATTATTTTAATTTAAGAATGATGATGAAATAGCTCTATGAACACTGACAGGCCACCATTCTAATTAATATTTTAAAATGAAACAGTGAAGTGTTATGACAGAAGGCTAACTTGCAATTACTTACGTATCTGTTCTGTATGAACAGGAGCAGACATTGAACTTATGAGGACAGTTTGGCCAGTTAATGGATCTTGGGCTAAGTGAGGATGCATTGGATGATGCAGATGACTGGCATCATTAGAAGTACCTGCAAAAATAAAATGAGCATATATCAATGCAAAAGAGCATGTTGTTGCCAGTGACTTATACTTCAGTAATTACATTTCCACAGAGTAAATATTTTGATTGGCAATTTGAATAATTGCCTCTGGGTATTCATTAAACAATTTAAGCAGACTTCAAGCATATTAAGCACTGTGCTTATTTTCACTGTTTTGACTGCAATAACAATATGTTTCATGAAATATTTCTAGGGATTCTTTCATCTGCCTAGGGAGTTAAGGACAGCTCAGTAGTTACTGAGAAGTACATAGCAAAATCTGTCCTTGTAGGACTAAGTTAACAAGTTGAACTGCCAAGACAAGAAGGCTTTAGCTAACAATTACACAACACAAAGCTCAGACAGTGAGTCAGAGTGGTAGCTTAGATCAGGATTCCCTACATATCCCAACATGCTAAATTCAGCATGACACAAAATGGTAAATTTAACAAATTGTTAGCTTACCTCCCAGTAACATTTCCTGAAGCAAACTGTCAATTTTAACAATTCCAAATAATTTAACCAATTGTATCTGCTCAATCATTTGCCAAGTGATGCTTTGGAGTGTAGGCAGTAGAAGAAGAAGTTCCCCAAATCTTCCTCTGGAGTCGTACTGACGGTCATTAATATAATCCTCTAAACTGATTTGGACTTGGAATCGCATATTCTTAATCTTCATTGGATTACTCAAGCCCTTTGCATCTTAAAAAATGACAAAACTTAAAGTCAGGGCAAATTACAATTTGGGAGGAGCATCTTACTGGTTTTCATTTTATTATTTTCCATTCAGCTAGATAACATGAACAGTTGCTACATTAACAAAAATTACGTACTTTCAATGCAATCTCATGTAAAACAAGTGAGAGATATTTTTGTAAAAATACCTGGATCAAAAAACACAATTGCTTTCAAGCAAGCGTATTCATTGTCATCTATTTGAATTTCCTGGAAGGGACGAACTAATTCATCCAGAATCCGATTTGCCACTCGGCAGATCTCCATTTCAGTGCTGTTGCGATGAATTATGTAATTGTTGCCTTAGAGAGAAAGAATACCAACATATGAATTAAGAGAAACATTTTCATTAACTAGCTAGATGAAGACAATTTTCAAAAATACATTTCATATTGCTTGATCAAGTTAATAATTTTTTGCATCACACACAACTTTTCTTTGCAAACAGAGTATATGTGCAAATTATAGCCATCACCCAGCAAATAATCTGTACATATCAGTATGCCAACAAGTAGTTACTGATTAGTACACAGGACCAAGGTTGGTATTTAAATGTACAAGTATGAAGCAAGTAGATATTTATGTTTAAATAACAGATAAATAAACTAACAATTTGATCTTAACATGTCTTCTTCCTTGATTAAAATAAGATATCCCAAGCTGAATGACAAGGATTTGTCAGTAGAGTAGAGGAGACACTGGAAATGCTTCTTTTTCTAATGGATATTACTGCTGTCCCTAATAAAATTTAGCAGCACTGTAAAATTTTCAGTTAAGTATTAATTTTATCAAGTGTTTTTTGGGTTTGGGGAGTTTTTTTAAATATCTATTTTGGAGGTCTCCACTATAGCATCTTAATTCACCTTCTGGAGAACACTAGGAATATCATGGAGCTTTCAGAAGCCACCATGCAGTTTTTGAAAGAAAAACTGATAATTATATTACAAGAGATCCATGTCAAAATGACTCATAAAAGAGACACCTGCCTCCAAATATCAAAAATAAGCCTTGAAGCCTCAAATTCTTTCTTCTTTTGGTATATCTGCTGATGCTTATCATATATAATTTTCTTACTATTGTTTTATAGTTGTTATCCTTATTACCTTATTACTATTCCAAATATAACTGCATTTTTTTTGTTTCTGTTAATTTTGGTAGTGAAACTGTAGCCAGGAAAATAATTACCTTAAGAAAGTAATTTGTAATTGAAAGTGATTTGTACAGCTTTGATCTTGAAAGGATTACTGGTGAAAGGATTACTGGTGAAAGATACTGGTATCTTCAGACCAAGCCCTTCTTGTCCTTTTAATGTTTTAATATGTGTAAAAAATAAATTCAAGCTAATTTAGATCTATGAAAAGGCACACCCAAAGAGGAAGGAGAACAAGTAGTAGAAATTGTCCTTGTACCACACCACCAGTGAAGAGACAAGTCTGAGTCCATATTCCATATAGTCTGGCCTCACAACAAAAATCCTGTTCAACCAACAGACTTCCTCAGGAAACAGCCCCAATGCTGACCATGTCTAATGAGACCCTTTTTGGCAGAGTACACTTCAGAGTGGCAGAGCACTGTGCCAAGGCTAACAAATGCCTCATCACATCACTCCACACAGGCACACATCTCACCATGCAACTGGCCTCTCTGTTGCATGAACTAGAAGACATGCTTCAAGCCATGTTCCCTTTATATACCCCAGGGTAGCAGCCACTTCAGCTGGCCAAGAACACACTGAGGCGTGCCTCAGCACTCTGCCATGGATGCATCCATCTGCCATGCGGCAGGGACAGCAGGAATGATGTTTATGTGGTGGAAAGTGAGCTGCAGGGAACAGGTTCTCTAATATTTTAGAGTCTTCTCTGAGTCTGAAGGACTCCTGATAAAGCTCCAGATAAATGGTTTTCATGAAGATTGAAAGCAGTACATGTGCAACAGGTTGGCTGCTCCTTTCCTAATGGGTGTTGACCCTGTTTTTGTGGTGGAGTTGTTTTGTTCCATTTTTTTTAAAGGGAAAAGGTGCAGAAAGGATGAAAATGTAAGGAGGCAATTGCCAGGAACTCCCTTAAATTGTGGTTTCTGCTGTCCAATATACCTTTAGCTTTATTAACCCACATGAAACCATCCACCTGCTTTTGCTAGAACAGGCATATGACATTATGTCATTAATAGCTATTTAGCATTTACAGAATGCATTGCTTTGATTGTGCCAGAACAGTTGTCCCACTTAAGTGACTGCATCGTTGCTAATGTACTATAACATCATCATCAGTAAGTAAAGCAAAACCAATATTTACCTAAAAGTAAAATGTCCTTATATGCCATGGACCGTTTTGCTGCTCCAAGCAACAGGTGCTCCCCAGCATGTGCTCTTAGCAGGGCAACCTCATGAAAAAAACAGCAGACTCATTAGATGATAGAGCAGTTAGTTTCAGTAAGAGTAGAAGGAAAGAGGATACATAGTACTGTGTGTTAGGTACATGTTTAAGACTGTTAAGATTCCAGTGTAAAATGCAAAGTGAATGTAAAAATCTTAACACCATAAAAACAGCACTTTCTAATTAAACTGTCATCCTCTGTCACTTCTAGCATTCTGTCTAGATTTTAAACATCAGAATCTGCAAAATACTTCTCAATAAATACACCACCTGCATTTATTTCCTAGTGCGAATTCCCTTGACAAAGCTTTCTCTGGCATTTTAAGTTGACACTAAAGACTCCAGTGGGCTGGAACGAACTGTTACAGTAAATTTGGTTCTATCAGTGTCTCATTTTTCTCTTGAACCAAAAATTTATGTGGCACTTAAAACAGCTTTTTCCCAACAAAGCCGGATATGCTAACAGAGCCACTGTTGTCCACAAAGAGGAATCCAAATTTGCACCGGGAAGGAACTTGTATTTATTAGTTTACTCTTTGTCACCTATTTACTTTCCTCTGGTTTTAATATCTGCTTGAAATTTGGGAAATGGCCTTTATTTCCTCAAGGAACTCATTTCTTGACAAGTAATTCTCATCCAAGCCAATCACTTTAGAAGAGATATAAAGGTACACAGCACTTGGGTAATACTTACATCTGTTAAGATTTTTAAGGTTCTCAGTAGAGTTACCTTAGCTGCTCTGGCCTCCTCTGTCGTTTGTAAATCAGGCTGACTCCCAGATCAGGAATCATTTTTTCAAAGTCAGATGGCTTATTTTATAACTGAATGCACAATGCCCCTTAGAAACAAGTTATCACAAATTAAAAAGTGGCATTTGTTTTATCTCTCAACATCTTTGTCCCTACTTTTCTATGGTACTTAAGGTTTTGGAGTATTTCCCAACATGTACTCTTCAAATACAGAAGGGGTGTTTTCAATCTATCATTCTAAGCTGATGTTTTATTTTTTTAAATGCAGACAAGAACATTTTTAGAATATTGATACCTTCTCTTTTCCTCCGCATTATCTTAACAATAAAAGCAGCAATATTTTTGGCTTGCTTTTGTTGCCCTTGTTTAGCAAGAGCATTTGAAATTCTCTTTCACATGAACAGTTTTAACTTATTAGTTAATGTAGAGCTTGTGCACATATGTGCTCTGTGGGTCTGCAAAGACATAATTTAACTCCTTTTTTGGGGAGTCTCCTGTGGCCTGAAACACATCCATATTCCTGAGAAATGATATAAGAAGGAATGATGCAGTCCAAAACCAAGGAGGACCTAACACTTGCAAGATTTTATTAAAAAACTGAGAGACTGGAGAAGCAAAAAGAAGGATTTACACATTTCCAGTTCACAGAGTCAAGATTTTCAAGATAAATCAGATTTTGGTGTGGAATCAAGCGATCCCAAGTAATGAATTAATCTCTTCCTGAGGGTGCTTGTCAGACAACTGATCACCACAATGTTGAGATACTAGTTCTGGGTTTGCCAGCATAACCTACTTTGAAAGCCAGTGATAAATTAGGATATACTACAGATGTGATGATAGATCAGACCTCTGTCATAAAAACCCTTATGAATTTTCAAGATTTGGTGCTTTTTCCCCTTACATTTATTACATACAATATAATTTTAGTACATTGTATTGTATGAAAGATTATTTGCTATGGATTGATATCAGTATATTTGGAATCAGTTTGAGATTCTAATAGCTTTTGTTTTTTGCCAGTAGAGAAGACTTGCATCAACATAAATAATATGCTGTCTTAAACCACATTATAATGAAAGGTGAACATGAAATAAATACTTTTTAAGGTCAGAAAAAAGTTCTGCTTCCAAAACACCATAGAAATAACAAAAACACTTAAATTCTGCTTTGCTACTTCTTTTTGTTCATGTCTTTTCCGTTGCGGTGGTGTTATTTCAAAACTTAAGAAAAATAAAGAGGGCGGATCTAGCACTCAGCTCTATTTGTTCAGACAGAAAAGAATGACATTTAATAATCACAAGAATAACAGTGCAGTAATTAGAGTTTTCTCTTTGGTCTCCTCTTATACCTGGTCATCGAGTGGTAGTTCACAGAAGCCTGGAATGTATTTAGCCCATTCCACCAGTACTAAAAGTTGCTGCTTCATAGATTCACAGACATCACTAACTCCAGCAATTTTCTTAACATTTATATCAGTGCTAGCACCAGGACTGGAGATTGAGATCTGGCCATAAGGAGAGAAATAAATGAATGATGTTAAATTTCATATAATTTTATTTTCACTGGTTAACAGCACATTTAAGAAAAATCACAGCAGTAATTGTAGATATTCTTGAGAAATTCCTTGACCATATGGACCATTACCCTGCATATAAATTATCATTTTCTTCTTCCTCTTTATTACCAGCATGCATTGTTATATTCTAAAACTGTAATTAATCATATCATGATCTTCTCATTCCAAAATACTAGTTTTAAACATACTAGAGCTCTTTTCATTTTTAGAAGGGAGGCGGTTGTTTGGTTTTTTTTCCCTTTAAAATGGCTGACATTTACCTCATTTCAGAAAAAAAGAAGAGTTCATAGTGGCATGCAGTAATATTAAGGGATAGAGATATTAAGAGAAGGCGAATGATAAAGGGGTAGCATGTTCTTCTAGTGTAAAGATAAGTATCATTAACTTGAGAAGGTAAAACGGGGGTTTTAGTGCCTGAAGGAGAATGGTTTGTAATGATGAAACAGCAGTGTAGGCAGAGGCCAGAGATGTTTCAGAGGAAATGTAAAGATATGAATGTGCATTAGACCACCTGCAGGGAATAGTGTTCTGTGAAATGGCAAGAGAGCAATATCTTTCTGGGCCTGAAGCTGAGGCACTTCTACTGAGCCAAATCCTGAAATTCTTAATGACTTTTCAAGGAAAGGAATGAAACCAGGCTTTCTCTTAAGCCAGGTGGGAAAGCCAACTTAAGATAAAGCCAAACCTGGGAGGTAAGGTTCAGTTTATAGTTGCTATCATAATAGGGAAGCAAAAAGAGAAAGGAAGCAGAAAAGGGTGGGGCAGGAAAAAAAGGAAAAAAAAAAAAAGGAAACTAAATTAAAAAGAAAGGAAAAGAAGAGAAAAAGAAGAGAGACTGAAAAAGAAAAAAGAAAAAAGGAGAAAAGAAAAAAGAAAAAAGAAAAAAGAAAAAAGAAGAAAAAAAAAGAAGAAAAAAAAGAAAAAGAAGAAAAGGATCACTGTAAAAGGCCTATGAAACTGACTTTCCCTTTATTACCAAAAGCATACTCAGGAAATCATGTTGCGTGATTATCTTCCTCAGGAAAATAAATTAATTGTTTGGTTTTCCAATACCACGTTCCTACACTTCTCAGGATGGTGGAATGTATTTAGGTTGGCTTCCCTTCATTCATATATCCATGTTAAAGCCCACAGTGGGATCTGTGGTGAAGTCCCTTATCCTTAGGTAGTCAAAATGAGTTGTACTTCTGAACTAAAGCTCTGTGCTTCCTAAATAATTCAGTAGTGTAAAACACTGAAAACAGCTTAGATATTTATGTCAGTTAGCCAGCTGAACATTAGTTCTCAGGGAAATACAGCAGCTAAGCTGTAGGCAGGTGAAAAATTCCTCAGACACATAATTCAAAGGCTATCCTGTAGGAACAAGGTTAGAGGTATTGCCACTTTGTAGAGAGAGAATGTGTGAAATCCATGCTATAATCATGAATCCATTTCTGGCATCTCCTTTACAAAAAGGAGGTTGAAAATACTGATACTCATTGAGGTGAGAGCTACCAGAGTGATTCAGTCTAGAAAACCTTCAGTACAGAAAGACAGTAAAGAAATTCAATACATTTCATTTTTTTTCCAGAAGAGTAAAAGGGGTCTTGATCATGATTCAAAGGAACAAAGAAGAGATTTCTGATAGTAGGACACACTCTGTTCTACCTGAAAATGATACTAACCATGAACCAACTAGAAGATAATAGAAGAAGGTAAAGAAGAGGTAGATTGTTTAACTATTAGACATACTGACTCATGAAGTTAATACATTGTCCTTTCCATACTATATTTTAATCAAAGCTGTTCATTTTTATAAATTACATCTTACATTACAAATTAGTCTCTATGTTGAAATTGCTGGGCAAACTTCTGCTGGGGATTTGTGAGATGACTCCCATGGAGTTAATCATGAACACTAGGATTGTATCTCCTGACAAGGATATGAAGCTTTCAATTTCTATTTCTATACAGTGCTTTAACCTTCCTCTCATTTATGGGGTACAACACAGGACTCACTGATTTGATAGAATCATAGACTAGCACAGGTTAGGACGGGCCTTGAAAGATCATCTAATCCATCCTTATATAGGAAAGGAATCCTAGAGGTTATCTAACACCCTGTCCAATTGCACCTTGAAAATTTTCAGTGATGAAGACTCCACCACATCCCTGGAAAGGTTGCTCCAGTAATTGCTTGTTCTCATTGTAAAAAATTTCTTTCTTATATTGAGGAGAAATCTTTCCCAGTGTAACTTGTACCCATTAATGAGTGGAAGACCATGGCAATGTAACACTGTATCTCAGTTGTTCTGAAACCCTTCAGGGACAGATGCCTTTGCTCATATGAGAGTCCAGCATGCCCTTTTCATATTTGCATAATCATGGAAGCCTCTCCCAGGTCTGTATGAGAAAAAATGTACTTAGACAATTCCCCCTTGTAAGGGATCTTAAGGAACAAAATAACTAATTTTCCTTATTTTATATGAACATTTCAAAAGAGATGAATGCCACTCTCTTCTTCACAGCTGAAGTACTTGGATAATGACTTGGGACACTACCACCTCCTCTAAGTCTCTTCTCAGGACTGAACTCATCTCACAGACCTACTCAATCAAGGGAAAAACAAGTACTTTTAAGACTTTCTTTGCTTTTCCATCATGTTAAGGGAGTCTCTTGGACTTTGAGGCCAAGATTGTATCTTCATATATATTTGACATAGTGGAAGCAATTCTGTTCTACTAAAAAAAAGCCAAATAGTAAGTATAATAAATTTGTGTATACACAAGGAGTTTTAGGCCGAGAACCTACTGTGTGAAAAGAACTTTGTGCTATAAACAGCTGAGAATGTGATTCTGTTCAAGACAGTTCTTATTCCTGAATTGCATATACCAGTTGGAAATGATTAAGGAGTATTATAAAAAAGCACAATAAGCAAGTCCAAAAAATTACTAAGGAGATAAATATAGCTATATTTTTCATACTGCATAGGTATGAAAGGTAGGAAGGTACATTATGTTCTAGTCTGCCCAGACATGCAATATGTGCCAAAGACTATCACCCAGTAATTCCTGCATCAATTCTTTACAGACAGTTCCAGCCTAAGAGAGATGCTGATAAAGGATGAGATTACAAAACATTTGGGGATGTATAAATCAGTCAGCATGAAATCATAAAGGTGGCAGTTAAATTCTAAGCAAGTTAGTAAGAGGTGCAAGAATGCAGAATCAATGACCATGATTTATCTGAGGTGCAGAAAAGGACTGGAGACTGTTCCATTCAGCAATTGATTGGATAGGGAAAAAAAAAAAAAAAGAAAAAGAGAAAATGAAGTTCAGATGAGACAAAGAAAATTTAAAAGCGGGATGTGAATTGACTCTGCAGTTGGAACACTTCTGTTTGCCTTACTTATAATGTCTAAGGATATTAAAAATGGGATTTTCAAAAGAATGTAAGGAAATGAGTGTCCACACCCCTTTGAATGTAATGGCTTTTGACAAATTTTTCCGTTTCATGGGAAAGCCTGCATCAAGGATAGATAGATGCCACCAGCTGCCTAAGACAGCAACTGATTTAAAAGCAGCAAGAACCATAAACCTTTATTAAGAAAGGTGCCTAAGACATATTGTCTTGGACAAAGTAGAATTTTTTTATTGACTATGCTTCAAGAATGTATTCTATTACTGCTTCTTCCATTGAGAAGAGGAAGCTGCGTGCATTTTGGAAATAGACAACAGTAATCACAATAATTATTTTTGATACAATAAGAAATTGAAAAGTATTTAATTTTAGTAAAAGTGGTCTTAACGTCACTAAATAATTTTGTGATAGATCCCAGTACCTGGCGGGAGAGTGTCTCAGCTTGTGACAATGTGCTAATAGAGGGACTGTTGCAGCCATCAAAAGTGTTTCTTCTCGTACTTATCCTGTCCCGTTCGTTTTGTACAGCTGGAAAAGAATAATCATCTCATTTATTGACTTTAAAACACTGACACAAAGAATAATATCAGAACTTTACTAGATTTCAGAAGATAACTCTAAGAACTGAAAGGTATGACATTCAAAGAAGATGATCTGCTTTTAGCTCTGAGTGATGAGGAAGGATGATTATACATGTTTATAGTCGCTATCAGAACACTACATGCCTGTAAAATGCATGTATAACTAATTGCAGATAGACACTGAATCATCAGCACTTCTGTCACTGGCTTAATCACAGTCAGACCTCTTTCTTCCTTTGAACTTGAACACATGGTCTCAATTTCAACCAATGTAATAAGTCAGGCTTTATGATAACAGCAGAAATGGACATTTCCAGCCTGCCAAACAGGTCAAGTGGTACAACATCACCACTGAAAAAAATATCTCTCAGAGGAAGTATGAAAGCCCTACTCATGCTCTGCTGTGGGAAACAATGAAACAGGAATGAATCATGAATTTAACCCACCAGTAAAATAATTTTGCAACTTAAATCTCATGTTCCTCCTCAATGACATTGCATTCCTAGCCTGTTTATGGAACATTAACTAAGTTAAATGGAAAAAAAACAACAATCCAGCCCAAAACACAGTGCGCCAAAAAAGTTTTAGGACAGTAAATTCAGTAAGTTTTGTCTCATGGGGTCCAAAACCAGGCATTGAAACATCTTTGGATAAGGAATTTGTAATCAGCACATGCAAGGCTTATGAAGCAAGAAGGCATATTCTTGAACTAAAGAAAGAAGAAAAAAATGAAAACTAACAGTTAGGTCTTACTAAATCCTAGATCATATCCAAGATTAGGCCAAGTAAAATTAAAAAGAGGGAGGAAAAAAGAATTGCTCTAATGGAAATCTTTCTGTTGCATGAGGAATTTAATTGTCTTTTAAGAGCAGTAGATTTATTTCCAAAGACACATTTGCTATTTTGTGGGAAACAATCTGCATTACAGAATTTAGGAGTAGTACAAGAGGTTTCAATGGAAAAAAAAACCAAAAACTCTGTGTACTGAGTAGGTTCAGGGTTTATTTGAACAGTGCACACAGTTTATTCCAGAGGTGAAGTAACTTTTTTGCAGGGACACTCACTGCCTTTTATTAAGGTCACAGGAAGAAATCTTGCATGGTGATAAACACGTTGCAGACAGGAAAGAGAAAATATAACCTTTTGTAAAAGAATGCTGAAATAAACATTCAATGCTGACACAAACATAGATAATTAAAATAAGTTCAGCACTGATGAGTTTTGCAAAAATAGTAAGGTATTCTGACAACACACCACCGGTGAAAATCAGTGGTGGCGCACACTAAAACCACAGGTGGATGCTTTACTTTTCTTCTACATGTACATAATTTTAGATTATTAGACTGGACTATGTGGCTAAAGGTTTTTTGTCAATTCAGGCTACAATTGCCTTAACAGAGACTCTATGAGGAGGGTGGTACATTTGCTCAAAGAGGACTTGCAAAGCTTTTAATAACTGAAGCCTTTCTTATCTTTGTCCTGAAGAAAATAAACAAATTTGCTAGAAACTTGAGAAACTATCATAGACTCTATGCTACAATTATACTATGAAACATGCCCTGATCATGTAGAAAAGTTACAACAAAACAAAAGCAGTGTTGAAAGTTTTAGACACAGTGGGATCAGAGTTGGACAGAGTAGCATTAAGTGGCTTGAAAGTTTTGTGCCGTGCACCAGACTGCATAAGCATCCTGGGGGAAATGAGCTTTTCTCTGTTTTGGGCTCCCCAGCACATGAAAGATGCTGGAAAATTGTGTAGTGCTGGCAGGGGACTATGGAGATGTAATCCACAAGAAGCACAAGGTGAAGCAGAGACAGGCATCTTTGCTTATGTGGAAAAAAGAGGACCAACATGGATGTGAAGGTCTTAATTTCTGTAGCATACAGAAAATGGAGTCAGATTCTTCTCAGATGCATAATGAAAAGACAAGACGCAATGGACACAATACTAACTGCTGTAAGAGATATTCTAACTAGTTCTAAGGAAAAAACCCTTCCCAATGAGGGTGGTCAAGTATTGGAAGAGCTTGCAGAGTGAGAGGTTGTCGAATCCCCCCTCTCAGAGACTTTGACAGGGTTCCAAGCAACTTGACTGAACTTAGATGTCAGCCTTGGTTTAAATGGGGGCTGAACTAGATGAACTCCAGATGTACCTTCTGAGATAAACTATTCTTTAATTCCAGGTTTTGAAAGTCTGTAAAGCTCTGCTATTTGGAAAACTTCTAGAGCTGCTATCTATACACAGATCTTCCCCTTTCTTCACATCAGATTGATAAGGTATATACAATATGTTACTGACTTAATGGTTCAAATTGCAAAAGGCTAGTGTCTTAAAGGAGATTCACAATAGCAGGTAAAACTATTTCATACCCTGTGTAATGCTGTTTAGAATATCCCTATCCAGCTTCAAGGAGAAAAATCCATTTTAAACCAATAACTCAATCACTAGCAAAGTACTGCTACAGGACAGAGATTTAAGAGCATAAAGAAAAAGTTTCCTTTGTACAGATGAAAAGAGTGATAACCACATAACAAGAGAACTAAGCATTTACATTTCAGACTGGCCTGCAAGCACATGCATCATGTTTCAAACAAAAATGGTAGAAAAGTTTGTGACAAACCACTTTTGAATGTGTATTTGAAACGGATATGGACAACTTTTGCCTCTACATCATCACTGTCCTTGAAACAACAGCCCAAACAACAACAAAAAAACCCCCATCTAATAATAGCAATGCTCTCCATTCTCTATTGCTCTGCTCCTGTGGTGATCTGGTCCTTCCACTTTGACAGAATGACTGTGACACATTTCTCGTATCTGTCAGTGAGATACATAAGTAGCAATTTTCCTATATTAACCCCTAGGCAACTGAGATTTTTGGTTAATTAATGCCAACACTCCACTGACAGCAACCACTATCCTTCTCACTACTTTTTCAGTCAACTTCACAGTCTTTTGTCTGGCTAAAATGCTTCATATGTTTAAATTTAAGTGAAGAACCAGTAAATTGGCCCTGACATTACTTAGGGCAGGGGAAAAAAAGCCAGATAGTAAATTTACCAGATTTGGTAAACATTTTAAGTAAATTCTCATGGTTTGAAATATTCCAGCATATGGCTCAATATGTAAAAATCAATGAATTTTGGTGCCAGAATTAATGAATTAAACAGTTGCAAATTCACTTTAAATCCATGGACTTGCTGATGTCCCAAGTGCTAGAGCTGCTTACCCCACTTGAAAGTTAGAAGATGTATATTTCACCTCAATATAAAAGCACTTCCCCATTATGAAGGTATTGTAGCAGACTTTCCATTGGTTTATTCTGCTGGAGTTTTTTAGAATTTTCATTATATTTCAAAGCAGATTCAGATTTTTTCTCTTTATGTATCAAATAATAAATTACTGCATTACCTTCCTTTTTCATTCCTGCTCGAAAACACTTTTTTAAACGACAATATCTGCATTGATTCCTTTTGTCCTTGTCAACAATACACTGTCGGTTGAATCTATCAGAGACAAGAAAAGGTAAATGTATAAAGCATTAATAAAGTAGCACCCTGATTACAAAGAAGAAAACCAACTAATCTGTCCTGTCAGAATAATGTCTATAATCACAGACCCTCATCTTCAGTTACATTGATTATTCTTCTTTATTAACCAGTTTTGAGAGGTGTTTCATACCTGCTAATTTTTCAGGAATATATGTGTGTGCATAAACACGTGTATGCATTGGAATAGGCAAATGTGGAAAATTTTGTAGTTATGTACATCATTTACACCTCAAGTGTTTTGTGAGGTATGTCGGTAACTGGCTGCATCAAATGGCCGTGGAAGAAAAAAACAAAAGAAGAAAAGCTGCAAACAGGAAAAGGAAAGGATAATCAAGGAAAAAGCCAAATGTTGCTGGCATGGAGAAGCCCCTTTGCTGCAAAACCATTAGCCTTGTCTGGCAGGGTTTACTCTTTCTGGGAGATAACAATGAAAAGAATGCATGTTTCATCCCTACAGGAGGCAACCTAAACAGGAAGTGAGAGGAACCAACACAATGAAGTAAAGACTTGAGGAAATACATGGAGCATGACACTGCATGCCAGCTCACCCAGGCTATTATGCACATCTAAAGGTGTGCCTAAAGGGAATGCATATGAGCCATTTGCCCAAGGTCTGCCTTTTTTTCTTTGTACGTGTTTTTTAGATAAACCGGCTGTGCAAAAGCACAGCTCTTCCTGAAACCACCTACGTCAGCTCTTGACACACTGTTTTAGGGGTATGTCTATGCTATATCACTGTGCTATGTCTATAAGGGAGAGGTTTTCTTATAAGAATATTATGCGACCAAAGAAGAGTGTAGGAAACAACATTTCCAGTAACAAGCCATTTGTATAAAAGTTTTATCATTTCCCATGCAATGGCACAGGGGGGACAGAGGATGGGGGGTACAGTCAGTTCACCAGACTTTGTCTCTGCCGCTGCTTCCACCTCAAGGAGAGGAGTCCTCTCAGTCTTCACCTGCTCCATTGTCAGGTTCCTCCAAACAAAGACAGTTTCCCTCGAACTTCTCCAATGTTAGTCCTTCCCATGGGCTCAGTTCCTCATTAACTGCTCCAGCATGGGTGCTTTCCACAGCATGCAGTCCTTTAGGATTGGGCTGCTCCAGAAACAGTTCAACAGTCTTGCCAGAAAACCTTCTCCAATGTGGACTCCTCCTTTCATGGGGCCACAGGTCCAGCCAGGAGACTGATGCTGCACTATCTTCCCACAGGGCCACATCCTTCTTTCAGGCATTCATCTTCTCCAGAAGGGTGTCCTCCATGGGCTGCAATGGATATCTGCTCCCGTGTGGATTTCCATGGGTTTCACAGAGACATCTGCCTCATCATGGTCTGCACCATGGGTGGCAGGAGAATCTTTGCTCCAGCACTTAGAGCACCTCCTCCCCCTCCTTCTTCACTGAACTTAGTGTCTGTAGAGCTGTTCCTCTCTCATGTTCTTACTCCTCTTTTCTCTGGCTACAATTATTTTTTTTTGTACAATAATAGTTCTTTCTTCTTAAACACATTATCTCCAGTGGTACTACCACTATTGCTGATAGGCTCGGCTTTGGCCATCTTGGAGCTGGCTACCACTGGCTTCACCAGAAAGTGGGGACCCTTCTGATAGGTTCTCACAATAATCCACTTTTGTAGCCCCATTGCTACCAAAATCTTGGCATGAAAATCCAATATACCCCTTCAGTGATTTGTTCAAACTCATTGAGTTTTCACTATATTCTGCTCATGATTCAAAATGGACAGTTTATCTGAACGTACACAGATAATTTCATCAAACATGGTGCAGTGTGATATTTTGGGCACCATTCAGAAGTTAACAGATTGCTATTCAGACAGGGGGAAATAGCTGCTCAAAAGACCTGCGTGTCACTCCAAGTGGAAATATGTGCAGATGTGTTTGTATAGCCCTTAAAACAAGACTCATAAATCTTAGACTTTCTATTCAGAAACTACCTTCATAAGGAAAGAATTTCAGAAAACATTTAAGAATTAGAGTTTTCACATTGCAGTGATAATTTTTCCTTTTTTTTTTAGGAGATGACCTATTTAATCATAAATCAAAGAGTGAAACAGTTTCTGAGTGATGCAATGATATCAACAATATCATCAAGCATCTGGAACATACCTTCTGGAATGTGTAATATCAAGTAGCATTCATTAATAAAGAGGTGAAAATCCCCTGATGTAGTTTGAAAGTTCTGATAAGGTCTGAATATAATTTTGCTTAAATTCATTAATTTAGTGCCTCTAGATGAACTTTTGGAATACCTGCAGGAATAGACGTGATTTTTCCTTATGCTACGTCTAAAGAATCCCTTGCATCCGTCGCAGCTGGAAGCACCATAATGTTTTCCGGTTGCTCGGTCTCCACATATTGCACAGAGGCTACTGACCCCGTTGTCAGCAGCATTCATGTTGACAGCTTCTCCTGAACTGTCTGACAAGAAACAAGAACATACATAGTTATGGATCAGACTTCCAAAAACCACCCCACAAGCAAGTTGTACTTAAATGGAGGCTTTTCCTGGTCTTTTCTCTTTTAATTGCCACTTATGATTGATACAGCATGACCCATTCTATTATATCTGATTCTAACTGACGTGAACACTTTCAAAGTGATAGAGATATTAAAAGAATTTATGAAGTTCATAACAACAAATTATTGTGTTCTAAACTCTTTTCAGCTGAAAGGTTAAAAATTGAAGTGCACTTCTGCATTTATACATTCCTAATAACATGAAGAGGAACCTTGGCACAAAAACAGTCTTAATTCATAAAGATCTCATGTATCAGTTCTCATACAAAATGGCAATAGCTGGCAACTCTCATACAAAGATTTGTGACTTTAAAACAAGAAACAGAAAAGAAGGAATTTGTACAACTTAATTGAAAAGAAAAAACAAACCAACAAAAATATGTGCTAAGAGCACTGTCTGTTATTTCCTTGAAGATTTTTGACAGGAGCACTGGTGCAGTCTTTCCTTGCACAGAAAATTAGCTACGTGATTAACAATTAGTCACTGAATATGGTAAACACTACTGAATAAATTCACCTGAAATCAAACCAGATATACTTATTCTTTGAGTCACAGTGTAAACAGAAGTGTTCAAACAAACAACTGCAAAATAGCTTTTACTTTTTTGCTTCTGGTTTAAATTGAAGGAAAACATACCCTAAGCATTTGTAGCTATTTTGTCCAGGACAGGAAAAAATGTCACATTAATTAGATATGCAGACATGAATTAAAAAGTCAAGTACCTGAGCTCATGAACAGGATACAGGATGAACAGTAAAATGGCTAATATTGATACATAGTATTATTCATATTGTATAGATCCAACTGAAATGTATAATACAAATGCATAATAAATTTTTCCTTGTGTCCCACAGAGCTTAAAAGTTAAAGAGTTTTTTAGATACTTTAGATACAGAGAGAAGCAACATTTCTGGGGTTTTTTGTTTGTTTTACGAAGCTGCAATTGATAGGAATTACTTAAAAATTTATTAAAAGAAAGAAACCTTAGAAGTAAAAATTCAGTTATGTAAAGACCTTATTTTAAAACTAGGATTGTCATGGAAAATTATAAACTATTTTTAAACTAGGTTACAGAATTGCTTTAGAAAAATATAAGGCATTTCCTTTGGAGTTTTGTAACTTTGTGTCATAGAATAATTAAAAACACAGTATGTAAATGTTATAACGAAATATTTCACAGAAATATAAGTAGTGTGTGTGTGTATAAATATATATATGTATGTACGGGCACACTTTTTTTCTTTGGCATTATTCTGAAGCAAAATGTCTAGAAAATTGACTTGATGTTGACAAATTCTTTGATTTCAACAGAATTGTGTAATCTTTCTGAATGTGGTTTGTTAAACTTCTCTAAATGTTCCTTATTAATTTAAACAACTAGAAAAGATACACAGGAAGGTTCATAATGGGCAGCTTTCAGTTCCAAACTAGCACTGTAACAAGACAATGTTTTTATAACTGTTGTAACAAAATACTTAGGTTAAACTCAAAACATACTCTAAACATAAAAAGGCTGCACCTGATAATTAATAATTATCAAGCTAATCACTTACAGTGATAATTTAACCAGCTCTATTGCAAACACATAATGCAACCAAGCACAACCTCCCTAATCTGCCTTCCCATTTTATTTAACATTAACAGATCCAAAAGGGTGCTATTCAGCAAAAAAAAAATGACCAATGAAATACCTCTATTAGAACAATAAGCAGAGAAATCATCTAAAGGTATATAATCATTATTGACAGCTACAAATTTAGTTAGCACATAAAGTTCTGTTTTTTCTTCCTAAATTGATAACCAAATCTACCCTTCTGTTTACTAAGCTTGCTGTAATTTAACATCAGAAATCCAGATAAAACTTAAAGCCTAACAATAAAAACGTAATTAGGTTCTATATGGCAGGAATATGTGGAAATGCAGGTGCTAAATATTTTTCCTGCAAATCACTACATATTGTTTCTGCCTTTTAAAAAAACATACTACTACAGATCTATGCATGTTACTTTAAGACACAATAAACCAACATTTTTAGTGTATTAAAAGATTTGAAAGGCCATTTTTTTTTTTTGGTCAGTTCTTGATGGCATAATGAAATGGTATGCTTTTTATTTCAAGTATAAATTATTGACAACACTTCTTAAAATTTGCATATAAAAAAATCTGCTTCAAGTGTTACATTAGCCAAACGCAAAAACTTTTTCTCAATTAAACGTTATCCTCTAGAAAGCTGATGTGATTCTTTTTAAGTCACTCTTGTGCATATATACACATAGCTAGAAAGGCTAGATTAACACTTAAATTAAAAAAAAAATTATTAGTCCAACAATTAGAAACTAGTCATCAAGAAACAGTAGCTAATTTCTTTCACAAACCTCTGGATAATTTTGTCGTTTCCTTTTGAAAGTTATATACAAAATATACTTCCATGTCCAAACTGTCAATACTAGTTATTCATTCGTCTTATAGTAAATAAAACAACTGCTGAATAGACTTTTTTTTTGCCTTTGATTAACAGACTGGTGACAGTACAGCTAGTTTATTATATATAACCTCTCTTTTATTTTCCTTAAAGAATTATAATGTTACTAACTCAGAGTCAGTGATGAAGTGTAAGAGAACAGATTTGTAGTTTAAAAACAACCCCCAAATGCTCCATTAATAAAACATTTAAGTAATACCTTATAGCATTACTAGACTTCACTACTTCTGTTAACTGGCTTGAATTTGCCTCACAGGGCAGAACTCACCATTGCCATTATACAGAATCTGCATAGTTTCGAACTCCAGTGCTGTATACGTTGGATCTAAAACTTCACTGTAGTTTGCCATTTCCATGTCCAGAATTGGTTCTGAGAGCCGCATCATTGAATGCAAAAGCAGTGGAAAGCTGTTCAAATGTAAAACCTTCCCATTCTGTTTCACAGTGATTGATAATCCAAAGTTAACTATAACTGTGTCACTTACGTGAAGCAATGGGAGGAGCTGGAAAACTGCTTCTGTATGCTGTATTTTACCTGGGTATTTTTTTTCTTTTATGATACAGTGCAACCCTTCTGATAATCTTGGAATGCTTTCTGAAATAATCTTATCAGGAGTTGTATTGGCTCCAGTTCTTGCATGAACCCAAGGACGTGCAGGAAGCTTCCTATTCCTCAAGCTTTGCTGCACATTTTGTTGTCAATGTTGGTACAAACAGTTCTAAACAAACTACTCTGGTTGTTCTATAGGGAGAATGTAAGTTCATATGCCATTTTGCTCTCTCACTTCAGAACAATAAGGAAATGTGATATGATTATGGACTATCTCCAACTCTACCCAAATCACCCACCTACACGTTTTAAAAGACAGCTGTAAAATCTCCCATTTTACAGCTGATAGTGTTCTTTCCCACTGGCAATGACCTAGCTCTGTAGGCATCCTTAAGCAAGGCTTCAAGTCACACAAGTCAGCAGCAAGGCCAGTTCATAAATCCCCTCCATCACACACTGTGCTGCTGCAATGGTTCCAGGCACTGTACCCTGCAGCCTCTCAGTGGCTTCCTGTTCTAACCCTTCTTCATACATGATGTGATGGCTGCATAGCATTTCCCAGCACCATTTGGATGTACAGGGGGAAAGGAAATATTAGTCACCTTCTCTATCTCTGGGTAGGTTCACAGCTCATCAGTTGTAGACATGGCATGTACAAACCCAGTTAAAAACCCTCCTCTAAAGCTGCTTGAATCTGTGCCAAATATATAACTGAACAGCAGAATCTCACTTGCTAATCTGGTGTTTTCAAATGTTGGATAGCAGAATTTCAAATGTTATTATTCTCAATACATTCTTTACAGAAAAATACGCTTTACACTGCTGAAAAACAGTTACATAAAGATTACATATGTAGGAAAACTACTCAGTTTATGCCTAATTAACAAGAGCCAGTAACTGTATATACAGCGTTGAAATGTATATTTGAATGGAAAAGTTCCTACTCAGTAAAAGTAGCTGTAAAAGGGCACCATAAACCAATTCCTTGATTAAATAAATAAATAAATATTTTAAAAAGTAATTTATGACAGACAAGTTACCAATGAAGGAGGAAAATTTACTCAAAAAGACCTAGGAAAAAAGCCTTTAAAAATTCATCCTTCTAATATCCATGTCTCCAGGGTTACCTGAGAGTCACAAATCATCTTGTTTCCTTGTGGACATGTAGATGCAGTCTCAGGTCAGTTCTCCTCCTGACTCCAGCAGAGCCCAGTAACATAATTATGACAACAGGATTCTTGTATAATTCACAGACCCATCCCTAAACCAAAGCACATTTACAGTTGTGTTACTGCTTGCACAAATTCTCCTCAGATTTTGGAGGGTCTCCACATGGGCTGTGCTTTTCAACCTACTGCTATCCATTTTCCTTTAAACCATTAATTCCATTATTATATTTAATGAGATATCAAAAAACTGCAGAAGTTACTTTTTAAAAAGACCAACTGATATGACTACAAATACTTCCTGTACATGACAGAAGACATACAAAAAATGGTAAAATTTAAAGATATCTAAGAATACGACTGAAATTTTAGAATATTTACTACATGCCTACAGTCATGGAAAAAATTACTCAGAAAGTATCATTTCACAGTACAGGAAGTGTACAAGGTTTCACAATATTTAAATACAGCTAATATTTCTTTCTTTTACTTAAAGAAGTATATTAAATTAAGATTCATGAAAAGCTATTTGTTTACAGTCAATATTGTTTAGGAAATCACTGAATTTTATCATGAGATGAAATAATTTTATATTACCTGATGGCTCAGTTTGCGAAGTGTCTTCTCTAGCAGAATTTGTTGCATTTGCTACAACCATTTGTTGTATTTGTATAGTATTTCTATTAAACAAACTACTAGTTGCATAACAAATGATTCATTGCCTTAATATGCTACTTAATATAATATAAAAAGGCTTACATGTTAACTAGAATTATCTATTATTTGTCAGTGTATACGTTTTGATAATATGTTCTAGAAATATTATCTGGCTTTTTAATACCAAAATCACATGCTTACAAACATATCCATTGAAATTTTTTATTTCAAAAAGCCAGTCCTGAAAACATTCTGGCGTACAAGTAAATTTAAAATACAGGAATGAATGGAAGATGGAAGATATCATGTATGACATGATCAAATCCTGCTATTCCCTCTGCTTTTAGCAGAACTTCTTCAATGCTGCCAACACAGGTCCCTTAGTGACTGCTAAAGAGAGGGAATGAATTGACCCTTCATACTTCTGTCATATGAAAACTCATTTCAATTGATTTTTTAATATGGAAAAGTGTATGCTATAGGAAAGACATTCTTTATACTATTTTTTCATGTTTTGCTAAGGAAACTTCTTACAGTCAAATCTTGCACTCATAAAAATGTGCTTTCTGGGGGATTTTTGGCATCATGAAGTACATCATGAACAATTAATGTATACTAAATCACTATAGTAAAATATTAATATGTTTTCTTTCAGCCTTAGGTGGATTAGAATGCAGTTCTGGAATTAGAGCAGTTGACGAAAGAAGCTAATGATGAACAGCTTTTAGTCTTATGTCAGTTCAAGCTTTATACTGTTCACTAGTCTTCAGACTCCCACACAGCAGATTTCTTTTCATATTGGACACCTGCACTGTTTTTAAAATTCTGAATGGCACTGCCACTTGTGTCTAAAATAGTCTAAGCCAAGTCATCTACTGCTGAGAGCCAAGAAATATCAGCCTAAGGCAAGCAAAAGTTTTAAAACTGTGTAATTAGTCAAAGTGCTAAGCACTTCTTTGAGATAAGTGAAAATGTAAATTTGAGTAAGAAATTATTTCTCAAAGTAAATTTTGCCGTAATTGTGAAGAGTAAGCTACACAATAATGGTTTTGTTCATGTGGTTTTCTTGCTTTTTCTCTTTAAATCTGATGACCTCAGGATCACATACAGAAAGCATTCCTATCTTATCTTTAAGACTATTAACTCTGTTAATTGTTCAGCTCTCCATATTAAATGTAATCATTCTTTCTGACTGGGGTATAAAATACAGCACAACCTAATAAAATCAAGGTTATTTCCATAAAAAGTCTTCCTGAAAACAAAAACAAATCTCAAACTACTATCACCACTGAAATAGTTTTGGTTTTCTCTCTCCTTTTTTTTTTTTTTTTTTTTTTTAATAAGTAGCAATATGTCCTTTTGCGTTTCCAGTTTAGTAAGAAATGTGGATTGCCAGAAAAAAGTGTTAATTCAAAGGGGTTTTTTTCTTGTTTCCCACGTATTCTGGGTAAGAACACACCTTCACTCTATTTCCTGCTTTGCAAGTACAGTGAGTTGTAGTGGACATACTTGGAAGGCATCCTGTTTTTGCCAATAACCTGTCATATTTATCCAGAATGCTGGCAAAACACACATTTTGATCTGTTTCCCCTCTTGATGGTTGGCACATGTAGGACATGGAGGCCATACTAAAAGCCCTAAAGAAACCATATGAGCTGAGCCAGAATGCCTCCCTACTACAGTAAACCCAAAGACCTCCAAGCCAGAGAGTTTATTTGGCAAAAGCTTGCTACCTAGGAAGCAGTGTGAAAATTTCCACATACCCATGGGCAATCTCATTTTTGGCTTACAAAGATACACACCCACATAATGCCACAAACTGAGCTTCCCTCTCCTGGAACACACCCTCAGTGCCAGAGAGAACGCTGCTAGTCACCACCACATCAGCTCTGCTGACACCCACCCCCCAAGTGCTTCATACATGGTCCATGAGTAATGACTGGGAAATGTTTGCATGTATTCTAAAACATAAAATTATGACATGTCTGACATGGAAAGCTTTGTAACACTGTGGGATTAGTTGATTTGATAGAGATTGCTGGCTTTTTATTTTTTAAATAAATAAAAATGTTAGAGTTGGATCAGATCTAAAAAAATGTGCATTACCATGCTTCTTCAAAAAGAAATAGCCTTTTGGTTTAACACCTAGGTAACATGATGGAAATACGGCTACAGTCCTCTACAAATCTAAGATATTACACCAAGGCTTGTAATGTTGTCATGCCCGCCCCCGTCTCCCTCCCCAAAAAAGTTCAGAGCCAAACAAGGACAAAGCTGCCTTTGAGCTGGTTAATATGAAAGGATTTTTCAGAACAATTTATGAATAATGAGAATAAATATATAGCACAAAGGTTTCCACTAAGGTGACCAAAGGCATCATCTCATACTATTCAAACCCAGAAACAACTATCACCTTCAACAAGTAAATTTACGGCACTTAGACTTTTCACTTTGTCCTAAAAAAAAGTGGTTAAACAAAACACCAGAAAAGCAAAATCAGTACCAGAACTGAGTAACAGGTTTTCACGGCACACTTATTAGGCAAGGTGGTAAGATTAGCTGCAACAAATCATGCCAGGTGAAACTGAAGTACAGATCTTTGCAGGAAATCCAGGTTAAGCTTGTTTTCATTACTCACATTTTTAGACACTTAGACCACCCCAGGCATTCTATAGAAAAGAGATCCTTACACATATTGAATTTGCCTCTTTTTTCAGTTAAATTGGTCATTCATTATGTTGAGTTCCACTCTAACATGCAGCATATATAGGGTTTTTTTATAAATTATGTTGAGGGTTGTGTTTATTTTTTTTGGCGCAACAGGGAACAGACAATTATTGTGAGGTCTGATTGTCTTCATATTTATGTTTTTGGCTTAAAATATTATTTGTCTTTCAGAACAACCAGCTACAACTTCAACGGTTGTGTATGTGAATAAATACAAAAAACAAAGAATATGCCTGGTGTCTGACTTGTCAAATAATATGGACCCACCCTACAGCACTCTTTAGAGTTTGAAATAATCCCAAAATAGTTATTAACATGCCAATGAGTAATCTACTTCAGAGTTTCAAAGCTGAGTAAGAGATCTAGTACTCCAAATTCTTTGATGAGCAATTTACAATTTTAATCTTGCATCCACTTTGGTATTTGCCTTTTCAGTAGCTGAGGGAAAATATCAAAGGAATATGAAAGCTCTAAAATATTTTGAGCCTGAAGAATAGTTGCTGCAGGATAATTTTAAGGATAATTTACACTTGCTGAGGACATAGCTTGCTTTCAGATTCTCCCTCTCTATTCCAAATATAATTCACTCCATCTTATTCTAAAAGGATAAATGATTTATTTATGCACTTTATATACCACAGTGTCATTGAGGGTATATGATGCTCGGACAGCAACAGTAATATAATGGTGTCATATGCAAAGAGATGTTGCATCCACTCTTAAGGTGAAGGTAGACAAAGTCATCTGGTTTATCTGATTTTATTTATCACTTGCACATGCACACATATATCAATGAGTGACCTGGGTAGCATGTCACAAAGTGTAAGACACATTGCAGTTCACAAACCCTTATTTGTCTTTTCTCTTTAACAGAAAGGTGTTTTGAGATGATTCTGACATTGTATTCACTCAAAAGTTTCACACAGCAAAATTATTAAGGCAGTATATTCTTCATTTTGCAGATGTCCCATGCTACTGTTTGTTAATGGTTTAGTGAAAGTCATGGTGTATCTGTGACAGCCTTTCAGCAATTAACACCACCAGCAGGAAATATTCAGGGAAAAGCCATCTCATGGCCAAGAGGTCAAACATGGACCGTTGCATTACGGGCCATCACTAAATGTCAGCAGCTAGCCGCACAGCTGCACTGGGGGAGAGCATTGTGGCAGGGTGAAGGGAGACTCAAGGCCATGATGGTGCCAGCTGAACTAGCACATTTCTAGGGGAAGATTTAGAAGGATGAGTAATGGTGAAGTGGAAGCTTGAAGACTCATTCAAAAAGGAGGTTGAGCAGTGCCCTCCTTGCTCTCTACAGCTTTCTGAGGACAGGAAGTAGACAGGGATGAGTAATGGTGATCTCTTCTCCCTCATATGCAGAGATGGGCTGTATGGGAATGGTTCAAAGTAGTGTCAGAAGAGGTTTGAAGTGGATATTAGCATAAATTTTTTTACCAGAGGGTGGTCGAACATGGAAGATTTCCAAGAGAGGTGATCAGTGCCCCAAGCCTGCCAGTGTCTAAGAGGCATTTGGACAATGCTCATCAAGGTTTTAATTTGATCAGCATTGATTTGCTCAGGCAGTTGGACTAGATAGCTGTTGTTCCCCTTTCAACTGAAACATTCTATACTATTTCAATCTCACCTAGTCTAGTGTATCCTAGTATTTTCTATTCAGTCAGAACACAGTATGACAGATGCAAGGGTTAGGTAGTAAAGACTAAGGATGCAGAATAGTTATGCTCCTTTTTCTGGCCATTCCAGGAAGATGTCCACAGGAGGCTGCAAGCCATGTAGATATCAAAGGTTATGCAGATTTAAAATCTTGTTTTATGTACACATGTGTTTATACACAAGTATGTACACACAGGAATCTATTGTCAGTGTTTTTGCGACAGCTGAATTTGCCTCTTGTATTACCACTGGGTTTACCTACAAAAATTAATCTGACTGGGGGGAAGCTCTCCCTTCTACATATGGATTCTTAGGAATTCTTCACATTGTACTGTCCATGTCCAGATTCTCTTCATGAACTAATAGATTTGTATTTTGCCAGTTCAATCCATTTCTGGGCTTGCTTTGTGTCCAGATTAACAGTAGATTTGCTAACCCTATCTGAGGTAAGCAGGCACTATTAGAAAATTGTACATATTTATTGGGAGGAAGGATAAAAACCAGGATACTTTCACTTTTTACATTGCAACAGATTAGGTTTACTCTTATGTATGTGAATTACCATTAAGTACACCTTGGTACTTATATTTCTATTTTAACTTAATATTCTTTAGTTCATTTTATTCTTGAAAACTCACTATAGCCATGAAGTGTTGACTATTTAGAGGGCTTAAAGGATTTTTGTAGCATAGAATTTTGTGCTGAGATTTGCTGAAGTACAGTTAAATGACTGGATACACTTGTTAATTATTTGCTTAAATCAGGTAACTTATTATTTTCTGCTACACACAGGAAAATTAATCAGAGAGTTGTCCTGGAGAGCACAGTGAAATGAGAAGAGGAAAGAGTTCAGGCATAAGATAAAACCTAACCATCATGCTACTGATAAGCAAGACTAAGCACTCCTGTTCAGTCATCCCCAGGTGATTAGTAATTTCTTAATAAGCCTTCTTGGCAGGTTTTATACAAACCTGCTCATAAACAATGTTTTATATAGCTAATTAGATAAAATTAACTTACAATTTACCCATAGTTATCTTAGAAATACCATATAATAAGGTTTTTTTTTCCACAGATAAACACTCTTGCCTTTGTCATACACAATAAAAGAGTTCAAAAAGAGGTTAGCCAGTATCAAGGCAAGGTTTGTTTGGTATTTTTTTTTTTAGCCTTGCCTGGAATCTTTCTTTTCCTTCTTCAATTAATAATAGCAAATCTTCTAATTTCAATATTCTATCCCCTGGTGAATGAGTTATGTATTCTACATAACATGTCAAAACAAACTCACTACACTTCTGCCCATGCTAGTGACTATATAACTCTTGGTCCTACATAAAAGGCAAATTAAATAACTGAAAAATCAGACAAGTGCCATTCTTTTCAGTTACTCTGTCTAAAATTAAAATTTTTAACTAGAGCCTAAGCTGACTCATCACATTCCTGCAGAAAGAACGTTGTGTCAATACACTCCGTTTAACTCTTCAAAGACACTAGCATGGTTATGCTTAGCTTAACAACTTCTCTAATTGCTATTGTTACAAAAATGAGTTAAACAGAAGTTCAGAGCATATTAAAGGCTATCAGTTTAGAGTGCAACTATGGCAAACAAACAAAACCTTCAAATACTCTCTGAACAAAAGAACAATGAGAAAGCATAAAGGCATATTCTCTGTTTCCACCATCCTTCTGATCAGCTCTTTAAAGTATCAAAATAATTCTATTTTATGCATCAAAATAAGTTTTTAGAATAATTCACAGCCTAGGAAGGCATGTGTGTACAATACCCTGATTTTCATAAAACCATAGAATGATTATGGTTGAAAAAGGCCTAAAGGTCATCTGGTTCCAACTACTCTGCCACAGAGAGGGACGCCTGCCACTATACCAGGCTGCTCGAAGCTCTATCCAGCCTGACCTTGAGCTCTTTCAGGGATGGGGCATCCACAGAGTGGGGCATCCACAGCTTCTCTGTGGATGCCTTCTCAACCTCTTCCAGTGTCTCACCATCCTCACAGTAAAGAATTCTTCCTAATATCCAATCTAAACCCACTGTCTTTCGGTTTCAATCCTTCCCTCCTTGTCCTATCACTACATGTCCTTACAAAACATCTTTCTCCAACCTTCTTGTAGGCTGCCTTCAGATACTGACACTTGCTATAGGGTCTTCCTGAAGCCTTCTCCCTAAAATTATTACATTATATTTCTTAAGAGAACAAAGTAATTATTGCTTTCACCAGACATGAACTGACAATACTTATCTCCTTGAAAATTCAAACAATGGTGCTGTCTTAAGAATCAGGGAGGTGAAGGACACCTGGTATCTTTATTGGCAGAGACATCTATACTCTAAGCACAGAAAATTCAGATCCCAGTGAGCACAAAGGTGAATCCTCTGGAGAGAGAGCTCAAGTCTTTGCTTTGCTGTACACATACAGATAGCCTTCAATTGGCCAGTGGTTGTCTCTTTAATTTTAACAGGTTAGGTGTGTTCCCAGGTAAGAACAAAATATTGAATACTGTGACTTTCACAGAAGTACAGATATATCTGCTCCCAACAGATTTTAAACAGTGATTTTAGCAAGCTCAAAATCAGTAGAAGTCCATTTTAAAAGCTAATGGTAAAAATTAGAAAATAAGTTGGGCTGCATCTCTTTAACTAATGAAGCCAGAACACTGATTGATCTGAGCAGGAAAAAAATTCACTGGCATGGAAGATATAAGAGAAGTGGTCTAGTAAGGTTTTAATTAGTCTCTATCTTGAGAGGACGTAAGAGGAAATGGTCATAAGAAATGGTCATAAGTGCAGTTATGCAAAAAACACAATGCAAGATAAAATAGGAAAAATTATGTGTAGCTGCAATAATGTAGATTACATGATCAAGTTTACCTCCAATAGTATAGATAAAAGTGGGGTCTGCATGGATTTTCCAGACCTGAACAATATTCATATGGCTGTATTCCTTGTTCTTAATGTATTCTTGTAGGAAGGCTCCATTATTTTATCTGAGAACTTTGCAATCAGTAAGATTATTTCCCCATCTGTGAGAGAGGGACAAACTATAGTACTCTTTTAATAAACAGAGAAATGAGGCAAAGGACAACTAAAGATAGGGTTTATGACACTTGAGTCCACGTGTCTATAATACGTGTTGCCTGCACACAAACCAAACATTCAATTCCCTCTGTATATAATGATCAGAAACAGGCACATCTAAACAGATTCCTCAAACTTATCTTTAACAGGAGGTTAAAAGAACAGAATCATCTCCATTTCTTCCCACTGGTTGTCTAACTAAAGTGTTCCAATAACTGCAACACCTAGAGTTAGGTAAGTGAATCTACACAAAATACTCCCCAAAATCTGAGAAGAGAGCTGAAGGTGGAGAGCCTGGATGGAGACCCGCCTCCTACAATTTCCACTGGAGCATGTTCTCAAGACTGAAAATAATCATATGGCACAACTGCCAGAGCTTATGAATACAAGGAAAAAATCCTTTATATCTTAAAAAAAATTAAAATATTTTTAATATCATAGTTCAATAATTAATGTTTTCACCAACTTAAAATACATTTCAGAGAGTGTGAGCTTCAAGAAAAGAGTGAGTCAACTTCACAAAAATGGCAATATGTGAAATCATAAAATGATGTATTATACCATTTGAGGATTAACAGAATTAGACTTAAAAATCAAACTAAAAATATGCTAGATGAAGAGCATTCCTCAGAAAGCAACAAAGAAAATATTAAGTTACTATATCTAAATGGGGGACCGTTGTCCTGCATGGTCTTGCCTGCACTTCTGGTTTGTGAATGGGCACCCAAAATCCTCATGACCAAAGGACAGGACTATAATTTTCTTTAGAAGGTGCACAAAGCACACAGGTTCTTTTCCTGCCTGATACCTCCTCTGGCCTGACAACCAGAAATACAAGGTATGCAGAAGACACGGGTCACTTCCCCACCTTGCTGGGACACTGTTCAGATGCATCTCCTGGGGCCAGGACTGTGACGCACATACACAGTCACAGGAACAGCTTGAAGTTCAGCTGCCTTTTCAAAGCTATACTCTATTTTGATAAAAAGGAGAAACCACAAAAGATTTGTTAAATTTATCTCCCAAGACACACAAAAGTTGTTGCACACCAAAGTTTTGGAGCCTTCTCTAAAACAATGCAGTAAAGATTCACATATTTTCATTTGATTAAGGAGAAAAAGCAGCTGTGAACTGTACTTGCTACTGTTTAAATGCCCTGACAACACCTGAAGTTGATTAATCTTCTAGATAACAACGCTTTAACTAGACACGTGAGAAAATATCTAAGGTGACAGTCCACTTTTGATAAGTGAGTTTTGTTAATAAATTGGCATTTAAAACACATAAGTATTTAAATACTCCTATTTGATTTATGAGAATGGCAAAAGTAACTTCCTGTGAAAATGTAGTCCTTCAGCTTCAGAAAAGAAGCAGTAGAAAAGACTGTCCTAATTAAAAATTACTATTTGTTCAGGAATCTGGAAAGTTGTCAGTAGCAGCTGTATGCAAGGAAACAAAGATCACTTAGGTGACAGAAATGTCACTACTGGTTGTATCCTATTTATGTTCAAGTAGATTATACATACAACAAAAAAGCTATTTGAAAACTTTCAGAATTTGCACGAGTGGAAAAATAGGACTAACATGATTTTCTTTTTAAAGTGATGTAAGGTCTACAGTCAGAGTCTAGCAGTTGTAGTGTATGACTGCTAAATCTATCAACAACACAACAGCCGAACCAAAAAGAATAGCAGTGTTGGTTGTTTGAAGTGAAATTCCTGGTTGGTCTAATAAAGATATCACTTCTTGCTAAAACTTGGGCTTTCCTGGGCTTTTGAGTAAGTTAAACTCTGAACAACACTGTTACACTTACTTTAAAAAAAAAAAAAACATATAATAAATCTTAGGGAAACATAATATTTTCCAGTTGAAGACTGATGTGACTTGTTTCATTTGATCTACATAGTGTTCTTGGGGGGGGAAAAAGAAACAAAACTACAGTACTGTTTTCTATTGTTATCTTGAAAGGAACAGTTGAAAAACATCTGAAAACCAACCATTCCTGGGAAGTGTGGCAGAAGTAATTGCTTTAGGAATCCAAAGTGTACAGAATCATTGGATACTAAAAAAATACCAAATACTAAAGACACAATCTTTTCTGTGACCACTTTGATCTTACATAAGTGAAGTAATACTTTTCATTATTTAGGAGAGAAAAATAAATAGTCAAAGGTGAAACAGGATATGTTTTTTACTAATTTCCAAGACTGAAGGGAATTAAAATGACTAAAGTAATATTGTAGGAGATTGTGGTATTACATTGTTTTGAAGTGAAGGAAGAAAAAGAAAAGGAAAAAGAGAAATAAATAATAAAATTAGAAAGAAAATATTACTTTGAAAGTTATTCCTGAAAGGGATCCGAATATAAAACCAGTCAAGAAAGAAGAGATACAGGAGAGAACTAAATGGCTGGGTATTTGTGCAACACCCATTGGCAAGTTTTATGAGTCCAAAAGGAGGAACCCAATCAAACACTACTATGGACGTAAGGAATCTTGAATACACAGTTTTTTCCCAGCTATTCCTCTAATTCTCTCCCCAGTACAGGACTGTTCTCCAGTTGTTTACCAGTACTAAAATTCACAATGAAGAATTTATTCCCTAAGAATCACAACAGCTTTCTAGCCTGCCCAGACTAAATTACTAGCATTAATAGCACTCCCTATTTTTCAGGTGTATACATAAATAAAATTACCAGGATGGACTTGGTTTGAAAAAATTGACTTAGCTGTCTCAAACAGCTGTAATTAAGACACTGCAATATCTGATAATTTAGCCAGAATAAGAAGACCAGCCAATCACTTCTGGACTCATTTCCTACAGCCAGCAGAACTCATCTACACCTCCTGCTATCTGTCATTCATCTGACAGTGAATGGCATTTCTGCTTCCATCTATGCAAGAAGCGGAGTTAAAAGCTGCCATTACAGCTGGAATTAAGGAGTGCTAATGGCTTGCCAGCCATGTTCAGGGCAAGAGAATGTAGATCTTACTGAAGGAGACTAAAAGGAGTTGGTTTGCCCATCTCAGGAAAGTAAAAAGTGAGAGGGAGTTTGTTCTACAAATAAATAATGCACTGTAAGCTACTTAAGGGAAAAATTTATACAAGAAAACAATTCTGCCATAAGAACAAGGGCATAAATATGAGGCTGGCAAGTGGAAAGCTTCTAAACATGTCAGGGTTACGGTACTGCAACAAACCACCTCTATTTGGGCAGCAGACGTGAGGAACCCAACTGGTTTAAAGACATGGAGAGAAATTTATGAAAGGTATTATATGAGTTGGTGATGTCAGCCAAATTGGTGACTCAGGAGATCTCTTAGGGTCTTATTGTGCTGAACATTTGCATCATGACTATTTTTTTATAAAGTGGCCAGTGAAAAATATCAAGTGTCTTATTCTAATTAAAAATTAAAGAAACAGAAATGACAGAAAGTTAACCCCATTGTGATAAGCAATTAACAGAATTATGCTGTGATTAAGCTGATGCATAATTAACAACTGCTGTAAATGATGTTATCCATCTAATTTGCCCAGATTGGAAAAGCGTTATTCTTAGGTATGTTTAGCAAGTTCTGTGGTAATATGCACTTGAATGAAGTGCTCTTCACTAATGTGTTCAAATTCACAAAGCTGTTATTAGAATTGCAAATAAGATATACGCTAACATCAGTTCCTCTGCCCATCATTTTCTCTTCTTTGGAACTATCCCTGACAGAAAATCAAATTGTAACAAGCCCAAAAGATGTTTGCACAAATTGAGCAAAAGTAGTGTTATTAAACATGAAAAATTTGCAAAAACGTCATCAAGATGAACCAAATGGGACTAAATTCAAAACACAAGCTGCTGCTGAGTAAAAAGGAGCAAGAATCATGGAGCTCACTGGGGGAACAGAGGAAAACACTCAAGGTAGAATTCACTTAACAAGTGGAAAGGAGAAGAATATTTTTTCCAATTATGTATATTTAAGGCCCAGAACTGAAGAATCTCTGATCATTCAAAGTTTAATCAGTAGAAATCAGTAGAAAAAATAATCAGTTTTCAAGTATAAGGTCTTCATGGTCAATACTTGTTGGAGTTGTAAAGTCCTTAATTAGCTGACTAAAGCATACCAATTAAGAAAAAAGAAAGAAGTAACTAGTTGCTCACAGATCTTCCAATTTTTCCCCAAAGGATATTGGAAAATCTGAACTGGAGAAAATAATAAGATATGATGAGGAAACAATTGCCTGATGAAGAGTACACACAGCCTTGAGTGGACAAAATAATTATACCATTTAGCAAAAAAAATTTTGGGGTTTGCATATCTTCACCAACCTACCACCAATTTCGTAGGTATTTATATGGTTTTCAGAAGCACACGATCTTCACGACTGATTCATCTCTAAATGGCTGTCACTTTCTGAGTGAGAGGCATGTTCAAACAGACCAGGCAATGATACAGTCTCTAGCAAGCAAGGAGGTTAGTGAAGCATGCAGCAAAATTTTACTTACACTCAGAAAAGAAAACAACAAAGCACAGACACTTCAGTTCTTCAGAAACAGATGAGAAAAGGCTGATTTTCTAGGCTGTGTTTCCATCCTCATTTCTAGGTAATACCTGCAGCCAATAAGAGTAAAATAAATGCTAAGCTACCTGCAATACAAACCAAGTATGCTCCTAAATAAAATTCTTATTTGGATTATAAAAGTTGAGAATACAGTGCTTTTGTTCAAGGTATAAAGGCATTTCTGAAGATTAAGGAAAATGCTTAAGTCATCAGACAACACTGATGCCAGATTTTCTTCCACTTGTAGAGTAAAAAAGCATAGAATTTATACAATGTCTTGAAATACTATCTGGAAGGATTACTTGTAGGGAATAGAAGACAAAATGGTTTTTAAGATTGCAGTTCTGTTGGCATAGAAGCATATGAATAAAAGATCCCCTGCTCTTTGGATAACTAATGTTTAGGTAAACTGGGTAAACTACATAGTAAAACAGGATTTGTAGTAGAAAAGCCTGAAAGAAAAACAATTTTAATTTGCCTATGTGCACAGCATTTCAAAAAGGATGAAGGCATGAAAGAAACAAAGGGACATTTTGTAGTAACCTTGAGAACTTTACAACTATGGCAGCCTTGCTGACTTTTCTTGGGTGGGGTGAACTGCCCTTTTAAATGCTAAGCTTTAGCTGGGCAGGCACAACCAATTTACTGCTTTATATATATTTATTTCAATGTTGCCTATTAATTCTATGCATTCTTATGTATGTGTAGTCTATGCATTTATGAGCAAGTCTTAAATCCAAACAAAATATTCACTGGTCACTCATAAAGTTCTGAAAGACAATTTGCTTTCTGCACCCCAAATATAACTTCATGCTCTTAAGATCCAAATAAAAGTATGTCATTTTTAGCCTTCTGTGTTTAAAAAATATCTGTCTGCTTCAGCAGTATTCTTTGCTTTGCCTTTTGCATTACTTAAAACCTAATGGGTAATATATCCTACTTTCCCTTGGAAGAAAGTGACAACACAGAAAATCACTGCTGAACACCAGGGATGAAACTAACTCCCCTTATTTAGATACAACAGGACTTTAGTCAAGAACAGAGATTCTTACAGTCTAAATTGTAAGTCTGCTGAGGTACTACATTCTTTATTGATTTTGTAAACTGCAGTGCATGCAAAATAGAAAGCAGTAAAATTATTAGCCCATAAGTATTTTCTGTCCTCAGGAGTGATACTGTTACACCAGCATGCCAGATTGATTCTGGCATCATCATAAATTAGACTATTTTATTCAACAGTTAAATATATAATAAATTAATTCTTATCTACCTATTTTCAAATATAGCCCCTGGGTCAGGAATTTACCATGTGGCTAATAGTGGAGGGGAAAAAAAAACTCTACTTGAAATGACACAGCCTCTCCCACTGGGATCACTATAAAGGCACATAGAAATCATCAGGGATACTAAAGTGATGATGAAGCCCAGAAATGGATCTGTTCTTGAGGTCCCTCTCTGCCTCTCTCCCTACCCTCACTCATCTATGCAAGTTAAATTAGTCTCTCCATCATCCATGATGAGAAGTTAGAATCTCTACAGGAAGCACACACTTGTCTACGTACCTCTTTTAGTTCCACATTTTCAGACCTCCCTTACACACCTAATTCTATAGTCATTAGTAGGGCAATAAAATGGCATAAAATGAGCAAAGAGCAATAAAGCAATCATATTCCAGCATGTTTATTTAGTGTGGTCCTTAATGACAGAGACCTTCGCACCCACTGATACCTGGAGCTGCTACTAAATTCTCCTCTGCCTCAGATCCATGGTTACTATTACTCTCAGACTTATGCCCAACGTTTTAAAGCCTGATTCACATGAACTGTGCCAAAAAAAAAAAAAAACCCTCACAGAAAGAAAAATCAGTTTTAAGGGGGTAAAGAAAGCTATGCAAATTCAGCCCAAATCTACTTGGATGTGAGTTAGATACAATGAAAAATTTGCATGGGTTGCACTGTCCAAATTAGATGGAAACATTGAATGTTATATTGGGTGGGTGTTGTTATTAAACTTAGCATATTATATTACATTTTATTATATTATGTTAATATATAATATTAGCATATTAGATATGCTTAGTGGTAAATGTAATTTAAAATCTAACTACACACCTGTGAATCTGATGGCAAATCAGATTTCTCTCTCCCCCAAAATACTTAATAATCAGTCAAATTAAAGTTGTACTAACTATAGTGTACCATGATTAGTGATCAGTGCATTGCTTGTTCTTCTCTTGGTCTCTTCATCTTTAGACTTTTCTAGAGATATTCACTCTTTTGGTAAGCCTTTTATCAGATAGATTGGTTTTACTGCAGATTTCGGTAGGGTCTTGTCTCTACACTGAGCTCTGGGTATCTGTCATCTTTCCAACTGGAATGAGATGCACAAACATGGAAGCCTGGCCATAAAGTAGCAACTACTCATCACTACACATAAGTGATGTGACCCAGATAACGTGTGATATGCTGCATCAATATTGTAAGCAAAACATACAACAGGTTGTGTTTGCACAAGCAAGTGCATCCAATATGTAGAAAATGAATATAGATTGCCAAAATTCTACAAATAGCACTATCTACTTAGAAAAGTTGGTAAAAAACTACTCAGGTAAAAGTTCTCCTTTTCATTTGAATTTTTAGATGTCCAAACACTATCCCATCGTGCAAAAAAAGCAGCCTGCTGAAATAAAAGCACAATAAAAAAGAGCTATGTGTTGAATTATTTCAGTGAGCTACGATCCAAAGTAAAGCACTATGATAAATCACATAATTTTGCTTAAAAGCAGGGGGAAACAAAACATGGACACATAGAGGAGAAAGAAAAAAAAAAAGAAGAAAAAATAATGGAAGTAAACCAAAACACAAAACAAAGCAGTGCCTTTCAGGATGATTGAATCTTGCCTAAACCATATTTTACTCTCTGCTACATAATTTTACACTCTTGACAAAGTCAGGCAGTTGGAAGAGGGTTGGAAAAACATATGTAGCTTTTTGTCAACTTTATGCCTCCCTAAATTTAGAAGACGTTTATGAATAAAGAAGCTAAAAATAAATCATAAAACAGTGTCAATAATGTGGTCTGAATTATCCAGCCATAAAAAATATGAAAACATTTTAATATATTTTAATAGAATTTTCATAACATAAATAATAGCAACAAGACGACTGGCAACAAAAAAGTTATTTGTAGCTGAACTTACACAGATGACCTTTTAAAAAAACGCTACACTGCCTATATATACTGTGGCTTGTTTACCTACATGTTTAAACTATTCTAAAAACTCATAGTTAAAATGTAGCCGACATGTACATTACCTAATCTTAATAGCAATACCTGGCACTGAGGTCTTGGATAAGCAAATATAGTCACATTAATAGTTACAATTTTAGTTTCCAAAATGAAAATCAATACCAATTTATCTGGATATTGTAAATTAACAAAATATATAGAAAATGAATGTAAAAAATTTACATTACAGTTTTATTTTCAACATATATATATACATATAGAGAGAGAATGCTATTGTGTATATAGGGAGTTAGGAGGTTATGCAAATGCACGTATCTAAATATGCACATATTTAGATACGATCCTGTTTCAATGCAATCCCATTATCTTTAAGGAAATGTGCTGATAAGTTAGAAGTTGCAACATATGCATTTTACAGCAGGTTGAAATGTGGAATTTCTAAAAGAAAACTTCCAGAATTTTTTAAACATTCTTTAGTCATTACAGAAACATCATTGAAAAGACCTAACAAGAATGGTAACTACTAGGCTAAGTCAAAAATTTGATTAATATATACACTTTCTGAAAAAGCATCTACAAAATAATGACAGTGAAAAATTAAAAACAAGGGATAAAGCAAAATGAAGAAAATGTTACTTAATTATGAAAAATTGTTAATTAAAGTTAAAAAGGTTCTTTTAAACTTTAGCAAATGAGACATTTTCTATCTCTAACAACAGTTAGATGCAACACCAAAACAAAGTTCTCATTTACATCCATTTCTTCCAATTCATTGCCTCTTCTCCACCCAATAGCATTTTAGGTCCAGAGCTGCAGTACAGTGCCTTCCACCTGTCCAACCAGCCAACAAGATTAACCTTTTTTTCTCTTTGGGGACTTATGACCAGTGAGGAGCAGAATGATTAAAAAGCTTTTTTACAATCTCTATATGAGATTAATCATGTCTCACCTTACAAGTCACTCAAGTCCCTGAAATTTTTTATTCTGCTACTCTTTTATATCAATCCTCTTCTTCCTTCCTTTACAGTCTTATTAAGCTTTTATTTTCCTGAGTTAATGAACACAGACACTTACTTCTCACTCTGACAAGTTCATTGCTGAAACCGTTGTTCATCATAAATAAGTAAAAGAAAACAGTATTAATTCTATGAAAAATGTTAGCAGGTCAGAAAATCAAGCCAGTGTTCTTGATTTTCCAACATATCGACACTAAGCTAAACAAATATGATCACACAATAAACTTGCAATGTTTAACTGAATGTAGTCATAATTATACAATTCAGTAACCAAATCCACACACAAAATGTACAAATTATTACAAAGCAGCTCTACATCTCAAACAATAGTAACACTGCAATACTAAGGGACTAAGGACAAAATGCTTTTAATCTTCAAAAAGTATGTATCATTCAGGACAATTTTTTCCAACAAGCTGATGAAGAAAGCTATCCAGTACTCACAGTAAAAAGTAGAATTAGAAAAGACAAACTTGAACCCAGAAGTAAACATAAGTCTAGGAGCTCACATGGACAATCTTCAACATGGAATGCAAGTCTGATAGAAGATAATAAAATTTTCATCCGACCCAGAAAATAATATTTTAAGGGGTTTTATGCCATAAAAAGGAAACTCTGCAATTGTATAATGCCACAAAAAATATTTACTGTTTTGTTTATAGGCTCCCAATAATTTTAGTGAAAACAGTCTTTTCATAATTGGAAGACATGGTATGGACAACACTGAGCAAAGCAGTATTTAGTCTTCAGAAAATTAACTGAGATGAGATGATAAGATGAAACAAACAGAAATTAGAAGAAACGCTGAGATATACCACTCTGCCAATGTTCCTTTCACAGAGAACATTCCGCCCTCACCAGTTCTAAACACTAAAGGTGATACACAAAGACTAGGGAAGGTGGTACACCTAGGACACCTTACAACTCATCTTTTCAACAAAATATCAGTGGACAAACTGAAATAAGAAGTATCAACAAAACATAAATCAGCAAAGATCAAATATCCCCACAAAAAGGAGCTATGGAGACTTTTCAAAAATGTTCAGGCACCTTTAAGATGCATATATGCAGTTAGAGAACCCATGGTTCTTGATAATGGCTGGCCTCACCCTGCTGGGAGCCAGTAAGCTGCAAATATCCTCAACTGAAAGAATAAAAAAGGGAAGGAAGAACAGGATTGCTGGCATTCAGAAGAGGCTGAATAAGAACAGATATCTAGTGCAGCAATTTCTCCAAACCAAAATTTCCTCCTACACACACACACACACACACACGCACACTGCAACAATGTTCATTATACCACCATTCTCAAAAGGAAAGAGAACTAGAAACCACAACTATTTGTGATGGTTTTGATCACTCTTACTTTAGCTGGCAGACCAGATGATCGTCTACACACATCACATAAAGTAGGTAGAATGTATTTTAACAAATATCTAATTGCAACTTTTGATGCATGAAAATCTGACCCTAGTCCTTAAGTGTTCTCTAGACTAGTATGATTATAAGAGTTTGCATTTTCTGGAAATAAATGCATGATAAATTCTAATTTAAGTACCTCTAAATTAACTTTAAAAACTTAAATAATTCTAAATATTACCAGGTATTAATTAAAACCACTCTTCCCCCAAAACTGGTTTCCATATATCTAAAATGCATGTGACTTTATAATCAGCTATATTCTGATATACTAAAGCAATATAGCCAGTAACAATGGAGAAAACACATTGTACATAGTACTTACTTTGCCATGAAATTCTAGATGAGTTAATGACAGATAATGGCCTACAATTCATGTGCGATTTATTTTAGCCAATCTCACTGATACAGCAATTCAGGCACACTGCATCAAGGCAGCACTAAGTATAATCAAAGGAGTTTGCAGAAAAAAACAGCAGAAATTACAAAACACCTAATGAAAAAGAAAGAAACATGCATAGAAGTCCCATGAACGCAGTGTTGTTTGACTCCTTTAACATATCTGTTTTATCAGGATTTCCAGTGGAGTTTGTGGAGAAAAGAGTAGAATGTGTCTGTTCTCATTAGTACCCTGCTCCTCACCCTAAGAACTGAAATAGTTACAAAATCCTATCCAGCATCACTGTGATGGCTGCCATCTTGACTGACACGAAGGTGAAGGGTATATTTGCAAGCTCTCTTTCAACTTTTTAAGCGGTTTACCAAGTGTGCATGCAATACCTAAGATGTGGATGCACATTAGATGTACTCTGCAGCAGTGGATCTGCAGTAAGACAAACTTTGCAACCTCGTTAATCAACTCCTTTCTTTAAGTCCTCATGGATATATTGATCAACAGAAGTCCTAAGAATGTCCGTCTATCTGGACAAATCTATGTGTGACTTCATTGGTAATTTCCTTTTAGTACAAAAGCTAATTCTAGCCCTGCCCTTTGTTTTCTATTAAACAATAATTAATCCAGGAAAAATCTTCCATCTTAACTCATAGTAGCTTTGTTTCCTTACATGCTTTTTTGTGGAAATTTGCCAAAGGCTTCTTGGAACATTAACTATACTGTGACAATGTCTAAAACCACAACCAGCAAGCACTGAAAAGTCCTGAGCCTGACATACCCCAGGCTTTGCTACGTATTGCATTGGGAGGATGTCTGGAAGAGCACTGGCAGCCTTGCTTCACTCATTAACCCTGTTGGCAGGAGAAGAACTATGGTATTTGCTTGCTCTCCCAAGGCAAAGCAATCAGATCCCAGGACACAAGGAGCACGCATCATGAGGACATTCACTGAGGCACACCCATGTCAATAACATATCATCCTTGCACCTAGTGATTCTTATGGAGTGTGAACTTTTGCTGCAGAATTTATTTTTATCAGACTTTCAGTGACCTCAGACTGTAGCTCCACAGATTTCACCTGCAACCATTTTTAGAAATTAATTTTTTAAAAAATCAAAATGTCATAGTTTTTTACCATTTTCCATGGTCCTTTGATATAGGGTGAAAGACAGACTAGTGAAACAGATTAGTAAATACAAACTGTAGCGAGATAGCTAAAATAATATCTTCAAATACCTTCCCGCTTGTGAACAGCATGAAAGTAAAGCCAACTTCACCAGTACTATGTGCAATAACTAAATGGGGAAAACATGAACAGCTGAGATCAAAACCATTTAAAATAGAGACAGAAGAATCCTGGTTCCCTGTCTTCTGCTACCCTTCAGATGGCTGCTGTGGCACAGGAAATCACCTCACTGCTGGTCACCCCAAAGGAGCCCCAGCCACCTTGGGCTCTCAATGGCAACTCACTTGTTGCAGCCACCACCAGACAGACCAGTGATAATGGACTTACAGTAATTTCACGAATACAAGCCGCAGTAATTAGACAAAAATTTTGGTGGAAACCCGGAAGTGTGGCTAATATTTGGGTGCGGCTAATCTATGAACAAAAATGTGATATCTGCCCTTACCTAGTATCATACCAGTCCAGTCCCGAGTCGAAACAGTTTGAAATCCATGGTTTCCCATTGTTCCGACGATGAACCAATCAGAGAACAGCTTATTGCCTGCCTGTGGATGGCGGCGTTACTGAGGGGCGGGGGTTGTTATCAGGGTGAGTTACCTCGGCAGTTTGATAAAAGTGTGTGATATTTCTCTGTACTTTTTAAAGTGTTTTCAGTCTTGTGCGGCTACGGGGCTGGCTGGGCTTGCAGGGAGAGGGCTGGGGGAGCCTCTCTCCCCGCAGGGAGAGGGATGAAGTGGGCGATTGGCTCGCAGGGAGAGGGCTGGGGGAGCCGCTCAGCCCGCAGGGAGAGGGGTAGAACGACCACTCGGCTCGCATGGAGAGGGCTACAACGGGGCCGCTTGCCCCGCGGGCCGCGAGGGCTACAACGGCCGCTCCCCCCACGGGGCTGCGAGGGCTACAACGGCCGCTCCCCCCACGGGGCTGCGAGGGCTACAATGGCCGCTCCCCCCGCAGGGCTGCGAGGGCTACAACGGCCGCTCAGCCACGGGGCTGCGAGGGCCAGAGCGGCCGCTCCTGTGCCAGTACGGAGATGTGGCTCCGCTCGGAGCTCAGGTGCCTGCCCGCGCGGCTGAGCGGTTGTTTAAAGGCAATGCAGATGCATTGGGAATGCTCGCAAAATGACCACACTATTGTTCCTGTCTTTTTCGGCTTGTAAATAAAGGGTGTGTCTTTTTTCACTTGGAAACAATGTTTCCGAGGTCGGCAGTAAGCCAGTAAGCCCCGGTGATCCCGCGATTGTGTTACTAAATGACGACTTTGTGAAAGTTCGTGGCGAACTAAAGTGCGGCTAATATTCCGGGTGCAGCTTATCTATTGACAAAGACATCAATGTTGCCAACACACCGGATATGCGGCTTATACTCCGTGTGGCTTGTATTCGTGAATTTACTGTACCCAAAATACAAAAAAAAAATCTGCTCTATGATCAAACAGCCACGGAAGCTCGCAAGCAACAGATGCTGAAGCACATTCAGTAGAAATGTAGCTGATCATTAAGAAATGTCAGCACACATTTGTCATGGAAGATTCCTTTTTAAATGGTGTGTATTATCTGATTTTGGTGTTTTGGTGTAATACTTTGGAAGTATTTTGGTGTAATATTTTGGAAAATACTAAAGCCAAGTGATGTAAAAATACACATGGAAAAGCCCAAGCAGAACCTAGAGAACTTGGAACATCTTTTCCTATTAAAAATATAATAAAAATTCAGGTGGCACATAATCAGGAAGAAAATAAATTGGAATAAGATTTTTCTTAAATGATCTGGAAGAACTAGACTATTTCCACAACAAAATATAGCCATATATAGCCTGAAGCATAAATTTTACCATTACTTGGTTTTCTTGATGGTCTTCATTCACCTAGTAGAAATACAAATTTGTGTAACTGCATAGATGTAGAGATCCTCTATCTAAGCATATTGCCTGATTATATGCTTGTTATTAATAAAGACCAGATATAACAATTATCTAAAGCTAAATTACCAATTTTGCTCAATATTACCTTTCCATCCTCTTCAACAAAAATCCATAGGAACAGATAAATGTCTTTACCCTTCTGATACTGTTTCAGTGTAAAGCTAAAGATTGAGGACTGTTTAAAATGCAATTTTTTATAAACTGCATGGAGTTTAAAACAATGTAGTTAATTCACACACATACAGATGGACCATCTTCAAAAACTTTATCTTTGGAAGCAATGGCCACTTCTCAATAGGGAAAATGTAGTTTAACTAGATAAAGAGACTAAACCAGTTCAAACTACCTTATTAGCAAGAGCTCCCATATGAAAAATGTGGATGCAAATCTAACATTAAAATGCCATTATTTGCAGGACCAGACATTATTTTCACCAGAAGAAAATGATCTGTAAGAATGTGTATAACAGTGCCCTCTGGTGAGAATGTGCCTGAGAATATGTTTGCCTTGTAAGGGTAGACATTTTAGTGGCAGGGCTAATAAGCAATCAGATGATTTTGTAAACTGAATTACGGTACCACTTTTCAAAACCAGCAATGAAGAATTCAGATGTTTTGAGATTGTAATTGCTTTATACTCATTTTAAATGAAAAACATTTATGCTCATTTTTTAAAACACGACTTTGTATGATGAAAGAGACAGTAGCCTTGACTAGGTGAAGATTTATGAGTGCTATAGGCAACATAGCTACTTTTATGGCTGAGAATGCAATAGATCCTAAGCAAACATTGATAAGTCCTCTATTCTTCTGAGAAGTATCCACCCACCAAGTGTCCTGACATTGGAAAGCCCCACAGTTTTGATAAGAATAAAGACCAGCTAACTGTAGTAAACAACTTAATTTCTCAACTTAGTCAAAGATATTCTTCAAATGTTTTGTGGGCAAGGGCTGCATCTTCCTTCGCTATTGAACAATGACCACCACATTTTCAATCCTACTGAATTGTGACAATAGTTATAAGATATTTAATATAATATATATTCACCACATAAAATACATGTATATACATGTATATATCCATATATGTAATTATACATAGAAAATTAGGTTAGAATATTGGGCAGGCTTGTCATTGAACCAAGGAGGAACATTCTACTTTCTAAAGCTCCAACTGCGACACACAGCAAAAGATACTTCATAAAAAACAGTTAATACGGAGTTGTGGTGGTCAATGCCTGAAAATACCATTCTGGTCTAACTTACTACATACTACTTGTGGTTAAATCAAGAGTAGGTTTACCAGGACTGTCATGGTTCTTCACCAGTACCTCCCAATGATCCTATCTGCTGTCTTTGAAACTACCACAGGCAGTTACTTTCAGCCACCTCAGTGCAACCTGAACTGCAGCAGTGTTCTCCTTCACTTCTTCAAGTAAACTTCTTCAAGTGCTGTCACTTCTTTTGTTGCCAAATGAGAAAGTGTTAATAAAAAATAAATCTCCTTCCAGGCACATCAGAGTGTCAATGCTAATTGCTGATTTGGCTTAAATCACTTCTTGATCTTCAATAATTTCCAGATTAAATACAAACAGCTGAAATTGTTCAAATAAATTACTGTTGCTAAACTATGATTACTGTAAATAGCAATTATTTGCTGTAATAGCAACACCTAGAAATCCTTTGTGCTCATTTGAGTTTTCCCTCAGCCATTTAACAGTTTGAATGACCAGGAAGGGAAGAAGACTTAGAGAAGGTACTAGAGCTGTTTGTAACTATGGTGTTTATGTTGCCATGAGAATGAGAATGTGAAATTAATGAAAGTATTACTGTAGTCAACTTCTCTATCTCGTAAGACAGTCCTTCTTCTCACTCATATCAAGTATGTCCCATCACCCCATTGCTCTAACTTTGGTGACTAATTAACTTCATTGTTTTTAAGGAAGGAACTTGGCAGTCCTAGTTAGTTGTTTAACAAATAACCAGATGTCCCCAGAGGACTCAAAGGAGTCACTTATAGCCAAGTTCCATTGGGTCAGATATAAACATCAAACAAAAACCCACCTCAGCAGGTGGCAGCAAATAGCGTGGGGGGAACAAGATTGGTGAAATGTCAGAATCAAATAAAAAAATCTCATTTTATATCATTTCCATGTTGGATCTATTTATTATAGAGAGATCAGATATTTCAAAGTTTTCAGAGCTAATTAGTTTATTAGTTTTACATACACACACACAAACACACACTCACACACACACACACACACACAAAGGTGTGGAATGTTGCAGAAAAACCAACAAATTAAAATACTTTCAAAAAGTTAAAAGTTCTTCATCCTTTGCAAATCGTTACCCTGACAAAAAAAAAGAGGATGGAGTAAACTGTTTTTCAAAATCTAACACGACTTTCACAGAAATTTCCACTTGTGGAAAATGAAACCAATTAATTTTGGCAAATAAAGAAGGGACAGGGCTGTGCAAGTCAGGTTTGCAGTAGAAATATTAACTTTCCTGATCATACTTTAGCAAGTGTGAAAGATCCTAGAGCAAAGGCTACCTTTTTACTGTGGTAGCAAATGGCATTCGGCCTTGTGAGGCCAACAAGCATCACAGTATTATATATGGAAAAAACAGCAATAGTGCAGATCAGTTTGGGGTCTGATCTGAATCTCAGATATAAGGTAAGTTAGAAGTCATCAAATTAGATTACTGGCTTTTAAACTGTCCCATTATATACTTTTGTACAGCTCTATAAATACTTCTCAATTAAGACAACTAACAGCATAAGACTATCCAGAGCAAAACAGAAGAGTAAACTACAGTGCAAATTGTCACCATTTGCTAATGCAGGAGAAGTAAGAGCTCGATGCAGTCACATTACACAAGCATTCCTCACCGGTGAAGCAATTGGTAGCCTTGGATGAGAACGTGGCTATTTTGTGCCAGACTGAAAATTTTGGTAGAGTTAAAAATAATTATCCAGAGTAGCTGCAAGCAATACACATACATGGAAATCTAGTGGAAGTAACAGAAATTGAAGAGCAAACAAATATTAGAGGCCACATTTCTGCAGAAAACCTCCGCAAACTGGCAAAACCTGACAAATATGTTACAATCCTCACACATTCAGAGTAAATGAGATTTGACTGCAATGGATCTTTTTTTTCAGGTACTAAAATCAAGAACATAAAAAAGTCAGAAACACTGTCCCAATTAGGGCTTGGCCCTGGCTTGTTCCTCTCACTACAAGGGTCCGCATTCCTAGGGTACAGCAAATTCCCGTGTACGCCAGCAAGGCTAGTGATGGCTGCTTTCTCTTGGAGCCTTTGTAAAACAGTTTTCCTGAAATTAACTCCTTATTAATCAAAAGCAAAATAATTCTCTCTTTTACAGCCACATGAGAGAGGAGAGGATAGTTGTTTGGAAATTGAAGAGCCTTGTTAGCACTCCAAGCTTTTTTAATTCCAACCAGCATATCTTACTGCAGAATGATGGCATCAAGCCGACTTTATTATTCTGTTCACAAAGGTGTATTTCCCATATCTTAGATCAGTCACAACTTGCCCCAGTGTTTCTAAAGGAAGTAAAATAAATATACTATTATTCTAGTTTTTAAAACAAAATAGAAAAACAACTGGCAGAACACACAGATTTTCAAGAGTATTTCAAAATATCAGGGTGCTCTGACACCAATGTTGCATAGTAAATAAAGTAAAAAGAAATCCACTCTAATCAAATCTATTTATTAGTCTTTTAGATGCATTACATTGACAGAAGATGGATTCTAGTTTGTTTTCTTTGGGATCACACAGATATAGTAAAACAAGAAGTTATAAGAAAAAGCAGGATGATTTTTTTTGTTGTTGTTTCTATCAAGTTTTTATAGTGTCTACGTTTTCCATCTCAACTGCTCTTGTTCAAAGTAAATCTAGTTCAGGGAAAAAAATCCCCACCTCATTTCCCTGAGAACCTAGTTATTTTTATCTACCTCAACAACCAAGCTACTCTACCTTGTCATTTCAATTTTCACATATTTTCTCTTTGTGTATTCGTTCTATGATTCAGTGAAATCTCATCTCTTCAGCCGACTGCCATAAACTACTGTCCGGAACAAAGCTCTCTCTCAAATTCAATCTCAAACAAAATGAAAAAGAAAAAAATCACAAATGAGAAAGTGGACCACAACCAATCCTATGGGCCCTATTCTCACAAGGTCTGAGAGTTATTTTGCTTCATCAAGTAAACCCGAATTATGGGCAGGTGCTGTCACTTCTTTTGTTGCCAAATGAGAAAGTGCTAATAAAAACAAGACCTCCTTCCAGGCACATCAGAGTGTCAATGCTAATTGCTGATTTGGCTAAAATACACTTCTTAAGTGATTTCCAAATTAAGTACAAACAGCTGAAATTTTATCGTTCAATTAAATAGGGATACAGACTGTCGTACATTTAGTGGAATTATTGCTGCTAAACTATGATTACCATAAATAGTAATTATTTACTGCAATAGCAACACCTAGAAATCCTTCGTGCTCATCTGAGTTTTCTCTCAGCCATTTAACAGTTTGAATGACTAGAAAGGCAAGAAATACCTTTATGTTATCTATACCTTAGCACAAAGGACTGCCCTGCAGAGGAACTCATAGCTGAATGAACTCTTAGAGAGAAACAAATTTACTTTTGTTTCAAAATTTATTGCATTTTTTCTGTGACCTATTAAAAGCTTTGTAATTTCCAATCTATGCATTTTTTTTCTTCTTTTGATATGACCTTAACAGCTTTGTATAGAATACAGTACAGTAGCTTCCCCAAGTAAACTGTATTACCTGTAACTCATAGGACTGGATTATAAAGCTTTTTTTCTCAAACATGTATCTGGAGAACACCAAAAATTAAACACTTATGTAGCAGGCATTTATACATGATGGAATTAAGCCACTGTATGCAAACCTGTGAGTTAAAATGACTGAGCAAAGAATAAATTAAGGTTTCTCTACTAAGGTTCTCTAGAAAATACTTTGTCATATAATGGTGGCTGTAAGTACTTTCTGCAGTCAAGAACAAGAAATTGTCTGTATCCATACTGTTCCATTGTCGAGGTACAAGCTAGGCAAGCCCATAAAATCACTTTAATCAAGTAAACACACAAAGGGAGTTAGGACTGAATTAAAAAATTAGTGTCACACAATGAAAACATGTTTAATGAAAATGATGGGATTCGTTTTACCTTCTATCACAGTAATTTTTAAATTGGTGTAACTTAATTAACTTTAGTTTGGTCAGCAGGGTGATCCACAGCAGACTGTGCAGAAGTGATGCAAATATTCCCACATGGCCCAGGACAGCAGTGACATACTAGTAATAGTATATTGATGCCAATGTTCCGGCATCTCTGTGACTATTAAAATAAATTCATTTAGTTAAAAAGGTGTACTTAGAATTCTTTATTCAGCTGCAAATTGGAAATGTAATCAATCAAGCTATTTTTCACTTTTCAACTTGAGCTTTTCAAAAGTTAGGTTGCAATGAAAAATTGCCAGCATTTCTTGGTGACTTTTCAACCTTTTTCTTATCAGATTTACACCAAAGTGATCTCGTAAGAGTGCATTTGGTGTAGAATGTCAAATTAAAGAATTTGACAAATTGCAATATATTAAAAATGAGCCTCTAACAGGTATACATATACATATACATATACATATACATGCCTTGTAATACATACATATTTCTCTAATTCTTCAACTCTCCTACTGTCTTTGTAACATAAATATATTGCTACTATTTTTGCTCATTTTTCTTGTCTCAATATTTGTTTTTGTCTAAGCAGAAAGTCTTTCCCTTGTGGACTCCTACAAGGCTCAGTTCTGAGCCGTCTATCTTCTCCCCCAGGTCATCACTTTAATACTGCCTAAGCACTCAACGTGAGGTCATCAGTCATCTACAATCCCAACCACCACATCATCCAGTAATACTTATTTTTAAGATACTTTAACACCTATGAATATACCTCCTTCTCCTTTGCCTCCTAATTTCAAGTTCTGTTTCCTCTTAGCTTAAAACACCACAGCCTGAAATGTGCCTAGAGCAAGCACCTCTTTCTTTACCCCTTCTCTGTGCTCTTTCTAAACTGATTCCATATTTCATAGTTTCAGCATCAATCGAGTTTTTCTCCTCTGCTTGCAAACTGTGTGCTGATTCCCAAAGCATTCTCTGAATATAGAAATTAATTGGCCACACAGCCAGAGCGTGCTCTTTTTCTCCAAAAACTTTGTAGACAAGAGATTACTCAGAATCCCAGACCCAGCAACGGAAATTTTTGTAAACCTTTCCCTTTTCAAAGATAGTTCCACCTTGAAGTCCAGCCACGCCCATTAGCTGCTGTGACTGATTTCTGAACTGTGATCTTCCTGGCCATAGCAACACCAGGTGCTGGAGGTCAGTCACTTCATTTCATCCCTTACAAACCTGAGGTGGGAGAGCAGAGCCTTACAACCTCCCTATACACATCTTCAACGAATTCCTCAACTTGGCTTCCATCTGGTTTTAGTTCAGCTATGTCTCTCTCTGCCCTAAAGCCAAGCTCTACAGTCCTAGCTCTACAGAGATGCATAGACTGTAATATATGCCCTAGCACACAGAATGGTATTCCTACTCCTCACTCAAGAGTAAGTTACAATAATAAGAATAAATTTCCTCCAAGATTAACCCCCTCTCTGTCCAAAGAATTGGAAATCTACAGTAATTCAATAAGAACATGGTATGTCACATTTTTTATGCTGTGACTGTCCACCAACAAACTGCATTTAACACCCTGGCAGCTGTTCTTGTACCTTTAGCAAAAGCTGGCAGGCTACTTGAGAGATGAAGAAAAATAAAGAGAAAACAAGCCAAACAAACTCCCAAATACATGCACAAGACATATACAATCGGCCCTTGTATGGAAAAAACATACCTCTACACATTGTTCTTACTTATTAATACATCTATAAATAACTTGCACACACTTTTTTCATTCTGTTACAGGGAGGCAATTCTTATGGAACTGCACAGCTAGACTAAAAATGGGAGAAAATACATATAATGGGAAAATTCAAGATTTAACTTCATAGAGGTTAAAAAATCAACAATTTTGCTTAAATAAAAATGCACATATTTGTGATATACGTAGAAAGTCTGGAATTAATTTTATTTGACATAGGTAACAATATAGGTAGAACAGGCATCAAGGCTCAATCAACGGGCATCAGTAGGCATGAAGAAATTGCTCAGGGAATTCAAAACGAGTGGGATTCTTTCCTTCTTTATAACCAACAATGTTTCTTAACTACTAAATTTAATGTTTTAGTAGCTACTAAATCTTAATGTTTTATTTCAGTAACAGTCTACGGTAAGGTTCTCTACATGTGCAACATCATGCCAAAGTGTTACAGGTGAAGTTCCTACAAACTGAAAAATGTTCTGTCAAGACTGAGACTACTCAAAAATTTTAAATGACTAAATTTTTTTTAAAATTTTAAATAATAATTTAAGGATCTGTTAAAAAAGCCACACACAACAAAAAACTCCCAACAAACGATACAAATATTTATTGGTTTTGCCTTTATTTTGTCTATTCTTAAAAGAGAAATTTAAATATGCAAAGAGTTTGCTTAATTCGAAATTTCTCAATACTGACTGCATATAGGAAGTAAGTATAAGTAGAAATATAAATTTATAAAATGCATCACCTTTATAACAAAGTAGCTGTTAAATGCTTTGCACTTTTTTCTTACAACTATGTCTTCTACAGCTGCATCTGCTTTGGTGTTGCGGCCCATTTTACCGCTCGGTAAAGTAGGTGCCACTGTACTAATAAACAAAGCATTTCTTATTTTTTCCCACATTCATTACATATGAGATTTAAATAATGCCTATCTTTGTTTGGGTGGGTTTTTTTTCTGTAAATCATCATCAGCCCCATCCCATTTCTTTAATTTGTTGTAATTCCCATGGGATTACTACAAGGAATATGCATAAAAGCTAGTGACTCTTTCTCAAACCATAATCTTCTCAAGGCACTTCAAACACACTCACTTTGAGTTTTACGTAAAAGTCAACAATATTCTTCTGTGTTATGTGGTCTTCTGCTTTCCTTTCAGGAACTTAATGCCTTTTGCTTTAAATGTCAACAGTGCTTTAGTATTGGGTCTCTCTTTAAAACAATTTCTGTATTTATTCACATTAACCATCCACTTTCTAATAGATGATTGCACAGAATATTTAGGAGTGTATTTCATTTGGTACATTTAGTTTCCATGAAAGTAATGTAGCAGATGAAAGAAAAAAGAAAGGTAGCAGTGGCATAATACTACCTAGAGCACGTTGTGTATTATCATTAAGTGTCTGATAGAGCACCGTTTGAGAATCACTGTTCTGTTCAACTATAAACAGGTATTTATAGACCAGCAGATATATTTAGTGTCTTAAACATCCCCCCTGGTCAGAAAAATTAAATTACATACACTGTTTAATATTAGGTGGCTGGTTTGTTTTCTTTTTCTTTTATTCTTTCTTAAATTACAAGGCTAATGAGGCATACAAAATGATTCTAAATGAATTTAAGAAAGGATGTAAGACTTGCTTTATGGGAAAGTTATTGATTTTCAACAGGAATCTAACTATGTCACATACTAATAAGAGAATTACATGTTTTGTATCAGAGCAAGAAGGCAAGCAACTTTCAGACTTGTATGATTCACAGATTTTGAAAATACATGTATATCTCCTAAGGCTATCTATCTATTTATCTATCTATCTATCTATCTATCTATCTATCTATCTATCTATCTATCTATCTATCTAAAATGTAAAGACATATGCTATAAGTAATTCCCAGCATTCCCATCACAAAGATACCCTTGTAGATATACAAGCACGTCTTGCAGCTCTGGTAACTACACTGACTCTAGGGCCAGGGTCACCACAAAAAGCCAACACCGGGCCCAAAAAAATGATGCAGAAATCTGAACTCAATGACTTTAGGATCAGGAAACAGAGAAAGAAGCAAAGATGAGGATATTTGTGGTCTTTGGCTGGCCAATTCCAAAATGTAAACAGGAAAGCACAGCAGCTGAAATAAAGGCAGTCCTGCAAATAAGAACCACTAGCAAACCATAGATTTTTCTTCATATCTGAAAAAAAAAATCTTTTGACTTATCAAGGATTACAGGACACGTTGAATTCTTTACCTAGCTAAGAGCAATGTAGTATCTTTGATTTTCCAGGATTAGAAGCTGCACTTGTGGCAAGCAGATGCATCCTTTGTGGAGAATGCACCACACAATCCATTTTCCAGATTTCTAAACCATGTTCCCCAAAGTTTCTGCTTCCAGATGAACTTGAGGAAGAACAGAGCTTTTAAACTGAAAAATACAAATCTATTACTTTGACTTCCATAAATTACCAGAAAAGCCAGAAAAAGCTGTTTTCATAGGAACTTCCATGCTGCCTTTCCATGTTTGATAAGCAGTTAAGTTCTAAACAGCAGCTTTCCTACAACTATTTAGCTATGTCACTTTGTCCGCTAATAAAATACTTACATAGCAAGAGAATTTCCCTTCATGACCTTCATTATATGGCTAAGGTTTAACAAGCACTTTGTTTGCTTGGACTGCTCACAATGCTAGTTTTCATCCTTTTAGAGAAAGCAAGAGTTCTGACCTACAAATTCAAAGCTACAAGATGCATAAGACCACTGATCATAAAGGGTTAAAACATTTGCTGCAGTCTCATAGATATTTTCTTCAGGCCATTCAAAACTGTGCTCATTTTCTACCAAGGTTTTTGCAATTCATACATGTATCTTAATTTCAGAATAGTCCTTTATGCTCTCTGCAACCACAGAATCTTGGGAATTATCATTGAGAATGTCTTTCATTTTCTGCCCTCTTTCAGCTTCAAATTCATCTTGGGAAATAAATTACTTGACCTACTAGATTAAAATAAGATAAAAACTCCACTACTAAATTCTGCACTAACAAAACTCATGGTAAAATTTATGTTAACATTTAAATCCCTTTCTCATCCAGAAAATGCAAACTGCTTAACATTTCCTTGCCCTTGAAATAAAAGCCAATGGAATTGAAAGTTTTCAACTTTTGCTCCATTATTTAAAAGATCTTTATAGACTTGATACCAGAAAGATTACATTAGTGGAGCTGCTTGTTCTTCTGTTTAGTCCTAATCAACAACATGTTAAGCATGTGAAATGAGTTGTCCTCCATAATTTTTTGAGCAGGCAAATGCCCCTGCCATTATATATCTACCAATATATATCTTCTCTTTTCAGCAAGAGAAGAAATTATGGATTTTGTTGACTGACTCTTCCTTTCAGCGGTTCCAGCGCACGCACGCAGACCTCAGCTGTGTAAGTTCAACATTCACTTGATCAACGCACGTCTGTCTGTATTTGGCCATTTAAGCAACCACCTCCACTGGGCCCAAGCACTGTATTAATGCCGGCACCTTTGTTACAGGGATGATCACCTTTAGGACAGGTGAGAGCTTAAGTGGAGAAGCAAGCAGTGTTAATGCCTTACACTGCCTTCGTTGTTTCGGCCAAGACAGAAAATGGAAGCAAAATGCATCAGGCTGCGCCAGGGAACGTGTACGCTTTCTTCTCAGCTCTTACATACGTGCGAACAAAGGCGTCTGAATGAAACCTGAAAATTCTGGCCAAGATGGACTTTAAATTAACCCAAAAGCTCAAACTAGTCTTGTGTTCCCTGGAGTACAGAATGCACCCACATTTTTATATGTAGTACACATGATGAAGTCCAGGACACTGGGGGTTTGGTTCATACTACTTTGGTTTTACTCTGAATGCTACATGACTACAGTTAAGGAGATACAGATCCCGTAAAGTGGTTTTTATTTAGGTAAGTTCTTTTCATCTTTATTCATTTTAAACTAAAAAAAACCCCCATAATAAACAAATAAACAAAATCCATTCACTGCCCTAATAAATTACACCTGAAACTAACTTAATGAATTTTGCATTTTTTCAACTTAAACTTCTTCCTGCTAGTCCTGAAGCTACTTTTTGCTCTTTTGGGGAAATTCCAAACCAAACTTCCTTTTATTTAATTTTTTTACTTTTTTTTTTTAATCTTTATTTTTGAAGATAGTGTTTTGCTGCTGGCATAATGATCTACTTTTCCACACAAGATTGGGTGTCAGAATCAAACCCTTAAAGGGACTAGTTTGTATTGTGGTAACTTTTCTAGAAAAGTCTGAAATTAGCATAATATAAATCTCATAAAAATCTGACTGCCTTTCTTTGCATTCATTCCTTCTTACTATCATGTCAAAGTCATTCATATTCCTATGATCAAATGTAAAGTTTTACCTTAAACTTATGTCTACCTAAGTTCTGGCACTTCTAAAATAAAGTAAATTAAAAAGCATTGTCCCTAAGTCTCCCTAAAACCCTGGTTAAAATTGCATGTTCAATAATAGTATAGTTAATGAAGCTCAGATAGTCAGATAAAAAGACCAAAAAAAAAAAAAAAAGATAAAAGCAATAATATAGGGTAAGACACTCTAAAACATCACCAGAGACAAGAGGGTTGGAAGACATTACAGTCTCTTTAAAAATGTAAATCTTTTGGAAATGCTTTGGATTTGGAGATGAAAGCCAGAAATATCACTGCTCTTCCAAAAGGCAAGAAATATTACATAAGGATAATGCATACTTATTATGCAGATAGTGCCTAGCACCAAAATCAGAATTAGCAGTAAAAGCTCTGCATTGCTTTTTCCTTTGTAAGTATAAAACCTACTTCCATTTTTGTGAGGAGCAGAGAGGAAACATTAATCAAAGGCTAACTGCCCAGAAACCATGTAAAACTCGCCATGCAGCCAATGTATGAGATCTCTATCCCACCTCATAGGACCACTCCATGCCTACCAAACAGTCCAGCAGAAAAGATTGTTTTCAACTTGTTTAGCAGTTGGGAGTAGGCAGTAGTAAGCAGTTGAAGTATTTAATAATTTGGTGCACAAAATCCTATCCATTTCCGAAATCATAATTTTATCCTTGTAACTGCAACAGCAGGTACAAGCCAACACCTGGTTAGGGACCAAGAGAGGACAAGGATTGAGTATTAATGTGCAATCACAGTATGGTCACCATCTCACCGTCTCTTTTCTGTCTACTGTCTCTGAGTAGTGCCCAGACCTTTACTGAGGCAGTTTTGTCATCTACCATAATGTCTGGTATTGCCTTGCAGTTAGTGAAAATATGCCTATTTAACAAAGAAAAAGGGAAATTCAATCACCATGACTCTGCCAGCGAGACCTATTTTGGTTAGCAAGTAACTGGTGACATTGCTACTGTCTCCACCGAGTTCAACCCAGGCTGGTGTAGCCTAGCAATCTCAGACAAAAATTACCCTCAGAAAGAGGATCCTGATTGCAAGATTTCCACAGATGCACCATCAATTGCAAGCTGAGATGTATTTGTCATTTCATGGAGTCTCTGTCCCCCTCTCCCACCTGAGCCGAATTCTTTTATTTAGGCAAAAACAGATGCACACCAAGAAATAATTTTCTCTCAGAGAGCTAAATATAAATAAAAACCCCAGAAGTCTACAGACAAAGTACATGTTAGAAATAGACAGTGGAATCAGTGCTGTTTGTATAGGTCTATTGCAGTTGGATTCCCAGATAAACAGGAGGCAAGGAAAATTCTCACAGTACCTTGTATACTGCTGACTGTAATGTATGTCCTTGTTGCCTGGATACCTCTAGTGAATTACCGAGCAAGGGTGCGAGTTTTTTTCCTTGATCAGTATTAAATAAAAAAAAATCCCAACCTCCTGCTCTATAAGAGGCAGAAGATGCACATGGAAGCTTCCCTCGCCTGTGCCAGCCGAATGCCAGAAAGAGACAAATCGAGCCTTGAGAATTTTAAATCTTGTGGGTTGCCGTGCCACGTTATGAGCTAGATCTCATACAATTCATCACCCAAGTTGCAGAAAAATAGTTCAAGAACTCAAAATAATGAATTCTGTCATTTCCAATAGAAGTGTGAAGGGAGAATTATGAATGAACCTTTTAAAAACACGTATGTGGAGGGAGATTGCCCTTCTACAAAATGAAAGCAGCAGGCTTCTATTTAAATGGCCCAATCCTGAAAGCGAGACCTTTCATTTTCAATTAACTTAAATTGACAATTGAGAAAGGTTTGAAAATGTTGTTGGAGCCTTTCAGTTTGATAGATCTCAGTTCTGACATTACACACACCATTCTGACCTGATTTTTTAGGGTGTGCTGTTTTAAAATTGAGAATTTGAAATGAAAAATATTTGATTCAATCAAAGCTGTTGCAAGACATTCAAACATCTTAATCTGTTAGAAATGCATTTTCCTTATTTTCTCATCATGATATGTATATAATGCATCATTCATTAAGATACATTAAAACCTAAGAGCCATGCTTTCCCTCAATCTTATATTCTTTTATGTTGCATCAATACTTTCACTGAAAAATTTAATTTTATTATAGAATATACTACCATGTACAACAGGTAACTACTTACTAGACAAATAAAACCTCAAATAAAACCCAGTATGACATACCTCCTGTCCCCCTAACACAACACAGTCACACTGATTTTCAGGTTTAATATTAATTCTCAAACACAGAAATGGAGAACTTCTGAAGAGCTAAACAACTTCATTAAATGAAAAAAAAATTAAAAAGCTGAAACGAATAAATCAGAGAATATTCCAAAGCTCAAAAGCAAGAGATCGGTCTTTGAAACCACTGAGAAGTGAGGCAGAGATCCCCGAACTGAAATAGTCCATTTATCAATTAAGACATGGAGTACATTGCCTCTACTATTCAGCAGATGTAAAAGCACAATCTGCTCAGTTCAGAACATCCTTGTACCAATGATGCAGTCTCAAATCAGTCATGAATTATTGTTTGTTATAATACACTAAATTCCCAAATGAACCAAAAACAAACAAAAAGCTGATGTTTTTTCCATCATATGGGTTGCCATACTGCTAGTTTTGAATCGCATTTTTTTCAGGAAGTGTTTTTTAGTTATTGACCTGCCAAGAATTAAATTGTTTAAAGGATTGTTTTCTTTCTCATAACCAGTAGTAATTGATGTACATGATGCAGATCTGCAGATAACACTAGATAACATTCTAGACCCCATTTTTCCATCACAGGCTTAACAGACGGGCAGTCTCTTGTAGTATGGAGTCCATATGCCCATGACATAAGGTCTGCCATGAAGTTTGAAACTGAAGCCATGTTGAACTTAAGGAATGAGTTATGTTCTTGTACTACTGTAGGTTTTGGGAAACTCAGCAGAATCAAACAGGATTTGATTCAGAAATTCAAACTTGGGCAGACAGTACTGGGCCATTGTCTTGAGTGAAGGGAGAAGCAATGCTGTGCTTATACAAGGACACTTCTGTTAGGGAATTGGCTTAGCAATACTTTAATTCTGTGCACAAATTAGAAGTAAATACCACTTGACTATCCAAGGAACTGGCCCTTATAGCTAGGCCACAAAAAAACCATTTTCCTCATTGTACCTCCACGGTAGGAGGCAGGATGGAGGGCAACAGTAGCTCCATGCCACCTGAAGCTTTTCCCAATATGCTGCCTAGGAGTACTTACGATAGCCATCTTGGAAATGCAGTCTGGACCTCTGCATTGCTCTAGTTTTAAACTTCTGCTACTATGTACTAAAATTTTTGGAAGAGATATTCCTCTTGTTATATGAGGCAAGTTGCAGAGAAACTTTCGCTTTTTGTTAAGGAAACACAAGTTTGTTTTCCAGGAAAAGAGTCCAAGTGTGTGAGTTGCAAAAATCAAAGGTAACACAATGAACAAGATAACAGCATCCTGATCCTATCCTACACCTGTTTGTCTGGGGGTTTTTTAATACATATATGAAGCGAGATTTAGGTAGCCTAAATCTAAATTTAGGTGTCTTTCGGTAGGAGAGAGGAGTACAGGACACAGAGTACTGCACAATGAAAATAGTACTTTCAAAATTCTTTTTTACTCTGAATATTTCAGAAGCTGAAGGTTAATGAGAAGTGTGAACTGAACTACCATTAAGCATTTTGTCCCCTTTCCCCTTACCATATGACAATGAAAAAGAAAGAGGAAAACAAATGACAAAAATACTGTTCACCATATTTGAAAAACACCTGCATATATATAAATGTTTAATATTATTCCTACATAAGATATAAGAACTTCTTAAGGAATATGGGAAATTACATAGCACTTTATAGTTTTCTTCAGCACACAAGAGATTTGGGGTTTGAAAGCTGTGTAGCATAGTAACTAGCTCGGTTTTCATGAACTCAGCATCAATTAACAGAGATGCTATGTTAAATTACTCCACTTTCTTTGTAATATGGATGAGAAATCACAGTAAATCAAAGCATGTGCTGCACTTTATAAGGCCTACACAAAGGAAGGCCCAATTTAACACAGCCATAGTATACTATGGAATAGGATTCACTGTTAAAAATGTGTGAAGTCATTTTATGATACTGATACCATTGCAGTCTGCTATCTAGTTTCCAAAACGCTTGACTGTATTGCCCATTTCAGGGTACAGGAACAGATGTTCAACTCACAAGTGTAACATCTGAAAGTTGGTTTTCATCAAAGATGCCCTGTAAACAGTGCACCTGCAGCACCGTAAAAGCTGGGTCCACCTGCAAAACTCGCCCTTGGATTGCTTTGCTTGTTTCACTTTGAATTTTTGTCTTTGAATTATTTTCCCTCCTAAGTATTTTGGGATTCTCCAACAAGGCATCCAGCACTGGCCAAGTGCTACTACTAGCACATATCTACATGCTCTACAATAACAATTCATCTGTTGCACAGGTGACCGTGAGGGCGGGAGCGGAGAAATCAATAAGGGAGGCAAAACCAAAAAAGCCTTTAGAAAATGTTCCTAAACCCGGTGCAAAGCCGTGACTTGGGCTGCTGAGGAGCCGCAAATGCCAGCACAGCGCCAGGCAGCCGTGCGGCCGGGACGCGCACACACGGACACACGGCCGCGCACACACGGACACACGGCCGCGCAAACACGGACACGCACACACGGACACGCACTCCCAGGGACACGCACACACACCCCGCCCCGCTGCACCCAGTGCGGCGCCTTTCCCCGCAACGCCCCTGGAGCCGATAACTGGGACACGTGACCAGGCGACTTAGGGAAAAAAAAATTTAAATAATTGTAATAATTAAAAAAGAATAACACAGAATCCCCCCCAAACCGGCTGCTGTCCGTTTGGCCAGCAGCTGTGCCGCCGGGCACGTCGGCCCTCCGGCGCGGCGGGCGGCGCGGGGCTGTGTCATGGGCGGCCGCCGGCCCCCGGGAACTTACCGGCGGGGCCGCCCCGTCCCTCGGCCTCCGACGGCGCGGTCGCAGCTCAGGCCGGCGGCATCCCCCGGGCCTCCTGCCTCCCCCGCACCCCCCGGCTCCCCGCGGACGTCCCGGCGCTGGGCTGCGCGACTTGTTTGGTGCGGTGACACCGTCCTCACCACATGCTGAAGCGAGAAAAGAGGAGAAAGGAGGAGGAGAGAGAGTATGTGTGAGAGTGAATTAACTTTGCTCAATGGCGACAGGGCAGCAGCCTCAGTCCCAACATCAGATCGATTTACTAAACAAACTAAACGTGGGTGGGGACGTTAAACAGTAACCAGCAGCCTCAATGAAAACTGAAAGCTGCAGCCGCCGTCGCCAGCCACTGGCCTGCGCAGCCCGCGCCCCGCCGGCGGGCGGGCCCGCCGCTCCCCTCAGGGCCCGGGCGCGGCCGGCGGGAGCCGCGGCGCTGTGACGGGCCTTGGGCCCCAGCCACGGTGCCCTCGGCCGGCTCCGCGGCAGCGCCCCCGGCCGCCAGGTCGGGAAGCGGCCAGTGCCCCGCTCACGCGGCTGTACCCCGCCAGTCACCCTTGCCTCTGTGACGAGGGCGGGGAAATGTCCCCTGGGCCGCCCTGCTCTGCCCCGGTCGGCGAGCCCAGCGCTCCGCAGGGCCCGAGCGAACCGACCCGTGGCCGCGGGGCCGTCCCGCCGCACCCGCCCGCGGCCCTCAGCTCCCCGCCGTGCTGGGTAGCCACACATTTGCGGGTACCCCGACCTCTAATGTTCCCGTCCCCGTGTCGCTCTCTTGTCTCCCCAGAAGCTGTCACGGGAGGAAAGAAGCCCCCTCTTTTTATCTCGGTGCTTGGCTATGTAAAGAAATTGGATCAAACACGGGGATCCACTGCAAACTTTGGGTTCCCTGCGCTAGGGACGCTTCGCCGGCCTCTTAGAGCTGGGAAGGTCGTGACACGAGGAAGTGTTTATAAAATAATAATTGCCTTTTTTTCAGACATTGAACATTCACAGACTCGAAACAATAATTAACGCCTTGCTTATGATACTACCCGCTCACACCCACAGAGGCATCAGGAAGAAGGGAAATAATTCAAGGAAGGATGGTGTCTTGTCATCCGGGGGGGCCTCCTCGGTCGCATGAAGGGTGGATATTTGGCACAGGTTCCCATGTAAGAATGACAAAAACTCCCCATAAGAAGGGGCTGCCTCGTCGTGGGTGCGCGAACACGCCTGACATCCGTACCCGCACACCCGTGTCAGTGATTTAACGACGCTCTCACGGGAGAGGGACTGCACGGGCTCTACACAGGAAGGAGGTTGGAAAAAAAATATGAAAAATGTTCTCTTCCTCCAGTCTCTGAAAGCGGCCGGTGATTGATTGGTTTCCCCAGCGAGCAGATCAGCGGGTTTCCTCTACTTTCTTACCGTCGGTACCTTGCCATGCTGTTGGATCTCGTTAAGATGGCCAATTCCTCATTTCCAGAATTTGCCCGTGAAAACTCTGGATCCAGTTTCTAAGGGCTTTCGATTGTCCCTTGAAGGGAACAAAGAGAATTTTGCTTGACAATTCCCCCCTATTACAAAACATTAATAATCACTGGAAATAATTGTCCAGATAGCCGCAAGGAAGGTGTAAATACATCCGAAGCCCTCCGGTGTTATTTCAAAGGCGGTTTTTAAAAGGCCAATAAAAGTGGCCGAGGAAGACTTGTTTCTGAGGAGTTCTTGCCCATCTCCTGCCGCAGATAAAATACTGCAGGCAAGGGCAGCCCTGACAGTGAAATAAACGTTACTGCTGCTGGCTTCGGCGCGCCTCGGAGCAATCCGCAGGCACAAATAGCCGGCTTAAAAAGTGACTGTCACTTACGTGAGGGTTGTTTTTTACCTCTCTTCAGAGAATCTCGGGCATATGCCGTGGGCTAATAACCAGTTTTCTTACATGAATAAAGAGGATGTGTCGGAGTTTCTTTGCTGTCTTAATTAGAAAAAGTTAACACGCTAAAGCCATGTGGTCATCTGAGGCAACTGTATTCCTACACTTACATCCAGATGCGGGTAGATTTGATATGGGGGTGAGGGGGTGGAGGAGGGTGTCAAGGCGTTTTGATTCCATTCCCTTCAGCGTATACAAACGTTATTATTTTCTTTCTGCGGGAAAGGTACCGCTTTGTACCAAAAGCAAATAGCTTGCAGAAGAGTAAATGGAATTTCTTTCCTGTGAGGGGAATATTCGCAGGTATTTCTCATCACATAAGGCCACATTTGATTTAACCTTAATGTAACTAGTGGTTTTCATTTTGACTTCAGTGTTTCCTTAAATGTTTTTTATGAAGTGGTTGTCTCTTATAGTTGCCAGCATTTTGGAGGAAAGTGGGGTGCGGCACAGAGTCTCTTGGTGGTCACCTCGCCGCCAGTGCTGTCCCTGAAGCAGCATTTTCAAGTGTCACGTCCACGGTGAAATCCTGCGACTGCCCTAAGAGCCGTGGTAGCTGTAAACTGCCCCAACGCCCATGGCCGGGAGCCCTTCCCGCTTCCCTCTAGAGTGGGGGCTCCCGTCACCTCCAGTCCTCCCGCCCTCTGTTGAGGATGGAGCACCAGGACACTCGGGCAGCGGCCAGATCCCTCTGCCTCGGATCTCCGAAAGCACCAGCTGGGCCATCGGAGGCAGGAGATGCCCCTTTTGCTCTCCGCATTTCTCCCTAACTACACCCCAGGGAGCAGGGCTGGGAGATGGTGCCGAGGGGAGAAAACCCACGAAGCCTTTTACAGCGGATATAACGAATATTTCCAGGCGTTGACCTCAAGGGAAAAGTCCCAGACAGTATGATCCCTGTGCCATTTAGAAGAAGCCCCTCTAATCACTTGGCTGCCTCTGGCTGTGTCCGCAGACACCTGCTGGGCGGCTGCCCGCCGGGCTGCGGCCGCCGGCTTAGCCCTCTCGTTCCAGCGGGGCCAGCCCGGGCCGGGCGAGCAGCCCGGCACGCTCCCGCAGGGCAACATCTGCGAGGGTCTGCCCTTCCCGACCTGCTCCCAGCAGGGTTTGTCAACCCCTCGCCAGGCAGTTTATTCGGGGAGAACACAAGGGGATCTGGCGAAGCTGCCTCTGCGGGCGGCGGGGCAGGGGCTGGGGTCGGGAACGGGCGGCCGCCCATCGCGGCAACCCGCCCGGTCTCCTCTCGCTTCGTTCCGGTATCATTAACCTGCGGGTGAAGCAACTGTTTGTGTGCCCTCTCTCCCTCCCCTGGGCTGCTTTTTTCCCTGTTACTGATCCATCCTTCGTAAATCATTTATGGGGAACTAGGCACTTCTCTCCTCGCAGGAGCTTCCCTTGAAAAACTTTCCCATCTTAAGGCAAGCGCCTTTCCTTTGTTATCACGAATAATTGATAAAGGACCCCAACGTGCCTTCAAAAACCATCTAAACGGCTGCCGGGAACTACAGTCACTTGAGGTCACGGGGTTCTTCTGCCTTTAAAAGTGCAATACAGGAAACGATCAGGACCAAACCGGTTTAAAGACACAGATAGTTTTATGTGGTTACCTGAAACCATAAATGGGAAACGCGGTCTAATTTTACAGGTTCTGGTATCGAGCGTTCAAGCTGACTTCTGCAGAGCCCTTTCCCCCTCCCTCTGATCAGAGAGCACCTGGCAGTCTGTACTAACTAGGTTTCTGCGTTTGGTGGCTTCGAAAAACAGTGAAAGTGTATTGTTCAAAAGAAAAAGAAAAGCCGTAAACCCCTTAAAACTCTGAGTCGTCAGATTACGCCGGCACCACGCGGCTGTGAACCGATTTCAAGGGCTGCATTAGAGACTGGTTTCTTTAGAGTTTCCCTGGCTAAACTATTAATTGCTAGGATTTCATGAAAGATTTGCAGACTTTACAATCATTTATGATTCGTGCAATAAAAACTCGGAGATATGGGCAAACTGTTTCAAGGTGTAATGCAAAGATGTATTAGGTGCCCTTGGCAACTATCTGTGGGTGCTGTTTGTGTTCTCCGAACACGCCCTTCGCTGCAATGAACATTTCTGCAAACCGCGGGTTGGGTTGTTCATTTCCAGAGCTCTGGAGGTTCACACAAAAGAACTATAGATTTCAGGCAGGGGAATCGAATGCTTGGAAACTCATTCTAGTCCCCCGAAGAGTTCAAATGCAAGTGAGATAATTACCCTTGACGAAAAGTAAACTTCGAGGGAAAATATATGCCTTTCCCCCTCGTAAATTAAAAGCCCGCCAGAGAGTAGGTCTGAGTGTTCAGCGCCGCAGTGCTCTCCTGACCCCCATCCAGGCGGAGATCACATTATTGTCCGCCACAGCAGAAGGCGGAGAGGAACCCCTCGAATCCCAAGAAAGACACCTCAAAGGGTATCGCCAGCCCTCCGACGATATCCTATTTAGGAGCCTCACAAGCGAGCACCCCAGGCATTTTAAAGATTATCCCCCTAAAGATCTTTGAAGATTATGCTAATGACTGCAGATTACACGAGTTTACTGCCAGAGCGGCCGAACAAAACCCGCCTCGTGGCGGCTGCCCGCGGTCATTTTCTGCCTCTCTTTTAAGATGATTTGCGCCTCCTTCCCTCGGCCGTTCCCCTCATTAGCAGCGGAGGGAGGCGGGGGGCGCGGGGGTTCCCGCTGCCCCGCTCTGTCTGACGGAGCGGGGGGGCTGCGGCGGCGGGGTGTGCCGGGCCGGGCCGAGCCGAGCCGGGCAGGGCAGGGCAGCGCCGCAGGTACGGGAGAGCCGTGCGAGACCCAGCCGTGCCACCTAGCGGCGCCGGGTCGCGCTGCCCGCCGCCCGGCACCTGCTGCCCGCCGCCCGCCGATACCGCCCCCGCGGCGGGAGCACGGGAGCAGCTCCCAGCCGCAGCCTAAGAGTCAGAAAGTGGGCAAAATCCTGCCAGCTTGTGCCAGATGCCGCACGCGAGGCGTCCCACGTACCACAGGGAGCATGATGGGCAGCCGAAAGGTTTGGCGCTGCCTGAATTCTTCATTACCCCCCGATCCCACTCCACCCCCCATCTTGACCCTTTCACGCCACAGAGAGATGGCTAAGTAATAGTGTGATACCCAGGATCTCCTTCCAGTTTGCTCCACCTGACTTATGTCGGGGGTTCTAGCATTTCTTTCCTCAGAAAAAGCACGTCCTCTGGTTCTGTAAATAGAGGGTGTGGAGCACATCATCATCTTGGACGATGTCATTAACATACCTATAGTGAATGTGTGAGAGCATGAATCATGTTCACCATGTTTGTTTTTCTGATTAAAAATCCTGCCAGGCTAAAGCAGAAGTGAGGGCTCGGAAGTACAAATGATCCACTGATGAAATGAGAACACATATAACCAAAATTATTCCCCAGCTGAAGACAGCAGCTGCATATTTGGCGATATAGTTTTGGTCCTGTTACTAACCCCAAAACGTACTTGTAGTATACCCTACCCAAATTAGGATTAGTTTCCTTTCCTCCCAAAATACAGCCGAGAAATGCATACATGGACAAAAGATGAAAGGAAAAACATTTCATAGTTATTTTAAGTACTTCAACATGTCATCTGTAAAAGCACTGGTCATAGCAGATCAGCTGTCTAAGGATTTGTTGCTTGGCCTGTGCATGTGAAGTGTGTTGTTCTGTGATTATTTGATGCCTATCTTGTGATTTAGAATATACCTCATACTTATTTACAAAAACGATCAAAAAGATTTATATGTATGGCAATTTTAGCATGGATTATATGTCTGCTAGTCTACATGGTCTGTGCAATATGGGCTACTCTGAAATGATCCTAACTCAAGCGGAGACTTCTCCCTCTATGAGTATGCAGTGGTTGCATTAGACTGCCTGCCTAATGATTCAGGGAAACACCTTGGAAACTGTAGGATAGGTAAGCAGAGAACATTGCTGTTGAAAGAGATTTAAACAGTACTGATATGAGAACACAGCAAAAATGAAACTGGCTGCAAGAGAGATTAACAGGATGAGCATGCATCTGATACATAATTTGTGCACAAAATAGTTCCAACTCGTTGATTCAGTTAGAGGAGATTGAATTCAAAATGTAGGCATGGAAAAAAAAATTATCTTTCACTGATAACTGAGTATAATTCACATTGTGTGTACTGCTAAACAGTGTGTACACATTGATATTGGCAATGTAGACATGGTATGTGAAAATCATCTTCTGGTGGGAGTTGGGAATAATGCAATCTCCATTATATCAACTGATGAAAACTTTTGTTTTCAGTCAGGCTCTGTGGGTAAAAAGCACCCTAGAAGTCTAATGAACCTTTTAATTCCATTTCTGTGTTAATAATGATGGTTAAAACTAAGTGGTCTGTCTGGGATATTTTTATGTTCATAATGACGCAGAGAAGACAAGAAAATTCAATTTTGCCTAGGTCTTAAAGTTTGCCAGATTTTTTATAGCATTCCAGAGTGCATTGTTCTTGACACTGAACTTTAAAAATTGCAGAATAGGTTTGGAACTCATTTGGGTGTTAAATTGTCGTTGTTGAGGTTTTTTTTTTTATTTAACTTTTTCCCCTTTGCAAATCACCACCTTTTAAGTAGAGGCACAGACTCATGGCAATACTCATGGTTTTATTTATTTTTCATAGTATTCCCTCGCATTCTCCTCAATCCATGCAAACCACAGTGATTCATCTTCATCTGAAAAGGCTGCTTTAGGAAAATCTGGCTAACTCCTTCTCAATGATTTCAGTTGAACTGGTTGCACTTTAAGCAATTCAGCACTGTTGGCTCAGAAATACATGGTCAGGTTGTTAGTGCAGAAGAAGGCCCAAGTCTTGGCCATAGGAGCTGAGGCTGAAGGGCTGGAGCCAGGTGAGTGCTGAAGAACCTGGCCAGTCCCACCTTTGCTCCAAAAACTACTTCTTGGATTACCCACCAGCTAGCTTAAGGCTGCCAGTTCCTCACATCTGCTGCCAACTGTGTCAAAATTACATTAGCTTGTTTCCTGTTGGATGATGCTAACAGTACTGGGCATGCAAGTTATGATAGGAGATCTGAGCAGGAGGTATAATGTTCAAAACACAGATCAAAGGAGGGCTGGCAGCTTGCAGCAAAAGGCTGTATTCTGGGTGAGCTGGAGATGTTGAAGGTATAAAAGAATTGGATGATCTTTAAAGTTCATTCCTACCCAAACCATTTTATAACTTTAGTCATCCCTGAGGGCAAGACTGTCTATCTTTAAGTTCTGAAGTTATCAAATCCAGAAGGGGCAGGCCCTTTTATATGTACCTCAGCCTTGCATGTGGTCATAGAACTACCAAAACTATGAAGAATCCAGGGAAAGCAGTGATTCATGTATATTCCTCATACTCTGTACAGATCTCAGCAACATTCAACATACATGATCAAACGCTTCTGTGTTCAGATTTATGTTAATAATATGAGCCTATTTTTATTTCTAAGGTAATAAAAATGGAGGAGAATGGCATTTTGGCATTTCAGTAGTTTTTTTTTTTTTTTTAAGACTGCTGTTTAATGTAGCTAGAGAGTAAAACTCCACATTTTCATTTTCAGAGAGAACCATGTGAAATAATACAGTCTCCCTTAAGTCTAACCTAGAACATCAATGCAGTATGGGCATTCTTACATTCTAGATGGTGAACTTAAATTTGTCATTTATTTAAATATTTTGCATAAAACTAAAAGCTTGATAAAGAAAGTGTAAAAGCAAACCATTTAAGGTTGCAAAGAGACTATATATATATTTATTTACTAAATAATTAGTAAAATTTAGTCACTAACCCCATGAAATATACTGAGGTCACCATAAAAATAACTTCACTCTATAAATTATACCATACTATATTAAATAATACTGTTAATTTTCTCATTCTGATTTATACACAGGCATTTCTTTTCACACAATGGGGAGGATTGATGCATCTTTTTGCTGGCCTGACAGTACAATGTTTTAGTTAAGTGCTCAGATTGTTTTTTCCTAGAAAGTTTGTATATGGTTTGGTAGCATACTAACATGGGTGAATTTGACAGTATCCACCTTTTCTTGAGAAAAGAAACCAAAAAGACCATTGATGTCCAGAAGATGTGTTGGTTAGAAGAAATGAAATGCACCAAACTTGTTACAAAATAGCTGTTTTAAGAGTTATTCACCTGTATCTTTAATACAAAAAAAGTAAACCGAAAGAAGCGTGCTGGGAAAGAGTATTTCGAAAGGAAATTTTCTCCCCAGTGTGGAATACATTGGATGCTCTAGGAAAGAAGTCCTTGGGAAACAGCTGCTTCTCTATTGTCTCTGCAACATCATCACAGAACAGCTGATTTGTCTTTGAGGCATGATCTATATACATATTTATACATTTGTTCAGATGAATTACTTCCTTTGCTTTCTCATTAGACTTACTGTGTGATATTTTGCCAAGTTTCTAGGCTCACTGTGTTCTGTTTACTTATTCATGTACCTAGTGTAATGGGATGTTCCTCATGTTGCAACAAACAGAACTTCTGGAGAGAAGGCCAGACTCACACAGGAAAGGAAAGAGGCTTCAGACTCCCTAAAGATGAAACAGCATACTCCACAGGGTCTAGCACAAAAATTCAGCACTACAAAGCATGCATGGAAGAAGATCCAAGGCATATTTTTTCAGGTGCTTGATATGAACCATATGCACTGGAACCAGGGCTTGTGTTGCATCTGAACTACTGGTGTACACCAGATTAATCTTCTGTTATGGTGCTTGAGCCTCAGGGCTGGAAATGTGTACCATGAAGTGAACTTCAGACTTTCTTCTCTATTGGAAACATCTCTTCCCAATACCATTCATCATGCAGTGTTGTATGAAACAGGGAAGGGGATTCAGAAACATGAAACTTAAATGAGCCCTATGACTGAAGAACGTATTAGATGAAGCTTCTTGAGAAATCTTATTTTCAAAAAATCACTTATCTTGACTTGTAAAGGGACAAAAGTGACCAAAGTGAGTTACTACACTGAACAGGCTGTCAAAAGAAGCTCTTTTAAGGGAAAACAGCTCTTTATATGCTTTAAATTTACTGCTGCTTGTTCAAACAGGTAAATTTACACCAATTAATTCCTATTCATGTTTCATCTTACTTCTGACAGAGTAAAAATGTGTAGCTGAAATACATGTATGAAGCCCTCTTGTGGGCCTAAATTACAAGAGTTGTGCTAATCGCAGAGGCAGAACACCTGTATATGCACATAGCAATTGGAAGAGTAAAGTCTTTCAGTAGATGAATCTCATTTTTTGTGCTTTAATTCAAAATCCCTAATTATATTTTAATACTTCATGGATGGAAACAGAGAGAAATTACATCTTTTCTTTTCTCAGTTTTATTCCTTTGCATGTAACAGTTTTACCAATTTGAATTCCAACTCTCTACAGTAGTTTGTGTCTTGTATTTTGTGAGAGTGTGTAAAATGTAAACTCTATTTTATTTCTCTGTAAATGTCAGGAGAGTATAAATCAATAATAGAGTGGTAACTGTGCAATTAACTCCTGTCACCCCTGTACCTTCACATTAGCATCACTGAGAATGATCTTACCCTTTAAGTGACCTCAGTAAAAGCAATAACATCCTTTTCTGCTAAAGTTAATTTTTTTAAGTGAACTTAAAGCTCCTGAAAGGTGATAGATTGACAATCCTATAAAGTGAAGTTCCTTATTTGGTCATTGACTATGGGTAGTATGTAATTCCACAAATTATCTAGTGTTCCAAACCTTTCCCAGAAGGATAAGAATGGAGTCTGGTACTTCCTCCTTCACCATTTCACTGAGGCATCACAACTTGGATGTCAGTTGTCAGTTTCTGATGCAGCTGATGTCAGTTAGCAAGCAGAATTGGAATTCCAATTCATTTTAATTTACTGTAATTGCTGTTGGCAGAGGGTAGATGGCCACCACAGACACGCAGTTGTAGGTTCTGTATCCTATGCCCTAAGCTGCTTCATTTGCAAAAAGGCACCTGATAGCAGCTTAAAATGCATCAGGAAATCCTTGAAACAACTAAGAAAGTTAGATGCAATGTAATAACCTTCTGTCAAGCTGCTAGAAGTTTAGAAAGCTAAAACTTTATAAGCTTTATGCATTACCGGGGAAAATGAAGAAATTTCAGCAAACAGGAAAGTGCAAGATAATTTAATTACTCTTACAAGTGTATTTTCATGTATTGATTTTACATCATATGATAGTACTAATCAAGTCTGTGTATATTTGCCAGAATTCTGAAAGGTAATGGTGCTCTGAGCCTTGCGATTACAAGGATTTTCACTTGTCCCCTCTGCCACAGATCTCAGTCAAAGAGAGAAATGTCTCTGTGTCTCTCTCTCTCTCTCGTCTAAAAGGAATTTTCCTAAAGTGTTCCAGGCCCAGTCTGAGTGGCACTTTGAGCAGCCTGATCTAGTAGATGCTGTCCATTATCTTTAAGGTCCTTTCCAACTGAAACCAGTCTTTGAAAATATGCAAAAACTTCTCTATTTCAGAGCAATATAGGATACAAACAAATATACAGAGAATATGAACTGTTCTGATACACTACCAATAAATGAGTCAGATAGGAAGCTGAGGTAAGACCATACCAGGATTAACCCTTTGATGGTTAGAGTTTTTCTTTCCTTGAATGTAGGTGCAGTGAAACATCTGAAGAACAGTTGAAATGGCCCCTGTTTCTGATGGATCTGTATTTTCATGTTCACATGGACCATAGCAGATTGCACAAAATAAATTCCCCTTTTGTTCTCCATTAGTCAGTGATGTAGTTGCAACCAGCAATGAGCTTGTCTTCTCACAAGCAAAAAATTTTGCCACGAACATTGTCCTCTAGTTTTATGGGGAAAGTGAGGGGTTTTGTCTCTCATTTCAATCCTTTTGGGGAAAAAAAAAAAAGTGCAACCAAGGGAGTATTTAGCAGGAGCAAGTTTAGGCCCTTGGACTATGTCTACAGTAAGAGATGTGGGTAAGACAGGAGTTAAATGCCCTGCTTCTTTTCCTGTGGTTTTATAGGAAGGAAACCTGAGAGGTTAGGCTGGAATGAGCTGTAGTGCTATGTTTTTTATACCACCCCTTACTAGATAATGAAGTGAGAAGAGCTAGAGGATATGTTGGATATACTCTACATAGTCATAAGGCCTTGTAGTATTCCTATCATAATCAAGTCCTACTATTTTCTTTACAGTGAGCTGTTCGTTGCAGGTCTCTTAAGATTGAGCCTGGTCCTTTGAAATGTGGCAGGGGTCACAAGATTCGGAGCAGGAGATGATGTTGCATGGACTTAGGCATATCTTTCATTAAATGTGTTGAAGGATGTGTTTCCAGCCCTTGAGATAATTTTTAAAAGATTCCCCCTTTGTCTTAATGTAATATTTTCTTATCTGGGATAAGTGCAGTTACCTAGATTGGACAATGCTGTAGTGCCAGGTTACACTGATGGTTTTCCTGTGGAATGCCTGCCTTTAGGACATTTGCTTATGGGGCATCTCTTCTTACATTTAAATCCAACTACTCCCCAGTATGCTATGCCATTAATTGTACACTGGAAAAAAGAGAAGGAGAGCACTGTGACCTGTGTATGTGTAGTAGTTAGTGAGAACCTAGGGAATTATTTAATGAATTAAATCACTTTAGATATTTCTTCTACATTCTTGAATCGCCCACCAGATCCCCTATGCCTGCAGAAATTGCTATAGGGCTCAGGTGGTCCCTCATTAGCTATAATGTCACTTAATTTCTTCCATCTTTATGCTGGAAGTACCTTCAAATAAAGCTTGGCGGCATAATTCTCCATGGCTGTAATTAAAATATGAGGCAGAGGTGGGACAGGAAGCCACATGTGAGTGCAGAAGAGATCCCTGTTGGTGGCAGACATCACGGTGTTTACCCAGTGGCAGCAAGGTAGTGAACTCAGCTGTCACTGTCAGTATTCCCTGCAGGGACAAAGGTAATGTTAATTAAAATTCACTATACACAAAGGGGCCATTCCTAATGAATATGTACTGATGAGATGTTTAGCTATATCTCTTGCATCTTCAGATGCGTTAGAAATACCTTTCATGAAAGATTTCTGTTCCCAGGAAGGGGTGTCAGTTTTTCTGAAGGATTTCAGCCAGTGTCGCTGATTTCTATGTGGAACCACACAGTGACAGGCAGGGCACACTGAAGTAGAAACTGTGAAAGTATTGATAGTATTATTGAAACTATTATATTGATATTATTATTGAAAATATTGTTATTTTTCAAGAGAGATTCAGCTTGAGTTTCTGAGTGGTGTTGTCAGTACTTGGGTGTCTTTTCAGCAGGTCATGGGAGGTGAAAGAGATGGCCTCCAGTGGTCTCATCCAACCACAAACTTTCTATGCGTCTATGATAATGTTGCATTTCTGTGAAGGAAAACTAGTATGGTAAATGTGTATGAGCAGAAATGAGTTAATTTCATATGAAGTGGAATGTTGCCAAAGTCAATAGTAAGATTGCTTTTTCCTTCAAGGGAAAAAAAATTACTTTTGTTTGTGGCGGAATGTGATTTTTTTGCACTGGATCCATTATAGAATGTACAGGCAAACATTAACATACAATTGTAACAATTGTGTATCATAACTCCACCCTGACATGTAATGACAACCATAAGAATCTTCTGTAAATACTTGCTCTGGTTCAGCACCAGGTCATATTGCAGCCGAAGAATCCTATTACATCTGTCTTTATCTTTTTTGCTATGGCTATGAAACTGTCCTCAGAGCAAGACCAGACCCGAGTCTTGCAGAACATTCTTGGACACCACATTCCAGGGTGTGCCTGTTGTGTGTTCACGGCAGAGATCTGCAAGGCTGCTCAGCATAACCCTCCTGCAGAGCAGCCTAGAGTACTCACAGGCTTCAGAGACACTATGCATGTGAGAAGGCAAGAAATCTTCATTTAGCTTTTCCAGTTACTAAAGGGGGCATACAAGAAAGCTGGAGAAGGACTTTTTAAAGGGCCATGAAGTGATAGGACAAGTGGGAATGGCTTTAAAATAAGGGGCAGTAGGTTTAATTTAAATATTTGGAAGAAATTCTTTACTGTACTGGGGTTGGTGAGGCACTGGAAGGGGTTGCCTGGAGAATCTGGTTTAGCAGAAGATGTCCCTGCCCGTGGCAGTGGGGTTGGAACTATGTGGTTTTAAAAGTTCCACCCAACCCATACCATTCTGAGTCTATGAATAGTAATTGGGCATATCACCCTATCAGCTTGTATTATTTACATAACCAAATGGAGTTAGGCACTTGGCTGCTACCAAATTTCAGTGTATTCATGTAGCACCTGAGAGAGGCTGAAAATTCTAGCTGCATGTGCCAGTATTCCTGCTCCACCCTGCTGAGTGTGCTGTAAAAATCTAGACACAAGGATATAACCTAAGCAGTGAAATGAGCTTGTTTATTACGGTTGTCAGTGTTGTAGACAGAATTTTAGGTTTCAGCTGTGCAAAATAACGTGAGGTCTGACTGAAAACATTGTCGCTTAAAGAAGATACCTCTTAAAGAAGGTATGCAAAGTCACTGTCAAATGGGGCGTTCTGATCGCCTGCCTTTCTCACAGTGAGCGCTAGATGGCCATCTGGCCTTTTTCTTCTTGCCGTGTTAGACCTTAATTATGATATAGCCCCTGTGGTGTTCTGAATGACTATAAATAATATCACATTAGGAAATTATTCAGGAAAATTTAGCCCACGTTAGACTGATTGCATTAGGGTCAGAAATACACAATTTTTTATTGTACCTGATAACTACATCCTGTGGTCTAGAAGAGATGTAGTAAAACTAATTTTAAAAAATATCTTTTTACAAAGAAAAGTAAATTCTCTGATAAAAATCCCTATGTGATATTTCAAGGTACATTCTGGTGTAGCATAGAATATTTCCATGAAGTAGGACTGCTGCACAGAATAGGTAAATGTTCACAATCTGTTTAGTGGCAATCCCTAAGTTAAGAGGCATTTCATATCTATCAGACTATAAGATGATCTGAATATTGTGGATAATTTGCATTCACAGAGATTGGGAGTCTTTGAGAAAAAATTCACATTAAACAAAACTGTTCAACATCCTCACACATAACTCTAGGATGAAGTTTGCTTTATCATTTTACAGTGGATATCTTCTTTTTGAACAACTGTAAATTCTTCATATTTGTTTGTAAAACTTGAATAATTGCAAAGGTTTTGATGGAAATAATTATTTTCTCACATTTCTGTAGAACTAGTATAATTTTCTTTCATTGAAAAGGCAATATGGTTCTGAAATTCCTAGTAACAAACAAAAACACTAGTCCTTCTGTTTTCAACAGGGCCTTTGACTTCCACAGGTTGAACAAAGTTTTTACACATTATTTCATTATCCCATGTTTTCACTATCTCTGATAGAAACAGTAGGAATTTTCCATCATATGGTTTTGGTTCCTATTACAGTAAGAGAGAACCTTTATGAAAATGGTAGATTCATTGCCCACTGAAATTAAATGCAGAAATGATAAAAAAAAATCCCTTATATATAGTTTGGAAATACCCAATAAGTTATAAAATAACATCTATCTCTAGAATTATGTATTGAACTTCACTTTCTCTCTTACAATTAGACTTTCCAAAAAAGAACATCACAATATTTATTTTTAGAAAACCTACTGTGGATTCTGGAACAACCTATTGAATGTCTTTGATATTACCTAGATCACTGCACAAACCAGAATTGTTTAATTATGAGAATTATTAAGTTCTCTGAAATTGTGTTTAAAATGTTATCCTTGCTTATGGAGAAGATGTGTACACGTTTTGTGACTTTTTTGGCTGCAAATTAGTTTAGATAGACTTTTATTGGCAAAGTAACATAAATTCTGGCATTACTATGTGGGATTAAATATTCATTTCTTATTTAGGATACTACAGGATACCTATATGAAATACTGTCAAGATGTGAGATCTTTATGTTCTGCCCAAGGATTTGAGACACATATTCTAAACAGTTTTCTGGATTTTAGGTAGATGGCTTGACCTTCGTTTATGTTAGCCTTGAGTGGTAGATCTTTATTGGCCATAAATTTCTGGCACTCTTATAGTGCAGCTGCTTCATGTTTAATATTTGGATGGCAGAATGCTCAATAGTATTGAAAGCCAAGGAATTGGATTTGAGTTTAATGCACTGCTTATTACTCTCAAAGAGCTATTTATTTCAGAGGGGATCAACTATGTATGAGGGCTCTTATATCAAACAGATGAGCAGCTCTTGCTGTAGATAGGACAAATCCTTCTTTTAAAATCTTCAGGGCATATACAATGCTAGCCCAGGTAGTTCCCATTACCTTCTAATGGGTAGGTCTGGACTCTTGTATTTGGCTTGTTCTCAAAATGTGTTTGGCAGCTGTGAGTGGCTTTCAGTCAGATTCCAACACATTTCAGCAGGCAACTCTAACCTAGGCCTTTTTCCATGCTGATTCTACTTATAGCAGAAGGGTGGCCTAGATGGCCTCCTGAAGTACCTCCCAACCTGAATTATTCTCTGATTCAGGAATTTAATTTGTTTTCCTGAAAAACATTTTGAGACTTTTTATGACTTCCTACCAGTTCCTACCTTTTCTAACAATGACTTTCTGCCTGTTCTGGGAAAGAGCTGACGTAATGGTTTCTAGGCACCAGACTCAATAACAATGCAATGTCATTTGCAGACATAAACTTGCAGGAGACTGTAGGTAGATCCTTGGGGAGACAGGTAGTGACTCTTGAACAAATCCTTCATTCAGAAATTTGATTAAGCATACAGATTTTCTACTGTTGGGCACCATAAGTGTAAGAGTTGTATGAAAGTTAAGGATGCTTGATAACATAGAAATAAGTTTAACTGTCAGGCATCCCTCCCTGCAAAATTTGACTATTAAATGTAACTAATGCAAATGTGCTTGAATTTCTTACATTAGCTGTATTCAGTAAAAGTGGGCTATGCTAGAACTTTACGAGAACTCTGTTACTAGATGATCTCTGATTGTTCTCTTAGGGCAACTGTTATCATGACTGGTTACTTGAGAAGGAAGCTCTCTAAAAAGCTATGACAGGCACTGTACTGTCAAAAATAATGACTTCTATAGGGTAGAATTAACTGCCTGCTTGCTTCCAAGATCATAACTTTTCCAACTATATATTCTTTGAATAGTTTACCAGAGAGATGAGTATTGTCAAGAAATTTTCCAGATCCTTCTTTCTCTTTCATAGTTCTTAAGGACCTTTGGAGAGGCACCATCATGTCCAGCAGTCCTCTATAAGGGTAATATCATCAAGTCCTTGTTTTGTCTCCTGTGCTGGAAAGGGGACTGAAAATATAAAGAACGTTTGACAGTTTGACATGTTTTAACAAGTTGTTTATAGACTTGACTTTGACAGGACTTATTTATTGGAACCTTCATGTTCCTGATATTTATAGGATTTGGATTTACTTGCAGTAGCTTCTGATTTTCTTGATTTGCAGAATCAATAGGTGGAAGGTCATGCTGACTTTGCAGAGTTGGTGACCTTTGCAATGTCTTGCTACCATCTTTACCACAAGTTCTTATTTGGCTCAGAGTCCTCTTCCTGGTGATCCAAGGGAAAGAAATGAAGCCTAACACAAGACTTTAGAAGAAAAACAATCAAAATATGTTTTTTGGTGATATTTCTAAAATGTTCTCAATCTGCATTTTACACTAACCTAGTAATAAGACTGTAAACTGACAAAAAATATGGATTTTGGTGCTTTCTAGTAAATTACTGAATTGAGCCTTGTAAACATAGAGCAACACAGAACACAAAATAAAATTATAGAAACTTTGAGGTGCTAACCTAAAACATTCCTTGTTTGACATTAAAATGACCATTTTTGTTTTCTGGAGAAACCTGTGAACATAATTTTTCTTCAGCATGCATGTTGTCTGCTTGTTACGTGTGCATTTTCAAATTGCTGACATTGTGGCAAGAGGGTTTAATAAACTCACAGTGTTGTAGCCACTGATTCCACATGGAATGTATTGCAGGTTTTCCCCTCGTGGAGATCACAGGTTACAAGCACAATCATATTTAATTCTATGAAATGGATTTCTTAGGCAGATTTCCTGAGCTTGTAATTTACCTCTTTCACTATTCATGTAGCACTTGACAGTAGCACTATGTATATGCTCATTCTGAAATGAAAGCTTTCTATCCCAGTTCACTTTTCTGAAACACTAGGAACTCAATGTTTTCATGGTCACTGACACCTCACATTTTCTCTTTTTTCCCCCATGATTTTTAGTATAACACCCTATGTTCCATATTCCACTTAAGGATGCATTGTGACATTTATTATCCTATTTTAGGTGAAAGACTCCAAGAAGGTTCCACTATTATTAATTCTCTATACTATAGACACACAGCTGAAAAAATTGACACACAAAACATGTTACAGGTATTTCTAGTAAACATTATGTAACTTGAGTGATGATGTCAGCTAAAAATTCATAGCTGATATATAATTGATATATAACTAAACAAACATCATCAAATTAGTAAAGAATTAGGGAAACTTCTTTCTGCTTAAAGTATGTCCAAAATTTCATGAAGTTAATATAATTCTTGACAGTATGAAATGTTTAAAGTATAATTTGACTTGGTTTTCCCAGTTAAATACTCAGGCTTTTTCAAAATAACTCTCAAACTAGTTCTGAGACCTCACTATGTTGTCTGCTTTGCTAAGTGTGCACACTTGAATCTCAGGAGCAAATAAGATTTTTTGGCTGCACTGTCCAAGATCCCCTTAGTATTCATTGTCCGAACACATACTATTGTCCCAGAGAAGTACCCTAGCAGAGCTGGCCAGACTACTATTTGGTTTTAATTGCATGTTTCCAGCTAGTTACTACAAATATTGAATGAAAATATGCTTTATTTTTTTATGCATCCAAAGACCATAAAATATAATATACAATAAAAAAGATTTTTTTTTCTTCTGTGTAGTGAGCTATTTTTGTCACGTCAGTGTGAAAAACCTCTACATTCCAATTATATTTCTCTATTTAATATTTCTTGTTGAAATTATGGTCTATTTCTGTTTGCAGTATTCAACTTAAAAAATATAGATGTTATATTTTAGATATATTTTAGAGGTCATAATATTTCTCAGCCATAGACATTTAAAAGCTTGAAATTCCAGATTTTCTTAAGATAAAAAGATCAACTTTTTAGCAATGTCTGTGGCAAACTAAGGTCTAACAGACTGTAATCATGTATCAATGGAAGCTCATACCTAGCCATTTCTAGTAGGAAGTATATGGATACAAAATAAGGAACAAAGCAGTGCTGGAAAGGAATATTGGTATCCAATCTACCAGTTATTCAAACATTTACAATAAAATTTCCATTTTCCTACAGTCAGACATAAATAACCCTGGGTTTCGGAGCACGATTTTTAATCTAAATAATTTTCTCAATCCACTTCACAAAGCAGTTTAATGAAGGATTCTGTGGGCATAACTGATATGGCACCCTAAGATATAGGATAGGAAGAAGTAGTCACAGACAAAGGGGATGGGGATGGAAACTTTAAAAGTATCTATCTCCTCTAATAGCAGATACTGGAGTGCATGAACATACTTCATTCAAAGGCCTTATAAAATATTGATGGTACTGTAGGTGAAGCTGCTTAAGGAGCAAATAATACTCTTTAAGAAAAAAATTTTTGTAGTAAGGGCATGAGCACCACTGTCCTCAGTGATGGGTGCATAGACCATGATGTTGTATCCTCTCTGAAACAGAAAACACTGATGCAGACTTCCTTCCACTGCTTGCAAAGAATGTGCTGTGTCAAAGAAGTTCTCCTACATTCACAAATGAGATGTCTATCACACACAATGCTGAGCTGTTTCCCAACACAACCTTCATAGAACATGCAAGCTGTTTCAAGTGACAATTTCCGCTATATCTCTTAAGAATTGACGTATAATGCCTTTACACTTCTCAAGAATAGAAAATTTTCATACCATGTAAGGTGTTATGACCAAAACTCATGACCAACTGAAAGGTGGAGGGGAAAGAGCCTATATCATACCCATACCAATTTATCTTATTGACTCAGTATCACCATGATGTTTTCCAGGAAATAAATTTTCTCTTAAGACTTCCTTCTTGAAAGACCCTCCCCTAGGCTATTGTCTTATGACTTTCAGCAATAACGGGAAACTGAATTAATTCTTTTTAGTGAATTTATATTTATAAATTATTACTTATGCCAAATTAAAACTATTTCTACAAGAATAGACAGACTCTACCTTTCTTTTTTTTCGTGTATCTTCAGATGCATGCATTCTTCTTTTGAAGTCTCCAGGGTTTCAGAATTTCCTTATCCTTCACATACCTGGTAAAACATCTGTAAATGAGCTCCAGTGAAAACATCCCTCACAGTAGGAAGAGAACTGGAGGAAAAGCACCACAGCATCAACACACTACCTCTTGCCTTACAAGTCTTGACATTTCTTCCCCAATTATTTGTTTTTATCATCCTTTACGTCTCAGAAACCATCTGCAACTTAAACATCCCTGGGCCACCTACTCATTCTGAAACATGTCCGTCAAGCAATATACTCTTTCTGCACATTCAAACTGTGTTTTGGTTTTAAATCTTATTTACACTAATTGCTGATTATAGTAATTATTATGGATTATGTGTGTGGATCAAATTCATGATAGTGCTAAATATAGGATCCTAGAAAATTCAGGCTGAAAGGAACCCCAAGAGATCTCTAATCATGCCTAGCTCAAACTGGATTCAGTTGTGAGGTCAGATCAGGTCTTTAACCATTTGGGTCTTGAAAACCTGCAGAGATGGAAACTGTACAAACTAATTGGGCAATCCATTTCATATCATGATGTCCGCAAGGTGATGATTTTTCCCATCTGCCCTTTATGTGGCTTTCTTGTTTCAGCTTGTGTCCATTATCTCCTGTGTTCCAGACCTTCACAGCTGCAAAGGGCATTGCTTCATGTTCCTCTTGATCTTGTTGGGAGGATGCTATTAGGCTCACTTGAGCATAAAGTTCTCTTCTCCTAGGATATTCTTCCCATCCCTTAACTATGCTGTAGTCTCTTGCTGTCAAAGCAAATTAAATTACAGGAAACCTCTGTCATGGGTAAATCTACCTGTTGACCAGAAGTGGGAACCGAGTAAAAATAATAGGCCAGTGTGTCAGCTTTCCAGAGGGGAAAGGGCTAAAGGCCCCAGGCAGAGACTGCAAGTCCTGTTGTGGAGAAGGTAGAGACTTACAGAAAGTCATGGCTGTTTGGAGCATTTCTGAAAATATCATCGTCCTCATAAAACAGATTTGAAGAAAGGGAGTGAGAAGCATACTGCAGAGGGGAATAATCTGTGCTGGTTTCGTTGTAATATTTGCTTTGCTGTGTCTCATGCATTAACTGTCACAGAGTGGGCATAGACCATCATGCTTATTACTTACTGATGGGCCTATCCTTTGTGACAGTGTCCTGGTCTTTTTTGAAGCCTTTTATCATTTTGAGTTCCACAACATTTTGTTTTTTAGTACCATGATTTCATTATTTTCTTTGTGAAAACTTTTGCTTTGTATTTAAAATAATTTGTTTGCATGCTGCTTCCTCTTTGGTTGTAAAAGTTTTAGCCATCATTCATTTTAATGATGTTCTATTACAGCTTTCCTTAACTGTCTTTTCCCAGTTGAAGAGTCCTAGCTTACATAATTTCTCTTCAGCTGGTGGATAACACTGATTACATTTTCTTTCTAGTTTTTCTAGTATGGCTGGAACCTGTTCACAGTGGACATACTATTCAAGATGTTGCACCAATGCAGACTTGAACAGTGATTCTTATAGATAAGAATATTCTTATTATTAAAGTTTCATTTTAAAATGTTGATGAAGAACTCAATTACACATATTTTTTGATAAGTGAATCTTAAAACTCTCATCACCTGTACAATGCTATTTTCCCCTTTCGTTAGTGTTTCAGGTTTATTCCTTTGCAAATTGCCTTGATTAATTCTATTATCTCTGCTCAAATGAATGTTTTTGTGTGTCTTCCAAAACTCACTTTCAGTTTCATAACTGGATGATTCCATGAGAAATTATCAATCTCATTATTTTAAAACCCTCTTTTAAATTATTTCTACTTAAGCTATTGTAGAACATCAATATCATTGTTATTTCGTAGGACTTTGTCTTTAAATTCCTTTTGTGTTATCCAAAATTAATCTCAAGCAAATTCAGTGGTTTTATTCCTACTGCAAAACAAAACAGGCTCTTGGTAGTTTAACTATTTTATTCCAGAAAAGATTCTTTAGCATCAGTCTGAGGGTCCTGTAGCTCTGAGCCATGTTGCTTCCAGGCAAACAAATCTTCCCTAGAATCTCAGCCTTCGGTGATCTACGGCAGTTTTTAGACAGATGAACCTGTCAAATATTGAAACATTACAGCTGAACCTCACCTACATGGCTTGCAAAATGTTAGACTGTCAGGTACTGGGCTGTTTCAAGCAGAACTTCCATTACACTTGATATCTAAAAAAATAAACAACCTGGACAACTACAGAGGATTCTGGGGCAGGTAATGATGCCCTCAACCTTCTCACAAAAATACTGATCCATAAAGACAGTTTTTACCTTGCACTCATGCAAAACTGCTGCATTTGCTCTGTGGCTGTTTTAATTAATGAGCTTGCTGGGTCTTATATGTGAAATGACAAGCATAATGTAATTTGTTTTGTCTAAAAACTGAATGTAGTCACACAATTATTTTTTTATTTTATTTTTTTAGAAAGAATAAATCTAGTTTAATCTAGTAGAATTTTTTAAAAAATCAATAATATTATCTGTTCATTTATTATTTTGGGAAGGTTTGAATACAATTTTCACAGTTGATCAGCTAGATCTGAATTAGTTTTACCAAGAGACTTGCAATCACTCAGCAGAATATCCACTTGGGAGCAGCAAGAATTATTAAAATACTCAGTAAAACAAAAGGTCCCATTACTTCAAGGACAGAGGAAAAAAAGGCACTTAAAGTTGCACTTGACCCACTTCCACCTAACTAATAAAATGAAATACAAATACACTCCAAATAAAAATGGAGTTTAAAAAAAGAATATGAATATATAAGAAAAGGAAATTAATAAAAGGCCTTTTTAAAATTTCTAGCACTATGAGAGTAAACAAAGAAAAAACATCAGAAGCTAATATCCACAACTTTTTAAAAAGTCCTCAAGATTTTAAGAAAGTGTACTCAGTGTTACAACTCCTGGTTTATTTTTTCATAGTGCAACTGACCTATGGGAAATTCCCAGGGGATGAAATAGCTTCTGCTGCACTTGTTGTTTCTTTTATAATCAGGAAAAGAAGCATTATAAAATGCCATAACTCTGGGCTCAGAAGTTTGCTGCTCTAATTAAAAAGTGAATGTTCTCAACGTTTTGCCAAATAAAGCTCTTTTATAACAAATAACCTTTTGATGAGGAAACCACACTGTTTGGACACCAAAAGGTAATTTTAAGGCTTATCTTGAGTGTGTGCCATGGTAAATACAGGCTAGAGCTTTTTGCCTTTCCTCTCTTTACTGAGGAATCAGACGTATTTCAGCAAACAGCTTGTACAAATATTCTACTGTAAATGTAACTGAAGTTTGGGGTGACAAATTCTCTTCTAATGACATTTTTGGAAGGATTACACATACTCCTACATTAGGGAAATGGTTCTATAGGATAATATTGTGGCACATTTTCTAATATTAACATAAATTTGTGCTGCTTTTGTTTAACTGCCACAGAAAACCTCCTTTTGGTCTGACTTATTTTTGGCCTTACTCTAATATCTTTTCTGCTCAGTTTTTTTTTTTTTTTCCAAGTTTGAGGTTATTCAGACAAGTTTCATTTGAACTGAGCAGCTCAGATAGCTATGGGCTCAGTCAGTCTTACTAATGTTAATTTAACAGTCTTTTAAATAAATGTGTCAGTCCAAAACAGAGTACCCTCAACACAGTAGTGGTGACAGAAGCTGTAGTATCCTAGCTTGCCAGCCTTGGTGAGGGGAAGGTGGAGGTGAGAGGGGAAGAGGGAGAGATGGCTTTCCTCTATAGTTCTGCACTCTTTTCCATCAGCTTTAGAGTATATGTTTAAAGTATGGCCATTCAAATCTAATGCCATGTGAGTTACAATGTAATATGGAACATCTCTCTTGACTTTTTTTTTTTCATATCCTCAGATTCCTTAGTTTGATTTGTTTCGGTCCTGAACACTGAATTTCCATTAGTAAATAAGCGGAATTAAAGTTGTCTTGATAAATTGCAGAGGGCCTCCTTGTGGTCACTGGAAGGCAGGAACTCACATTTCGTTTTGAGAAGCACTCAGTAGCTTGCAGATTTTCCTCTGGAGTTAGTAAAAGTGAAGAGCAGCTGGGCCACTAATACAACAACACACCACCAACATCAGCTGGGTAACCCCAGTTCATGGCATTGTCACCTACCCAAGAAATTTATCACCTTTAATAGGGCTTTTTCCTTTTGTCACAGAAGACCTCTGTGGTCCTTGCAAGCATGTACTGTTATTCCCAGAAACCCGAAAGCAGTACGCAGCATGTTGATTTGTCAACCTGGGATATACACAGTAAAAGATAAGAAGTTGAGGTAGCAAATGTTGTGATATCTACACATCTTTATATGATATTGTATTTCACAGGATATATTAAACTTCTAATGTCTTATTACCATGGTAAGACAAGAATTGCAAACAGTACAGAACTGCAAGTAATCCATTTTTATGACAAGTTTTCAATGTGAATGAGGAATAGCAAGCATAAGCCATTCTCATTACTGTATTCTCGTTGTCCTCCATAGATGTCACACCTAGGGCAATCTGTTCAGTTATTTTTTAAAAAGAATTATATTTCATTTTATTAGGTGTTCTTGAGCAGACCAGTTATCTGTGTTAGCCACTTCCAAAAACAAATGTAAATTATCCTTGCTTAGACAGTTCAAGAAATGCATGTCAACAATGAATAATAGTTAGGAGAATTTATGAAATATCTAAATGCTTCAGAAAAATTAAAGCCATTCTGCAGATTCTGGTTTTACAGATTCTGTTTTGATGTGTATGCAAATTAGTGTACAGTAAGGCAGTTATAATTCATGTTTTTTTAATGAACCACGGAATATACATATGAACCATAATTAGAGCTCTTGGGAACAGCATTACCTAAATCTAATTTGCTGACATGCTGTCATAAGGTCAAGTAAGTCTTTAAAGAAAAGAACTCTAGTAACCTGAGATCAGAGACTTCAAGTTTTTTCTTCAGCTTTCCACCACTGCTTATTCATGCACATGTTCAGGGGAAAAAATAACCCTTTTTGATAATTCACAAGGCTCTAAACCCTGCTGTTACCATCCACTGATGCCATTAAGTGCTACATTATAAATTAATACACATTTCTTGTACTAAGACTGGCTTTGTCTTTTTTTTGTCCTTCACAGGAAAATAATTTTGAGGATTGCAGCAAGATGAAGAAAACAAGTTCTATAAACTACTAGGTCTTCCTTGCACTTGCACTTCTTTACTGCCATCTCTATATAAAATTATTTATATAGCTCAGTTTATTTATCAATAACTTCCTCAGCATAAATTGCTGTTTATTTGAGTTCACAGGTTAATTATAACAGAAGGATACTGGCACCTATCACCATACAGATGGCTATTCACCACAGTGGTAGTGTTTTGGCAGAAATTATTTTTCCTCTGTACTTTAACAGAGTTAAAGATCTTTAACTTAAAAAACGAAAACAAAACAACAACCCAATGAAATGTATTTTTTTTTAATTACCTGTGGGTTTTTTTTGCCCTTACAACTCTCTTGATAAGGCCTGGGAAGTTCTTGTTTGAAAAACATTAAATAATCTAGGTGAAAAGTCTAAAAACATATGGAATTTTCCATAACCAATACCACAGAGGTTTGCAGTTCAATTTAGGAGTTGAAAAGTATAGTATAGATTGCAATTATACAGATACACTGCATGCTAAAATACCAATCTCACAACTCATGATTATGTTAAAAAGTGCTGAGGTGGCTAGCATCTAAAAATATGACAATAATAAAAGTTTATGATTTGGGATTAGGACTGGTTCCAGATTATGACAGTGAAGAAAATAAATGGATACTTCTGTTTTACTATGGATCATTTTCAGCAGGAGGGTTTGTTGCTTTTTTATCCTAATGTTACACAGCACAATGGGTTTATTCTGATTTGTCTGGAATACTCTAAGTCAATATTTGCCATTCACAGCTCTTTTGAATAGGGAATTTGTGGACAGCTTTGAACATCATCTTGATGGTTTTCTTTTCAATAATTTTATTTATTTTAGATGCTCCAGGTGAGGCTGAATTCTCACTATGCTTGGCAGTCCACAGACAACTAACAAGACAGACTCCTTTCATCAAGGCACATGCAATATGAGTAGCAAAGGTGGGGAAGAACATCAAAATAATCTGGTCTTATTTTGAAGAAGGGAAAGGTCCATGACAGTGGTAACTTTTTAATTCAGTTCTCATAAGTTATATTCCAACCATCATGAAGTATATGCCTGTGTTTAAAACAAGCACTTGAATTTCCTGAAGTATAGAACTAATTCCTAAATAATAAGGTGAACTATAAGCTCATGTAATATTCTTAAACCTAGTATATGAGGAACTCATATTTCCCTTGCATTTATAAAGACACAAAGGAGAGATTTGTTTCTTTGATTTGATTATTATTTAAAGGAAGACTTCCTTTAGAAAAAGAATTCACTGTAATTAGAGATTTTTTTCATTTATTTTTTAAAGTTACAAAATAGTTACTGTTTTCTGGATTTATTATTTTGAGAATGCGGTCTTGATAAAATCTTTCCTTTTTGGAGTTACCTTACAATTCCTGAGATTCCTCTTGCTTGGACAACCTTGATTTTTATTTTGAAATGGTAAAGTATGAAAAAAGTCTCTAGTTAAACAACATTGAGAAAAATATTTTGATAGGAACAAGTTTTATGATATACTTAGTTTATGTAGAAATGTCCTTAATAAATATCTGAGAAAAAAGTGCATATTTTGTGCAAAATGAGCTACATTTTAAATAATTAAATTTCTGAATAAACTATATCTTACATTTCTAAATCTTCGTCTATACATTTGTCTCTTCATTTTATGCAAACCACTCTCCTTATAGTTCATTTTCACTGCATTGGATGCCCATCAGCTCCCTGTTGCACCCAGAATTCAAGCTGTCAAGGTCATGCTTTCATTCCTCATTTCTGTTACTTTTTTTTTTTTTGGTGATTTGTGTTTTGTTGTCCAGCCCTTAGCCCCCTCATTTTTTCCCCAGCTCGTGTTGCCTCCTACTAATCAGAGGTAACTTTACATTTGGGAGTTATTCAACCTCCTACATCAGATCTCTTATCAGAACTCCCATTTAACAGTCTTTTGTTCATTTTTAATCTGTTAGTACTGAATGTAAGGGGTTTTTTTTAAACCGTGCTTTGCAAATGATACTCTTCTTAACATAGATTTCTCCACTCATTTTATTTTCTAGTCTTTTCTTTCTGTTGTCTCCATTCATTTTCTGCTGTCATTTTTCATTATTTCATCTCTCTAATTCAATGCCTGATCTAGCTCCACTTATATATTTCCCACTGAAATTAATAATGCTTGCAAAAATGAAATACTTCCATCTGAAACCTCGCTCTTTTTCTCTGTGTAAACCCTGCCCCCTATTCAAAGTGTTCAGGCACAGGACAGTACAGCTTCAGTTTCAAAGATGCTTACATAATTTGAGGACAGACAGATCAGAAGGCTGACTTGTTCAGCCCAAATAAATTTACCCCTCATTTCAGTTTTATGTTCTGGAGTTGGTTGTCAGAGGTTTATCAGTGGTTTGGTGAATCAGAGAAACCAGGCAACTAAACCTTCACAAAGGACACGCTCAAGAATTTCTGAATAATTTATTTTTCTATCCAGCATAAAGGGATCTGCAGAGACTTCTCTGGAGAAGCCCAAGTGACCAGGGCCAGGAGAAACAGGGAGCAGCACCCTATAGTTTTGCATGTTTGCTTATTTTCTTTACAAACACCACCCATGGACACTTGCTGCTCTTTCCATCATGTAACACTAGCTCCTTTTGCTGCATTTGGCCTTGAAGAATTCAGTCAGAAGATAGTTGGTCATTAGCTTATGTACGACCTCATTATCTCTGAAAGAGGTAAAAGTCCAGATAAATGCACAAGTTAGCCATTGTAATGTGGATGTTTTCCAGACAGGCATTCAGCACATTAGAATAAGAAATTGTCATTAATCATGATTTCAGTTCTTATGTGAGCTCACTAGTAAGAAAAAGATCTCTTGCCTTTTTATGACTGCTCCAACTATTGATTTGGCTTTTGGGCTCAATCCAAAATCCATTTGATGAACTTACTATTTATAACCAGATCCTAACATTGGAATTTATTGGAGAAGTTTATAAGTGGAGGTATACAATTCTGAATAGAAATAGAAAAAGAAATCACAGGTTAGGAGTGTTAAGTTTACCACTGTGAATAATTTTCTCTCCTGACTTCTTCACATATCATCAATTAATTCAGAGCAAAATCTAAAGTATGCTTGGCGCCAAAATTGTTTCAGTATGAGTCTGAGGACAACATGCTTGAATGGTGAAAAGAATTGTGAAAAGCACACTGAGAAATGAATAGGATATTTTTCATTGCCTTCTGAAAGTTTCATATAAATTCCAAGATCACGCTCATCCTTTACATACTTGTGAGTGAGCCGAGGTTTTACTTATATGAGTGTTTTACTTAATATTTCACAGCTTCTGGTATAAAATATGTATCTACCTCCATATGAAGAAATGTTTTTTCAGGTTTAAAATTTGTAATATATATACACTCATACATACATACATATGTATGAAGCTACAGTATATGCAAATAACTATATGCATAAAAAATCCTTTCATGACGAAGAAGCAGTGGATGGGGAGCATTACCTGAAAACATATGTCTGGCCATGCTTTCCTTAAAAATACTTCTGACAGACTGGTTTATTAAATCCATCTTTGTGAATATAGCTGCTATGCTGAGAGGATAATGGTGGTTGGTAGTTCTAGGCTTTCTATGATTATTACTATCTTTTGAAATAATAATACAAAATATTTGGGAAGGAATTTTTAACATGCTCTTTCACTGACCTAGCACTTTTTAAAAGGCAAGAGTAAAACACTTATTTGTCTTGACAGTCACAATATCTTTCTTCTTGAAGTATTTACCTAGTATTGATTTATATGCACTTGTGTATAAATAAATATATCAGTGGCAGCTGTCATTTTCTACCTACAAATAGTAGAAGAGCTGGTGCAATTGATAAGAAGGTTGGCAAAATCCTTGGCTGAACAAAGTGGCATTTGTGTTTTTCCCTGCTTCTGCTATCAGCCATGTAACCTCTTCTAACAAATGTTTTCATACACATGTGGATTCTCTGATGCTGTGGATTCACTGGCTGGCAGGGCAGGGTGAGTTTGCTGTGTGGCAGATTCCTGAGTGCTGTGTAGAGGAAACCAGCAAACCTTCAAAAATAAAGCAAAGACTCTTGATGAGCAGCCTTTCCTCGGGTATTTTGCACCTCTAGCAGTGACATGTGGAATATTTTTCAGAACAGGTTTTTAAAGGATTTATTTTTTAGATATATCACATATTAATAGTGAGTTAGGGAAAATAATTAATAATTAATAATTTTTATGTACACATAGAGAATTTGGGTTCTGGGAATGAAAAGGCTATCTCAGTAATGAAAAAACTCCACATGTGCTATAAAACATAACATAAAATTAGACCCACATTTTCCAAATACGTATGGATGTACTTAATTTTATTATCTTGAACAGTCGCAGGCAGTCAAAAGGTGCAAAGCCTGAGAATCAATAAGGAAGAATTTTACTATTATTATAATGATTTAATTATCACTATTTTAACTTTAGGCTCTGAATTCCCTGTGCTTAGAGCTCATTTGTGTCCTTTTTAATGGTCTAATTTACCTTTAAATGTGAGCAGCAAACCATGTGAGATTTTTCTGGAACACTTTGAAGTCCCAGATTTGAAAGTGCCTCTTTTGCCAGTTATCTGAGGTGAGAATCAGGTCAGCTGTATTGTTTAAACAGCTTTAGTCTGAAAAAGAAGTTTGGTTAAATGAAAAAAAATAAGATGACATTTTTCACCATTTAAAATGTGAATATTTCTGAGAAACCATCCTCGTTCAAGAAAAAAGTACCTTTAGTCTCACATTCTTGCCACATAACCTTAGAAAGGACACCATTAGATCACGCCTGGCAAAACACAGCTTATTATTCTTGTAACAAATTATTTTTAGGTGCCAACATTGTGCTGGTTCACAGAATCAGGAAGAAATGGAGACAGAGCTTCTGCCATGAGAACTTTACAGTCTAAATATGCAGATCAGACAAATCCACCCCAAAATGCAAAGCATGTTGCTGTGTTTTCATTTGAGCAGGCAATGTCTTTATTGAAATTAATTAGCCTTAGTGGACAGAAAAAGTTAATTTTAAAAAGCTATTTTGGTTAATATAAATAGGGGCTGGTTCCAGGACAAACAGGTACACAGAAGTTATGAGAAAGTAGCTCAGAGACTGAGGCAGGCTGTAATGGGATGACAAAGAAGAACCAGTTGAAGACCAAAAACAGAAGTTCAGGCTTGATGTGAGAGACAAAAAAGCCATGGAAGAGAATTTTAGAGAAAAGTGATACAGGTCTTGTGCAAATAAAAGGACTGTACAGAGATAAATTTTAAATTAAGTGCTAGTAAATCTTCAAAAGTATTTTGATTGTCTCTTGAAAATACCAACTTAGATAAGGAAGCATGACAGCAAGATAGGATGCAATTGTGGATGTGTTAGTAGATGAAGTGTTCTTTTAATGAAGTAGGAATATATTTGCAGAATGCATCTGTGGAAAAATGCCAGGTATTCCAACTTCCAAACACAATCTTGCTTAAGTAGTATTTTTAAAAAGTTGGGAGAAATTTTGTCTTGTTTTGTGTATTTCTTCTCGTAGATTTTGATTACATAAAATTTCACTGGTCTTTGAATTCTGCCTCCAAATACCTTGAAGAGTTGTGGCTTTATCTAGTTTAAATTAATTTCTCACTTCTGTACATGGGATAAAATCTACTTATCAAAACATCTATTTCCGTGACTTGTATTAATGAGAAATTAATTATTGTCAGGTATCTCAGGCTTAAATAATTAATATAGCTTCTGAAAGACTATGGGTGAATGGTCAAACAAAGTAAATTCAATTAAGAAAATGATCAATAATTTTCACCATTATAAACCATATGCCTTGATTCTATAACAACTGCTTTGTATTAAATTTCTGTGGTATTACCAAAGCATCTGTTTTAGAAAACACAATATTCCCTAGTTATTAATAAAGCTGGGGCCACTTTAATTGTTTTTGAATGTCAGTATTGTGTTACCCAGTGCCTGCTGTGTTGCATTCAATTCATTTTTAGGCACAAGATCACAAAAACAATTTCAATAAAACCCACAGGGAAACTGGATGTTCAGGTTGAACCTTTGTCCTTAAACTATAATGTTTTCATCTTTAAAATTCAATCTCCAGAAAAAAAGAGGATTGCCTAAAGTGAAATAACAAATCTCTCAGTGGTTGCTTGGGGCCGCGTGGAGAAACATCACCACACGTGTTCCTAAGGGTGATCTTAAAAGCATTTTGCCAAATTTCAAGACCAAAGAAGCTCCCTTTTGGTCTCTCAATTCTTTTTTCAGGGCCATTATTTGTCAAAGGACTAATTACAAGAATACATTTCTAATGAATGGAAACAAATTTTAAACATAATGGAGAGTGACAATAATTGTAAAATTCTCCATCCACACACAGGATTCGCAGCCCCAGTTTTAGCAGCTACTCTAGTTCCTGGACCACTTCAACTGCAGGAGAGCCTTAAATTCTCAGACTGAGGAAATGGTCTTAACTATATTAGGATGAAACAGGCATGTTTTCTGGGCTAAGCAACATCAAGGAAGTTACACCAGCTTAGCTGTATTTGTTGTATGAACATCGTAGCCTGGCTTTGCATGTTTTGCATAGACGTAAATGCCTGTGTTTGAAATTCCAATATTCTTTGGAAGTGTTTGAAACTCAAGGATGCTAGGATAGCTATAGGATCTGCCTTTGATTATTGATTTCCATTTTTCTGATTGACAGTTGTTAAGATTTGAGGTGGCTAATTCTTATTAGTTCTGAGGCACCATTTCACCAACAGTTTAATACTGTTTCTGGAGAAAGAATGCTTATGCCATACATCTCATACCATAAACCATTATCCTTGGTATGATCATAGTTGTTAGTTGAAATGCTCCCCTTGGCTGCAGCTTGTACCAAATATATAATGATATTTACTGGCTCCTGTTAAAACTGTCTGTATAGCTCTGATATTTGACTGTTTGCACATGTCCATTTTTTTCTCAAAAGAATTAAGGGTTTTGCCTGTTGTGGAGGAAAATTTAAAGATATAAAAAGATGTTGATGAAAGGTAGAATTGCAAGTTATGGAAAATAAGTTGCCATGGATCAGTGTAATTGTGACTTGTATTTTGCATCTAAAGAGAAAGATTCCTCTTGAATGTCAGGAATATGGCTTCAAAAGTACAATGTTTTATATGATGGCTGTGAAGCCTGTGGAGAGCTGACACAAGAAACAGACTTGTGTTTCTGTTGTCACATCTACTTAAACCTGTAAAATTAAAACTTGGTTTGTCCAAAGTGGTGTTTGCAGATTGTTCTCCCTTTAGGACTGACCATTACTGTACACCATTTATTTTGAAGGGTTTTTTAACATATGGTGAACATCTGAAGTCTGTCTTTACAAGGTTTAACTTTCTTTAAACCAGGAGAAATAGAGATGTATTGTGGTCATGCATGGCACAGGGTTATCAGTTGAAAATGTAATTGAGCAAGAGTTTCTGTAATTTCATTCCCTACTATACAGTAATTTTGGAGAGTGTGATGCCACTTCTTTGGACCGTGGTTAGAGTATTTAACAAAATGTTGATGGTTTGAAATATGATGCAGCAGCTGTGCAGGTAAAGTATTTGCATAGTTAAATGTCGGACAGTCACAAGTGCGTTTTATTGTCCAGTTAGGTCTATTACTGAGGTCTTACTGGTTTTAATGGTAATAAACAAAGACCTAGGCTTTGCAAACTCCTGTTCTACATACTATTATCGCATTTAATTAGAAAACAAAACAATTTTACATTGCTAGTATATTACAGACGTATCAGGCAGTGCTAGTACCACAATACAATCAATCAAACATGCTCAGTCTCTAACTGTGGTGTGATAAAGGAATAATCTGAATAAAGTATTCTATTATAATCATTCATTTCCCTTTTGAACCAAAATTGTTCATGCTTTACTCAATCTAAAGGTAACAGTTCTCAAAAATGCATTGTTATACTATTAATTAACTAATAAAAATAGTTAACTAACAATAAAAATATAGTCAGGTACTTAAAACATAATTAATGCAGAGGGGTAATAAGACAATGTTCACACTGGCAGACAAAGCTCCTGTTTTCTCAGCTGTTCTATGTTCATTATATAAGCTGTAACATGTCATTGATTCACTGCCATTAAAGCCAAAAGCCAGATTGTTATTGATATTCAAGGTGAAGAATCTGAACATTTACTAGATCTTTGTGAAAATTATCTAAATCAAATTACAGAATTCCATCACAATGTGGGAAAGTTGGAATAAGACACTACCAAAATCCTATGTGAAACATATTTGTGTATTTCTTACAGAGAAAAAACACATAGCTTAATGTTATTTACTTAAACAGATTGTTTCGCCTCTGTCATAAATAATAAATTGGATCTTCTGCCTGTTAAAAAGGCATAATGGAAACTATATTAGGAAATATTTTAGAAATACATTATTTAAATACACATTTTGGGTTTTGACTGCCAAATTGTACCAGAACAGTTTCAGTGGCCAAGGACACATAGTTTTCTTTACCTTCAAGGTGATTTTTTTTTTCATCTGATATATTGTCTTTAAAATTTCTCACAATATTGTAGGACAACTTAAAAATATAATATTGGCTGATGAGTAACTTCAGGGTACACTTTGTGCATTTTATGCTAAGAGGTAAATACTTGACATCTATGGTTTTGTTATAAGAATGTCATCTGTTAAGGGTATTTTATTGATCTTGACATACTAGTGTTTTCCTCTAAACTATTCTTTCTTGCTTTTGCTTTAAATTTTTTTTTTTTTAAACTGCTCACACTTTGCCTTAGCTCAAAAAAACCCACATATATATAGAAAAATTGTGTTAGTTGGAAAAATATGATTCCTCCACTGGTGCTTTCATGCCTGTTGACAGGACCTGTAAAAAACAAAGCAATCTCTAAGGTTTAGAATGGTGTATGAGGTCTGTCAATAGCTAGGATTATATGGCTATTGAGGAAAAAAAAACAAGCAAATTTTAAGTTCCAAATTCATACCACTGCTATGTTAGGATGTAGTCTTTTCTGCTGGAACAGAATTCAGTTTAGAGTGCTTGACCATAATACTTCCATTAAACTGCTTTCTTGCAACTGTAGATTCGAATGCTTCACTTCAAATACATTAATTTCATGATTACAAGCCGCACAGAATATAAGCCGCATTTCTGGTGTGTTGGCAACGTTGATGTCTTTGTCAATAAACAAGCCGCACCCGATTATTGGCTGCACTTTCGTTCATGGTGAACTTTCACAAAGTCGTCATTTAGTAACAAAATCGCGGGATCGCTGGGGCTTACTGGCTTACTGCCAACCTTGGAAACATTATTTCCAAGTGAAAAAAGACACAGACCATAGCTGCAGCAGCGTACCCTGCAAGTTTTATTTACAAACTGAAAAAGACACGAACAATAGTGTGGTCATTTTGCGAGCTTTCCCAACAGATCCGCATTGCCTTTAAACAGCAGCTCAACCGCGCGGGCACGGCCCAGCCCAGCCCCTGCCCTGATCCACGCGAGCACGGCCAGCCACACAGCTGCTCAAGACTGAAAACACTTAAAAAAGTACAGAGAAATATCACACACTTTTATCAAACTGCGAGGTAACTCACCCCAATAACACCCCCCGCCCTCAGTAACGCCGCCATCCACAGGCAGGCAATAAGCTGTTCTCTGATTGGTTCATCATCGGAACAACGGGAAACCATGGATTTCAAACCATTTTTGCTTGGGACAGGACCGGTACAGTACCAGGTAAGGGCAGATATCACATTTTTGTTAATATATTAGCTGCCCCAGAGCACTAGCCGCATTTCCAGGTTTCCACCAAAACTTTGATCAAAATGGTGTGGCTTGTAATTGTGAAATTACTGTACATTCTTCTGGTCTCCCAGAAAGTATTGGAACTATTCCATTGTTTAAGTGCCTGTGTGTTTACAGGGATGAAATCTAAATTTTCACATAAGATCTCTTTCTGTATAGATAAAATGCATAGTAGAATACAGAATAAAATGGAATGAAAGCATGAAGTTGCTTCAAAGTCATTCACAAATTCTTTAAGATCATCTGCATATTCAGATGCATCCAGAAGACAATGCTCTAATACATTAAATCTTCTCATTCTACAACCATTGGGCAGCAACATACATTTTCTCCTACATCTTCTGTTAAAGTTACCCACCATCCTCATACTTCAAGAAGTTAGACCAGAAAAATCTACTGATATGTTTACCCATGACAAATAAACAAACAAACCTCATAGGTCTTCCTTCAACTGAGGAAGAAATATTATATGCATTCTAGTGACACAACAGCATAAACTTCAGTTCATGTAATTGGATGGGGGTGTACATCAAGACTTTGCAGGTGCCTGGGTCATGGTACCCCCAAGACATTTTGACAATATAATTCGGACCAGGGCTGTGCATTCCAAAAACAAAATAAATTATTCTTTGTTAGTTGTTTTCATTACTACCAGGGACCATTTCTAGTGGAGATGGTTTTTCTACCCAGATAAAGTATGAATTTCATTAGAGACTTTAGAATTAATCTCAATTTCCCTTCAATTTGGTGACAGAATTTTAACAAGTTTCTTCCAGAAACCCTTGAGAGCTTCCGTCACCATCTCATTCTGTTAAAAACTTAGATATATCCCTGCAAGTACTATGGAATTTAAAACACAGTTATAAGCATTTTTAAATTGGTTTTGGTACGTCACCACTATTAAAATTTCTATTAGTTTTTTATTATATGTAACTCCCCTGTAGCACTATAGAGTTGCCTAAAAACAAATTTACTCTATTATAGGATAAAGTTGAGAACAGTAATGTAATGTAAAACTCTCTGTTCAGTTTGTTGCAAATTTCTCAAATTTTTTTTTATTTGTTGCTGTTGGTTTTGCTTAAATTTCCACACTTATCTGTACCATATTTCATATACATGTTTTTGTTAACCATCCTAACTTTAATGTTGTGGATAACAGACCCCTGTAAAAATTGCAGCTTTCAGAAAGCTGTTCTCATCCAGGTTCAGGGCGTAAAGTTTTTTTGCATAGTATGTAAATTCTTCCACTCCAAGTCCACTCCCTTTGATGACTTTCAGGTAAAATATGGCTTCTTCCAAGCTCCAAACAGACCATAAATTCCCTAGTTTAGTCTCCTACACTAGTGTATTTCCATTAGGGACTTTTTTCAGTTTCTATTTCAGAGGGAAATGAGGCAGATGATCTGTGTCAGGGGAAATTTGTTGTAGATAGCAGGATGTTTGGGGTGTTCTGTAGAAGTCTCTGCACAGAGATCTCATGCTATTAAATTCAGAGGTTTGCTATCTGAGTAGTTAAGTATTCCTCATGTTTGCTCAGACTAGTGTAAAAACCATTTTGAACAGAATAATTTTTTCAGTTATGAGCGAAAACCGAGGATATTGTGCTTTGTTTAAGGTTAGTGCAGGAACAACACTCATGTTTAGTTCATGAAGGCTGAATTTTTGTAGCAACTTCTTCACATTTCTTTATAGTACTAATAAATACAAGGGATTCTACTGTGGAAGGGCTATCATGCTGGTTGTGGTGAGGATAAATTTGGTTAATGGGATGAAAAGGTCTACAGCATAGATTGGCTCATAATTAGAATAGAAAAATACCCAAGGAAAAGACAATGTAGGGACAAGAGATATATACTGACCAGAGACTTTTGATGAATGTTTAAAATCTTGTAAGAGAAAAGAAAACTCATTGTTATGCTGGAAAGTAAAATGCAGGTTTATGATGTTGGGGTAATAATCTTCCCGTAGGTAAAATAATTCAGATGCTAATAAACCGGGAAGTTAATGCAAATAAAAAACTTCCAAAACTTACACGTTTTGGTGTCATTAAAAATACAGTATTTGTAAAGCAGATATAAAATATTTGGTATGTGAGTGGATCAAGAAGGAGCTAACAGAGCAATTATAGCTGCACTGGAGGATTTGAAGGAGGAAGAGAATGTTCTTGCTAAAGCTTGAAAATAAAAAAAAGAGGAAGTCAAGTGTAAGGGAAATCAGATATTATTTTTTCCTGGTCTCTTGCCAAACACCCCATTGAAGAGGCAGACTTTTATTCCAGTAAAGAAAGTTTTCTTGCCAAAAATGTGGAGGTGGCTACTTTGCTCCCAGCCAAACTGAAAATGAATTATGAAAATAAAACTAACATCTACTGGGACCTTCAGTCGTCTGCTACAACATGTTGAGAGTGACTTAATTCAGGAAGATCTGGATTCTAGCTCAGGCTCAGAGGGAACTTGAGGGCTTTATGGCTTCCCTTTTTCCTATCAAGTTTTATAGCCCATATTTGTAGTAAAATAATGTTGTTTGAAGTTTGTATGTTTCATGGGAGTGGTGCCTTGAAGAAGTTATTTCAGTTAAATGGCACCAGATGGAGTGTTTAGTTTGTGACAGGATTCCACTGTTTAGCTTGAAATTATGTTCTTTATTTGATGGCTTTATGGTATCAACAGCTATTCTAATAGCATATATTCTTGCTCTGCCCCTTGGAAAAATGGGATAAAATGCATCTTGAATCAATTTGGGGAGGAAAAAAAAGCTATAGTTAGATAATAACGTAGAGGATTTTCTTTAGTCTGAGGTTTCATAACTTCAGATCATAGTATGAATTAATTTGCAGTTCAAAAGTATGTCTTGGTTCTCTTTGGGATATATGAAAATCTCCAGATAACTAGTTAGGACAGAATAAATCTTCAAAAGCAACAATAATTATTGATATTTAGTGTGAGAGTAAAAATATTTCTGTACAGATATTGGGAGTCAGCACTTATTTTAATTTTATTTTTTTTAAATTTACCACCTTTCTTTATACTGCTCTAATTTGTATTTTAGATCCTCCACTTTGCAGCAAAAATAAAATCCCAAAGAAGACAGGAGGAAGCTTATCAGTATTAAGTTCCAGGACAATGAGATTGCTACTAATTGTGACACTGACTTTTAACAACTCTTTGTCCAAAAGTAATGGGTGAGGGAGAGAAAGCAGATATGAAATGAAAATTACCAGCCACAGAATAGAAATGAAAAATGTGTCACAAATTATTTTAGGAGTGAGAGGTCATCTGTATAAGGGGGCAGCCCTTCAGAAACAGAAAGCACTGCCATAAAAATGACAGTATAAGTGATTTTATCTTCCTTGAAGGACACTGGATTCCTCAACCCACAGATTTTTGTAATGGTAAAGACTCTAAAGTGGGAAGGTAAACATGTGGGAGATTTTATCTTCCCTAGGAAAAAAACAAAGAATCTGAGGATTTCTGGTAGTAAGAAAGACTCTGAAAAGGAGACAGAAATCAAATTTCTTGTTTTGCGTGCATTAGTCAATACACTTTCTAAATACTTGTACTATCTAGAGAGGTTGTACTCTAAAACAAACGGGGAGGGTAAATGAAAAAACAACCAAAAAAAAGTAAAGAAATATTTAAAACATTCAAATTATCTCCAGTGGTTGATATAAAAACCAATCCAGTCACAGGTCATTGAGGCATCACCAGTGCATGAACAGGTACCAAGAGTTTGACAGAAAAGCAGATGGGAAGGCTTGAGACATCTCACATCCTGGTTCTAGCCAGGATGGCTAGGACAGGATTCATTTTGTCAGTAGCCAGGAGGGGCATGGCTAGGACAAGGAGGTTGTTTTGTACCACCCGAGGGCATGTGCAGGGGGCAGGAGGGGAAGGAGTCCCTCCTACTCAGGCAGTGTGGAGTGGGCACCCAGGTATTGCTGGCTCTGCACGGTGAACCTTCCTGTGTGAACTGTTCTCTTCTCTTGTACACTCTGTTGTTAGTATTGTCACTGTTACTTTTTGTCTCTTTTTCCATTGTTGTTTCCAGTAAACTCTTCTTATGCTAACCTGTAATCTTCACCTGTTGTGCCTCCAATTCTCCTCTCCAGCCCACTGCAGGGAGGAGGGCGAAGGGGAATGGAATGGGCAAGTGAGAGAGTGACGCATGCTCTGGAGTGTTTCACAGGGAACATTAATCTAACACTATTCCTCTACCACAACATCTCATCATCATTTTAGGATCTAGGAGAGTTAGATTATAGAACACTTTAGCTCAGCTGGTCAGAGCATGGGGCTAATAGCATCAAAGTTGTGGCTTCAATCCCTGTATGGTCCATTCATTAAGAGTTGGACTTGATGATCCTTGTGGGTCCCTTCCAACTCAGAATAATCTCAGAATCCCAAGTATGGGTCCATGCAGTACAAGGATTTAGCTTCTCAGACACTTTAGAAATCTTTTGGTCCTAACTGTCTCTAGGTAGTGTGCCTAACTCACTTTTAAAATTGGGAGAAGGCACTCAGACATTCCTCAAAGTTTTGTTCCAAGTCAGTCACATCTTTTGTAACCAGAAACACTTTGAGACCAAGAGGAAATTCTGGAATACTCACACACTCCCCGAAAGTAGAACTCTTCTACAAGAAAATCACAGATTCCTGCCAGAGCTCAGTTCATGTTTCCAGCTAATTTGAGGTGTGGCACACTGTAGAAAGTATGATTCATAGGAATTCCTTCATACTTTTTAAATATGTAGCAAAATTGTATGAACAGTCATACATTTTCAGGAACAGAGATATTAAAGAGACATTGTAATGTATATTTTATTTTTTCAACAAAATGGTTTGAAATATATCCATTATTATTACCAGTTTATTCATTAATTTCTCAAACAGTATTCATTTTTATACTTTCATTAGCTGAAAAGAAAAAAATAATAACACTATGAAAGCTAATGCTCTTACGAACTAACAAGAAAAATATTAACTTTATGAAGGAATTGCTATTGCTATATCTCTTTGAAAAATGGCAGACAAATAATCACAGTTATGAAAAGAATATAGAGATCAAGACATTTCTAATTTTCCCTATCTCAACTCTAACAGTTGTACTGTTCTGTAAAGACCAAGGCCAATCTGTAGTTTTTGAGCTGGTTCTCCTTACATGTCTGTAAAAACCAAACAAAAAAAACAACCAACCAGCAAAGCAAACAAACAAAACTATAAGCAAATAAACAAACAAACAAAACCACAAAAACCCAAAACCAAAATCAAATAAACAAATTAAACAAAAACAAACAAAAACCATCCAAACAAACAAACAAAAAAACAAACCACAAAACAAAAAACAAAAAAAAAAAAAAAAAAAAAAAAAAAACCAAAAAAAAAAAAAAAAAAAAAAAAAACCCTACCAATACCAAATTTAACAAACCCTACCTAAAAAAGCAAGCTGATGAATACTTCTGAAGTATCAACAAAGAAACCCCTTGGTTTCAATAATCTCATCTAGGTAGTTTTCATTCTTTCATTTTAAAATATATTTGATTCATTTGCTGCTCCTCTTTTCAGCAATGTCTTTACCTTTTTTTCTTTTAAGAGATGGGTCTTTCTAAAGCATAGCAGAATCCTTCTTCACTGGAACGTTATGACAAAGGATTTCTGTGGATATGATGATTAAACAGTTGAGCAAATGCCCACTCTTGAATTGGTGATCAGCTGAAGTGCTCATTGCTCTGATCACCTTTCACACCATGAGTTGTGTGACATTCCTTGCCTCTGCCATGCCCAGTTGTGGACACCGTTTACTCTTCAGCTCAGGGACGCTCAGGCAGTTTTCCCTTTCAATCACAGTCACACAGCATTTGTTTGAAATGCCTACTGAGCCATAAATCATCAGCAACCCACACTCCACATCTGAAAGATCATCTAGATCAATAATCCTTTCAGTTATTCTAGAGGAAAAGGCTTACTTTTCCTAAGAGTTATCTTCATGAGAACATTATACTGGCATACACAGCTCTGCTTTTGACTGTTATTGTGACTTTTGCCACTATTTATTCTGCTTTTTTTTCTTTAATTTTCCCAATCCTGTCATATCCTAAGCTTTCAGCTAGATCTGTGTTCATGTGTCCTGTAGTGTTTTCATCTCTTTCTATCCTTGAAACTTTGTGAAATATCTGAATTTGCATTTGAGAATTGATTTTCATTTTTTGGTGCTGTAATGAAGACCTCAAAGAAGTTCTTTACTGTCAAATACAGTACATGTTTTATTAGCACTTATGGAATAATAGTTCATACAAAAATGTATATATTTCTATATAAATATATATCATGCATATAAATGAAAACAGTGGAAGTGGAACAAATAACACTGCTTACTCTTTACTATTTCATCCTTTAATAGCTCAGCTGTTTTCTCTTTTTTCTTATAAGTAATCACCTTTCCCATCTGAAACAAATTAACTCCTGGGGAGGATATGTTCTGAGAGCTTTCATATGGTCCTTGTTACCAGGGAAACTACTTCTTTTGTCAGTATGTGTTCTGAAGCTCACGGACAGTGTAGATTGCTTTGTAACATCAGATGACAAGAGACAGCAAGGGCCAACTAGTTTGCATGTGGTTTCTGAGCAAAAAAAATAATTAGAGACTCTCACAACGCCGGCCAACATTACTTATCCTGGACAGCTCTTCAAAACAGAGGTGTGCAAAATAGTGTGGTTTATCTATGTATTCAGCTTCCTGCAGGTTGATGAAACAAATGTTGTCCTGGGGGCAGGTGGGTGTGGGATGCAGTGCCAAGCATCTGTCAGTGCTGGGGAGTCCTCTGCTGGGGACAGAGTGTGGAACGACTGCTGGACACTGCAAGGTCCAGGTTTAAGAGTTCTGGAATAAGCTGCCAGAGGAAACCACTTCCCCTTGAGCAGGTTCTTCCTGGGTAGGTGTATCTCGTTTTGAAGGTGGTTCGTAACACTTACTTTGTTTTTGTCGCTACACTGCGCATAATTTTCCAAATTATTAAGCCTTAGGCTTCCAATTTCTAATGGAATATAGTACTTGAGAGCATATCTTTCTGATGAAAAATGTGAGGGTTTTGAAAAGATAGTCTTTTTTTTATTTTCAGCAAACAAAACCAACAGGTACAGTGGGGTAGAAAAGCAAAGCAATGCAGGTATCTCGTGATAATTACTGCTGCTTCAGAAGCTTTTCTTATTTACATTTTTAATCTGTAATGAGCTCAATGCCCACTTTGGATTGTGGGAGGTATTGGATTTGAAGTGACTAGCAAACAGAATACAGAGTTGAGCCAATAATGAGAAATATCCATGCCATTAACGGCTTCTGAGAGCTCAGCAAGGCTTCTGTTTTCAAAAGTCTGTTAATAACAAGTCTCAGGGTATGTCTTATGTCTTTACCAGTCTGCTATTTTAACCACGTTACTATGTCTAGCATTTCATACAGGAGCTGGTTTGTTTTAGAAGTGAAGAAAGAATAGATTAATGAAGTTAGAGCATTTGTTTTGTTGGGGATTTTTTAGGAAAGAAAAAAAAAAGGAAAATAGAAAAAAAATCATCTGGATAATCCATTTTCATTCTTTGGAAGACTTAAATAATAAAACCAGAAACACTGGCTGCAGAAATGGAAATATCAGTTTATCTTTAATCATAATCATTCCACCATTGTTGCAATAGTCCTGACAAGTTGGAGTTCAGTCTTTTCTGAAAGCTATGCGTGAATATAACTGAAGTTTCAGTCAGCAACACCTAACCAGGAGTATTGGTTATGAGAACAGATCACAGGAAATGTAGCACACTGACAACAGACATCAAACAGTCTGCTTTGGAAAGCACCTGCACTATTAATCTGAGCAGATCACCAGGTAATGGCTATTCAACGAGCTGAATACAGTCAAGAAGGATAAATCATAGACAGCAAGCTGAGTAAATAACTGAGATCATAGAAATGGCAGAACAAGGGATTAAAAAAACCACACTGCTTTTACTTATATGGCACCAGATGCATTAAATACTAACAGGAAGGCAAAGTTTCTAAACCAGAAGCTACAGCCTAAACAGAGTTTTTATTGCATATGATGAGAGTAAGTCAAATAAAGCCAGCACAACTGGATGTAAAATTTATGAATGTATTTGGTATAATGGGGCATAAAATATTTTCTTGGGATTGCATATGAGCAATACAAATACCTTTCTATACAATGTTTATGTTTTTCCAAGGTACGTTCAATGGGCCTGATGCAGCAAAAAACTTGGATGTGTTCTTACATCTCATAACTTTATGCACATGAAGTTTTAGATAAACTCTCATTTCCATCTGCTTCCAGTGGAACATAAACAAATGCTTCCTTTTTTTTGTGACACAGAAATTATTTCACTTTCTGCTAGAATAACAGCTATGAGACAAATAAAGTACCAAACCCACTTGGGACACTGGGCAAAAATACAAATAAGAAGGTCTAAAGCATATGAGAAGCTCAGGTTAGCTTTTCCTTGGATTCTGCAAAATCTGTGTTTTCAGGTTGGGTTTGTAGCTAGCAGATCCTGCAGGAGTTCTGCAAAAGCAGAGCATTTAGACCCTGAGGGAAGAGAAGAAGCTCTTCCCAGTCTCTTTCAACAGTGGTTTCCCTTGTCAATTAAAAGGATGCCAGCTACTGTCAGCTAGGAGTCTGTCAAGCCCTTAGTGTAAGATGCCTGAAGGGAGGATGCAGATTAAAGCGGTGTAAGAAAAACAGATGTTAGAGCATGAACTAGAGATGTTCTGAAATTCAAAGAGGTTGTTCTGCCTTAATGTGCTTAATTACAGAATTCCTTGTTGCTGTCATTAAAATTGAACCCTGCTGTTAGCTCATTCATCTATGCTCTCCATTAAAAATTTTCAGTTCTCTTAGGGGTGGTAGGACCACCTAGATTTGCCAATCCCTGAGATGTTACATCAATAGGGGAAAAAATATTCTCTTTATGATTCTGAACTATTCAGTGATCAGTGTAAAAAGGAAGTCCAGTGCTTAAATTCAAGGACTAGGGATTAGATGATCTAGATTTTATTACATTAGATAGATCTGTGATGAAAAATCAGCTCCCTTGAAAACCTTGAAAGTCTGGCTATTAACTTCAAAAGACCCACGATTTCTCCCTTGCTGCTAAAGTTGGAGTTAGTAATTCAGGTCAGCCTTTTGAAAAGGCCTCAGAACTACAGATCTTACAAGAACACAGAGCATCCCAAATATGAAGCATAAGCATCCAGCACTGGTGAACTCCTTTATGCAAATTCTGTACCCATTTTTTGTACTCTCATCATATGCAGAAAGTAAGAGCAATTATTTTTGGTTTTATTGAGAAGCTTTACTTACTGATATTGGATCATTAATCAGTGAAAATAATAATATTAAAAAAAAGAAAAATTATTAAAACCTGCACAAGTAATCTTTAATTAATTAAATTAATCTTTAATTAATTAATTAAACTGCATGATTAATCTTATTGTGCTTCCTCTCTTACTGAGTAAGCTCAAAACTCTATTTTCAATTTTCTACATAAACTTCCAGTTTTCAAGTTGCATTCAGGTATAGAAAGCAAAAGGGGACCATTTCGTTGAAATAATTTTCTCTAAAAAATATTTGAAAACTACACTGAAGAAATCCTTTCCATGAAATTAAAATAAATAAAATTTATTTTTAGGTAATTTAAAAAAGAAACTTTTTCTTTTCTTTTCTTTTTTTTTCTGATCTAGTTAAAACAATAGGTTTTCACACTTTTTCTGAAAATATTTTGTATATATGCAGTCATAGAATTCTTTAGGTTGGAAAAGATCTCCAATATCATCAAGTCCCACCTTTAAACTAAGACTACTAAACGCACACTAAACCGTGTCCCTAAGTGCCACATCTACGTGCCTTTTAAACACCTCCAGGGATGGTGACTTCACCACTTCCCTGGGTAGCTGTTCCAAAGCTTGACAGCCCTTTCATGAAGAAATTTTTCCTAATATGAAGTCTAAACCTTCCCTGTCTTCCCTGAGCCTCCTTTTCTTCAGACTGAACCACCCCACATCTCTCAGCTGTTCCTCGTGAGACTCGAGCTCCAGACCAGCTCCATTGCCCTTCTCTTTCCATCCTGAGGGACCCAGAACTGAACACAGGATTGGAGAACACACTCACCAGTGCCAAGTACAGGGACAATCCTTGCCCTGGCCCTGCTGGCCACAGCACTGCTGACACACAACAGGAGGCTATTGGACTTATTGGCCACCTGGGCACAGCTGGATCATGTTCAGCTGCTGCAGCATCTCCAGGTCCTTTTCAGCCTGTCCAGATCCCTCTGCAGAGCCTTGCTGCTCTCCAGCAGACCAGACCAGCCCAGTGTCATCTACAAACTGATATGGATGCCCTTGATCTCCTCATTCAGATCATTAATGAAGATGTTAAACAGGACTGGCCCCAAAAATGAGCCCTAAGAAACACCACTAGTGACTGGCTGCCAAAGGGCTGTTTACAACCTAGCAGCATATCCAGACAGAATAACCCCAGCTACTTTGAGTCATAAGAAAATGAAAGGAAAATCAAAGACAATATAAACCTAATATTGCAAATTTCCAGAAAACACAGTAAAACACCCTGGATTTATTTTTGCTCCATAAATATTTAAATTAAATATAGACATGAAAAGGTCAAACTTGCTCCTCCAGGAAGCCAAAGGACAATCTGTATTTCCTTTTCAGGTTTTTAATAAAGTTATGCAAAGATGTCTTCAAATGTGGTTAAGGATGGGAGAGAGGAACACCCATTCCTGTGGAGTTACTCTATGGAAGAAGACTTGAGCTCCTGAGGGCACTTGGATGGAGTTCTACATGCCAGAAGTTATGAGTCGTGTCTGAGACAGAGTGAACCTGAAGAGACTGGAGAAAATTGCTGCTAGAACTACTGAACCACAACTATTTGTGTCCATTTAACATAAATATCCTGATATCAAAAAACACCATTATATCATTGTCTAAGAACTGCATTACCATAATGTGCTGTTCACTTTTTCATAGAACAAGTTCAATAATTTTATCTAGAATTTTATTTGACTTTCTGAACTTTTTATTGTTCCTTCTAGAACATTCACTCAAATATTATCAATAGTCTTTGCTCTTATTGAATAGTGCTTTACAGATTCATTCTGATTAAGTACAAAGTACATGGTGTTACATTTAAAGGAATTCAGTGTTTTTGTTAAAGAACCTAAATAATTGGCCTGCTCTTAAAGAGATGACATTCATTGTTATATATTAAAAAAAGTTATCAGATTTTAAATGTTGTCTGTACTTAATACAGGGAGCAAGAACTAAGTATCTCTGGAGAGAGATACTCAGTGGAAGCAAAGCACTGCATTTTATTTGTACCACATGAGCCAATTACTTTTGAAAATCAAATATTTTTAGCACAATCTCCATATATCAGAGTGAGCAGTACCTGTGACTGGGTATTGTAAACTATCTGATTTGATTAGCATTCCTACCAGCAAACCACACGCTAGGGTACTGCTGAGAGTGAGAACAGTAAGGTTAGTTAGCAAAGGAGTCAAAGCAGAGTGTCTTAAAAATTCAGATATTCCAGTATATCTTGAAAATTCAGGTATTATTAGAAACATGAGGGACAGTTTCCACAGCTTTTTGTCACAAAATATTACAAATGCTGTTTCGGGAAGTGTTTTTGTAGTTATGGAACCAGGTTAGTGAAGGAAATTTCAGACCGCTTATTTATTCTTTAGTTGATGTATAACTTAAAATTATTTTGGCATCTGAAGAAATACGACATATTTGGATGGCAGTGCCCCTTGCACAATGGCCAGAGTGTTTTGCTGGAAGAAAAATACACAGAACACAGCAGGAGTCAAACTGAGCACTGGTTAGTGGCAGCTTGAGACAGATATTCAAAGAATTTATCAGGTAGCTAAAAGAAAATGGAAAGGAAATGAGGAATCTCCATATGATGAGAAATCTTTATTTTAACAGATCACTGAGTATCATTTCTAGATTATATATTCCAATCCAATACCTTCAAACAAAGCAAGTCAATGGTAAAAACAGGGCAAAAAAGAGAGGTGATATGCATAAAAACCACAGACATCCCCTTCAAAAACCCATCCCACCAAGCCCAAAACCTTACAAACGTAGCTGACTCCCAGCTTATTTGGTTGAAATCAGAACAGAGTGGTACCCTGTCTGCAGAACAGCTTCCAGATACGTCCTCCTGTCTGCATGTCTGAACAAATTATACCCATCTTTCCACTCTGCACCAGGAGGTTTATTAGTAGAGCACCATAATGGATTTACAAATTTATGTTATCTAGAAAAAAAAGCATTGGGTTGTTTGGAGTGGTATTAGTGCCTTCAGGACTGATTTTTTCATGCAAGCTAAAGGTGCTTCCAGTAGCAAAATATCCCAGGAACAGGTTATTACTCCAGACATGACATTGGTCCATCTTTGTGTCATTTCTGTACACCTCTGCACATCTCAGAAAAATCTGTGAGTTGTTCTGCCTCAGTAGATACAATGCTGAGTATTTCAAATTATCTCAGTGAACATTAGGTTGGTATGGTCCATGAACAAAGCAACACATTTGCTTATTTGGTGTTTTAGAAGATTTTGCAAAGGTTAGTCGAAAGAAGGGGGGAGAAGGAAAGTCCCCATGCACTTCTAAAGATACCGATAATAAAGGAAAAATCATCAAATGAAAAACATAGCTACTTTTAATTGTCCCTTCTCTGTTTAAGTGATATCTGTAGAATTTTCATTAACAATGCTAAATTTACCTTGAAAAAATAAAAGGAACGGGAGAGCAAAATTTAAAAAAAAAGGAACAGGAGAGCAGAATTTGTAAAATTGTGTGTTATTCAAACAGGCCATTTGGTTGCAAGAATGTATTCTACAAATCTGGAAATTCTTTCACAGATGCTATTAACATTGTTCGAACTGCTAAAACAAGGTGTAAGTATTTTCAGCTTGACAAACCAAAAGAGAAATATTTTCTTCACTTTTTTTTCCCCATCATAGCTTTAATGAATCTCCCAAGTACAACATAGAGTAGAAGAGAGCTTGGGAAGGGTTCTTACTTTACATCAAAATCTTTCACTTTATACCCCATGATGTCTTATAAGATATGGCTTGTTAGCTCAAAAATATCTTCACCCTGATTTTTCTTTCATAATCTTCCAATAGTTAGAAATAATTTTTCATCACCTTTCTTACTAGAAGTAGTTTTTCTCCTAAATATATTAGGAGAAAAATATATTTAGGAGAAAATTTTAATAAAACAACAAACCACTCCCAAATTTTATATGGCATTTCATATCTTAAAAGTACTTCTGTAAGTAGTGTACTCTCAACATCTTAAATGAGCAAAGCTACAGTACATTTGATCAATCCTAAAAGACTGTCTTGTTACAGAGATACCTTCCTCAATGAACAAATATAAATCACCCAGCATTTTACATAGGCTATTTGAGAAATGATCTTAATGTAGGGTAGTAAATATTTCAACATCTGAAGATTTTCTCTGAAAGAAATTATTCCTAAAACATTAAAACCTATGGAAATTATCTAGCTAGAGTGAGTGCAAGGTGTCTGCCCCAAGTTTCCCATCTTATCCTATGCTCTATCCAACAGTCATTTCTTCTGTTTCAAACCACACGAAATTGACTGTGGTAGGCACTGACAATTCCACCACTTGCATACAAAGAGTTTCTACAAAAAAAGATAGGCTTTATAATACCTATAGCTGCAAACAGCTAACTCCAAACTTCTCTACCCCTATTCCCAAAGGTTCCTCAGACTCTGCTCTGCCTCCACTTCTCCTCACATCCCTGCTTGTCTCCTTGCAACATTTGGCTGGTGTCAGCCCTGTTTTGTTTCCCAGGGAGGCACCAACAGGGCAGAAATGTGCCAGCATCTCTGCTGGGATGAGGTGGGAGGAAGCCCTAAAATCTTCTAATTTTCAGAAGACTTACATAAAATTAATGTTGCTGGTAATTCTGCCCTTTTATAAAATTGGCTGAGATTGTGAGAAGCCCTCACAGGGATGACATATATCCACCCAGATTTGATTCGGAGGTTCAGTGCTCCTATAAATCCCTTTCTTTTCCTCAGCATGCCTAATAGTACCACAGGCTTCATAACCCACATGCTGCCAGGGAGCTCTGCTGAATATTGTCCTGTCTGAACAGGAGCTGCCTGATGAGCTTATATAGTGTTCTGAATAACATACAGGGAATGTTCCTGTAACTGGGGAGTTTATTGCATATAGATGTAGACCTACAAACAATGATATGTAGACAACTTTCTCAACCTAATTTTCTCCTCTGGTTGCTCTTATCAAGGAGAGTTCTGATGTCTCCTATTCCAGCATATAAATGCAGTACTTCCATGTGATTCAATGCATATTTAATAATCAATGAGAACAGATTCAGACTCTTTGTGTTTTTAAGGAACAGTATTTGAAAGAGCACTGTTAAATTACTAAATGAAATGCTCAGGTTGACCCTCTTTAACTCATAGGCAAAATACCCTTCAATCTCACTGAGTCCTTGGATTTTGTCCATAATCCATACTTAATTTCACCAAATGCTATTCTACCAGTAAATCGTGTCAGAAAATACCAAGTAATTGATTATCTAGACAAGACAATGGAAAGAATAAAACGGGTTAGAATAGTTGAAGCTGTTCTTTTTAAAAATATTTGAAACTTATTAAAGGTTTTCACTATTAAACTTTTCAATATAGTGAAATCCTGAATGTAATGCACCTTTCACCAAAGCCTCCACAGACGCATCTCTCTGTGTAAATACACTGCAGCCTCATAAAACTGAAGAGTCATAATTCATTTGCATCAGCCACAGTGAAGTATCTGAGAGGCATATCAAGTAAAATGGGATATACGTGGGTTGGGTCAGCAGTTTTCCCTTAATTTCTTCAGACATAACATTTGGCTATGGTGTAGTGACCACAGGGAAATGCTGGATTTTGTTGTCTGATGGTACGCTCAGGCTGTGTGCTCTGTATGCATGAATTAATAGCCATGTGAAAGAGAACATTTGTTTTCTACTGATGGGCTTCCCTGTTGGCTTTCAGTCCCTTCAGCACTGCTGCACCTCTCTGGGTGAACTTTCCCATTATCTCTTCCAGCTGTGTTTTCCTCAACATGAAAACCCATCCTCGTGTTCCGCACGAAGCCACTCTGCGTGAGCGGCCGAAGGTGCTGAAAGTATCCTTTCCAACAGTGTTTCTTGCTGCTTTTGGAGAAGATTTCTCGAGGATGAAGATGGTGCTGGCTTCCTGGGGACACAGCCAGCCCCTGGCGATGCTCCCAAGGTGCCACTGCAGCCGGACCAGCACCACTAGGTGTCAGCGCAGCCCCGCGGATTGCGGGTCTGCCAAGGGACACAGGACAGCAGTGCAATTAGCAAAAACCGTCTAAAATGTGCTTCTATTTCCTTCTTATTGCTTTTAAACAACTTTTGTATTTTAACTCTTTTAATTTCCTCCCCACACCCTTTTTAATTTTCAAAGTTTGGTAGTGCAACAACCTGGCACCCATGGCACTTTTTGTGTCCTAGCTATGATGTCGTAGCAAATGCCATGTTTCCATAACTTGGTCTTTGCTTTCACTCAGACTGAAACTTATTCCATAAAACTTTCAGAATCAAGCACAAAGCAGAAGCATTAAGCACACACAGTAATCCTACTAGAACATATTTCCTTAAAAATGTAAGTACACCCTACTCCATTCTGATTTGGTGTAATAATCTGTTATCTTTTTTCATGCATGTTACACTGATTTCATGCATGAGTGGAAAGGATGGATGATTTATTAGGAGAGCCCTATTCATCCTGCCAAGCAGACCTGTGTTTGAAAATGATATGTACTTAAAGAAATACAATATCTCAGGTCACAGTTATGAAAATACATTTCTGGTTGCAGCTTCATTAAAGGTTTTCTTTTAAAAAAATATAAGCAATAGAGATCTTAGCTGTTGCTTGTCTTTGCATTCTACATAAAAGATTAAACTAATGAATGATTGGACCAGAATAATTTTCTACAGCTTCTGTTCCTGCCTTTGTATCGATTTCCATTATTCATCCATAATTACGGTACAGTACTGTAAAACGAGATTTGATTTTGAAGCATTGCTTGTAGCTGGTGACCCTTCAAAGTTTGAAAAACTGAGGCATCAGTTTAATTACATTAGTCTGTCACCAAATATTTTTTGGAAATATTTTTAGTAGAACTTGAAAACCCATTAAAATATGATTAAATTGTGAGGCCTGTAGTTCTGCTCTAATTAACATCTCCTTGCTGTAATGATAAATCACCATTCAATATAGTGGTGAGGATATTTCTAAATTGTAAGCCCTGAGTAATTTGAATGTTGCTGCCAAGATACAGCCAACCAAATTAATAGAAAGCTGATTGATGACACTTTCTCTGAATAGAGCGCTGAAAGTAGGAGCAAAACCTCTGTGAGTTAATGAGATGGTCTCTCTTCCTACAAGAAATTCTTGTGGTGCAAGAGTCAGAGGTTTTGTTTAGAGATTGTTCAATTCATGATGGTGTTTTACTTCCAAAGACTAGGTCAGTAGTAGATGTTAGATGTTAAGATTTAATCTTTTGAACTTCTGTTCTACTTTTTTTTCTTCCTTGTTTTTTTTTTCATTTTTTTTTCATTTTTTTTCTTTTTTTTTTTTTCATAATTTAGGCTTCACAATGAACAGCAAGTCAACATGGAAAAGCTGGATAGTTCTTATGACCTACCCAAACCATAGACTTAGATTTTTCTGTAGGTGGTTGGAAATCCTTGTGTCCTTGCATCTACTGTTCTGAAATACAGTCACTGAACTGAGAAGAAGCTGCATTTTCTACTCTTGCATACTTTCACTATTTTACTTTTACACAATGAAAAATTGTTGATACTTTTAAAGGGGTTTGAAATCTTGACTATTTCCATTAAACAAAAGGAACCTTAGATATTTTCACTTTAAAGTTAAATTTAAAAATTAATAACATCAGTCTGACTGTTCTGAACATGTAAAGAAAGATATGGAGTAAAACCTTTTGTTCACTGAAATAAAAAATTTCTTTTATATGTTCTGCACTGATCATTACCATTTAGGAAAGATCTTGTGGTTATAATAAATATTTTTAGGAAAACATCAGTTCAGTTCTCTGAAGCTGTGAAGAAGCAAATCAAGTGTTGAAAATTATTAGAGAAGAAATAGAGAATAAACCAGAGAACATTACTGAAACACTTTACAATTCCGTGGGGAGCTCACATCTTGAAGAACAGGTATAATTTCAGTAATCTCATTGCAAAAAAGTATAGTAGAACTGGAAAAGTATGGAAAAAAAAAAGGAAAAATTATTATCAAAATTATATGAGTTTTTCATTAAAAGCATCAACAAACATACTGCATTTCTCCATCCTGTAAAGATAGGAGGGAGAACATATAAAATTCTGCAAAATCATTAATGGCATTAAAATAGGGCAACAAAACATTGTCTTATACATTACAAAACCTTGGTACGCTGAAAGAAACAATACAAGAGAAACTCAAAATAAGTAAAAGGGTAAGATTGCTCCAAATAACACTCCTTTAAACTGTGGAACTCCTTGCCATAATATATTATATGGATGTTAAAAGTTTCAATGGTTTGAAAAAAGCATTTGAAGAGTTTTATGAAAAAAAAGAATGCACTGAGTGGTCTTAAACCTGCGGATCCTTGTGATATCCATGAGATTTCATGCAGAATTTTGCTTGTGGGGAATCCTGACTGTCTGAGGCCCGTCGCATTCATTTCAGAGCAGTGCATTCAAATTCAGTTCATTGCAAACCAAGCCACAGAAGTTGTAATAACTGTGGCCAGGTCATATTCTGTCAGGAGAAGGTCCAATCTCATGGCTGGCCATAAATGAAAGAAGACTTTTATGGTGTTCCTTGTCATATGGTGTAATGAGAAATGCAGAACCACACTGAGGCTGCCTGCCACCTTAAGAAAGGAGAGCAGCTGTCCCTCAAGCAAAAATTTTATTACTGTGTTGGTTACTTGTCCAAAATATTTTCCTCTGCCTATCAATATTGCTTTTATTGTGCCCAAGTTTAGTCCAGCCAGCTGTTCCTAGTCATAGCACTAACCCCTCTTAGGTTCCAGGACAGCTGGGGAGGGGTAGTTTAAGGCAATTTGTTTTATTGGTTGGCAATGAGTAGAATGTTAATTTACTGAATGAGAAAGTGATGTAGAGCTGAGTGTCACAATGTATCTCAAGCACTTGCGTCTGCTGAACATGATAGATTCCCCAGAGAAGTTGTACAGGTATGTTAAATGGAATGGGAGGAGAGAAAGTTTGTAGCATTTCCAACCTAACACTTCAGAACTTAGATATCTACCATGCCTCTGTGTAAAACTGACAGATCGTAGTGAGGTTCAGATTTTTAAAATTTCTGTCTTCATCATCATCTTTTTCGTGTCCTATAGAGTAGTCTTATTTAACTGTGGGTCTTTTAGGTTTTACTTGTTGATAAAAAAACATCTAATATAATTAAAAAGGATAGGATATTGTAAGTAATTTTTAGAACTTTCGTGATAAACAAACTAACAATAACCTTTAAGGGGTTTTCTTTTTTTCCTCTATCTACTTTTCAGACAAGCAGAAGGACAACTACAAATCCTTCAATTGCTATAAACTTATTTCTTTTGGTTATGCTTACCTCCCTTGGTGCACTGAAAGTGCTGAACTCAAGTGAGTTTTTAATTTTGCAGGGTTAATAACCATCAGTTCAGCGTGACTCTCATAATACCGCTGGCTCTAAAGGTGTGTAAGTGACCTATTGATTTCCTTGGCATTTTGTGGCTTGTTCTGATATGAGCACAGCGTTTTTTGAAGTCATCTTGGTGCAATGACAAACAGTCAATATACTCTGCCAGTGCTCAGTTATTGAAACCTTTTACCCAGTGGTTAGATAGCATTGCCTGGAAAGGTACTGATTAAGCCATGTTGCTGGTTTCTACTGAGGGCTTTTCAAGGAGCTCCTCACTCAGCTGTGAATGTTTCAGTTCGTGGAGCATTCTTTATTTGCTTAGCCTTGTTCTTCCCCTTAAATTATGCATTAAATATAAATCTGCATCCTGATACATCACAAAGACAACGCTGTACTTCTAGCAGACAGCAACCCAGAGAGGTGATGTAATGTTTTTGGACTGTCTCAGCTCCCTGGAGCGAGACAGGCTGGAATTCCCCCCATGTCAAAGACCTGTACCCCTGTGAGATATAAACACAGGTTAGCTTAGCCTAAATCTGGTGGGAAGCAGTGCTGCACATGCTGGCAGAACTCCTTTCTGTCCTTGAAAGAGTAATAAGTAAATAGCTCCTCAAATTCTCAAAGGTAACCTATGTCATTATCTCATGATGTGAGAAAGGATACAATGCTGGTTTGCCCTTTTGCAGAGCTCAGCTCTTCTGCCCCAACAGGACACCATTGTGGGAAGTGTGCCCTCTTTTGCCTGACACTTCTCTTGAGTCTGGGAAACAAGACTCTTTGCAATTTACAGTAATTTCAAGATTATAAGCCGCACCTGATTATAAGCCACACTTCCAGGTGTTGGCAATGTTTTGTTCTTTGTCCATACATAAACCGCACCTGATTATAAACTGCACGTTACAATACAGAGTGTGATAAAAGGTATCTATTCTATCACCATCTGTTCAGGGTGGGGGCAGTGATCCTTATCTCAGTGGCAGATATTCTGCTAATGGGCCATCCACTGATACCAGGCAGGGCATTGTTCTTTATCTTTTCACAACCCATCCTTCCTCCAGCAGTCAATTTCTACTAATGGCCCATTGAGTCCCACTGTGGGACTGATAAAATTACTTCATCCCATTGGAAATTGCTCCAGCCAGGGGGAAGAGCCCAACATTTCTTACCAAGATAAAAACAGAGGTTTTGGGACCCTAAGGGACACTAAGGGAGCCCCTTTCTCCACTGGACTCCAGAGGGAAACTGGATTTCTCCACATCATCTTTAGAGGGAAACTGTACCTTGTACAGGAGCACTGCTCCAACTGAATCACATCTGTCACTGCAGGAGGATGCAGCCACCATTTAACGGGACTGCTACCAACACCCTGCCTGACGGGGTGTCAGGTTGTACTCTGACTTTGTCAGGGTTTGGAGTTTGTTTCTATGTAGTACTGTATTTCTATTTTAATTTCCCTAGTAAAGAACTGTTATTCCTAATTCCCATATCTTTGCCTGAAAGCCCCTTGATTTCAAAATTATAATAATTTGGAGGGAGGGGTTTTACATTCTCCATTTCAAAGAGAAGCTCCTGCCTTTCTCAGCAGACACCTGTCCTCCAAACTAAAATAGCAACTTTTTGTTCTTTGTTCGTATATAAGCCGCACTTCGGGTTTGGACAAAAATTTTAGTTAAAATGGTGCGGCTTATAATGGTGAAATTACTGTAATCCTTACCACTGGCAGAGGGGTTTTGCCTCTGGTGCTGACTCAGCTTTGTCTCACTTCACCTCCTTCACTGCCCATTGCCCTCAACCTGCATCTGTCAGGAACTGTGCACCCTCTCCATTTCCTTTCTTTGATATAAGTGGTAGGGAATGTCATTTTTATCCTGCTCAATACCCATACCAAAACTTGCTATCACTAAACTTTTTTGTCCCTTCTGTGCAAATGATCTAATTGTATAGAAGGTCTGTGTGCTGTCTGGGAGGGGAATGTCAAAGACCAGGTGACACTGAGTCCCCCTCTCTATCCTCAGCATATAAAATCTCCTGCAACACTCCTGCCCTTCAGTCACTGATCTTGCACAAACAAAAGCTCTTCTCACAGTTCGTGAGGTTTTTTTTAGTGCTACTCCAAGGCAGAAGTCCTGCAAGGACTGGAGAAGACTTTATTTACTTTCCTTTTTAAATAAGACCATAAACTGTTGAAAGTAAGCCTACAAGTCCACCTCAGCTCACTATTCAATGACATATTTTATTATTTCCTATGTTTTCTCATAAACTCTGTAAGCATGAAGTTCCAAAATTCTTTCCCATGAATCCCAGAAAAGAGTAGAACCTTCAGGTAGAAATCCAATCAAATGGTCTTTCAGAGAAGTGTGTAAGAATTGATTCCTCCTTCAGGACACCTTTCAACTGAAAGCTTACTGCAGGCAAATAAAAACTGGTAAAGGAAATTTAACAGACCCATTCACAGGTATGAGTCTGAGTTTCTTACCATCAAGAAAAGTAAGAAAACAGTAAGGAAAATTAGCATAAATTGCTTGCCATTGTGAAGTTAGTTAAGGGGTATTAAAACGACACAGATGCGTGCACTCAGGAGTAAACTGTCCTTTGACCATTCCAGCTTCTAGCTACTTCACACTTGAATTCATCCCCATGATATTTAAATTGTTTAAGCACATGCACATGAAAATAAAATCCATAGCTGAATCATCCTAATTTTTTAAAAAGATCCCATGCACAGATGATCTTACAGTAAAATTGATTAAAATTTATTCAGAAAATGACACAGATATAAATTATGTTCTGCAGTGGCTTGCAAGGCTTCTGTTCTTTGAAATTCCTACCTAGCCTAAAAAACACCAGCTAAAATGAGGAGAGCCTGTCACTGAGGTGATAAAGCTGACAGACAACTTAATTATCTTGGCCAAGGAGAATTTGCTTGCTTGGACAATTGGAAGCGAGGAAGCCAGCTTGCTTTTAGTATCCCAGCAATAATTATGTCTATTATAATACTCAGGACACGGTACTTTCCAGTCACTGTCTCTACAAAAATGGATGATGAGAATTGTGTTAGAAATAAATGTTATGAAATGTGTTCTCTGGAACAAGTAAACGTTTCATATTGTGGAGATAAGCTGCACAGAACTGTGTGAATCACTGAAACAAAGCGGCCCCTGTGTTTGCATGGAGAGCGAATGATGACCAGGTGTGTGTCAGCTGGAAAATCAGAGCATGAGCATAGCCTACTGGCTTCTGGTAAAATTGCATTAGCAGTAATTGCTTTTGAAAGGGGCTTTGCTGTTTTGGATTTTACATGAACTGCAAAAAATTTTCCCTCCTTTAAACTTTTGCATGTTGCCTTAATGGAAAATAGAAAAGAAATATTTGATCCCCTAATTAGTGAGTTACTAAAACTACTGCTAACACTCCACACTACATCCTGAATAAAATGAAAATGAATTGGCTTATTTTATTGCTTATTTCAAGAAATATCATGACCTATGTGTTCCCCTATGGCACCATGAAGTTGAAGGCTTGCTTAGTTTTGCATCTTAATAAGTTAGAGCAATATGGTCGTCAACATACATATATTCTGGGTAGGATAGAAGGAAGCCACGCAAATACTTATTAAATTAGTTCATTAAGGGAATTAAAACTGATAAAAGGAAATTTACCTCTAAGGCTTTAGCTGAAACTGCATTCACTATCTGCATGTAAGCATGAGCTATGAAATATGTCAATAGCAGCTCAGAAGTCAGGATTATTTTTTTTTGTTTTGTGGCACTCTTATTCATTAAATATGATTTCTAGTCATTCCAGCTGTAGCAGCTCTTAGTTCTTTTCTAGAACAAAACTTGCATTGCTGCTAAGGAGAGCATGAGAATGGGTGCAGCTCTGCACCACACACTTCTTAAACATAATGGCTGTCTCATCTTGGTACTGTGGTACTATAAAGCTCTCTAATACCTCACAGGAACTCCTTGCTTCCCTGTAAACAGAGTTTACAAAGACCATCTGGTCTTTATTGTTTGGCCTTGAATGTCTGTGAATCTGTCTGTGTCATATGTCAGCTACCACTGAATGAAAACAGGAGAAAGGGACAGTGCAGCACAGAGACAGCACAAGGCTGGGTGGCTCAGTGCATCACTCTTTGGCAGCAGGCACATGAATAAAGTAAGGAGATGGCACACCTGAAAGGTCTGGGTGTTTGGTCAGATCTGGGTTTGGGGTACTTCCATGGACAGAGTCTATAAAACATGACACATTATCAATTAATAATAATTTTGACTACCAAAACCAGCAGAAAATATGCTTTCTTTGCAGAATGTTTGCTTTAACCTTGAATTATCTAAACATACACAGCCTATAGATGTCAAGGAGCAGAGTTGCATGCCTGCCAGAGGACCTTCAAACTTGTTATCAAATCTCTCAGAGTAGATGGGAGGCTGATAACACGCTTGTTGTCTTTGGCTTGTTTCAGTTTCCTTACTTTCAATCTCATTGCTGATCTCCAGCAGCTTCTCTGCTTGCAATTCTTATTTGACCTTTTTGTTGCAAAGTTATTGTGGAGGCTTTAAATAGTTCTTTATGAGATCTCAGTGGGTATTTCAATCTGAAATTCAGGAATAGTTCTTGTTATAATCCTAAGAATCAGCATATACAAGCTGACCCGCAGCTTAGTGTTCATTTCAGTCCCACATGTCTATTGTCTCTCACAGTAGGTACAGAAGAGCACAGTATAAGGAAGAAAACTGTTTATTAAAACTGCTGTGAAACAGGAATTACAGGGTTAGTGTGAAAATTTGAATTCTTCAGCTGAAATGTCCTTAACATTATTTTGAACTTTTTGGTTACTGCTAATGTTACAATAATAAGAATTCATTTCTTTTGCCCAACAGAAGTAATATTATGTATTTTACATCCAAATTGCTTCTAAATCAGTTCACTTGTAAAAAAAACCTCTGCAGATTAAGAATAGGTTCTAATTTTTCTCCTCGAAAATTATCTGCAGATTGAAAATGCATTTGTGCTATCAGAGCTTAGATGGATTAATCATACCTCAAAACTGCAAAGGAAAAATGGTTCAATTTTTTTTGGTGAAAAAAAAGAGACAGACTGTGCAATTAGAGCTTGCAATGAATGAAAACCTGAAGATTACAGAGTATTCTGATTTTTTTTTTTCTGATGTTGATTTGCAGTTTATTTTCACAGATGAACTCAAGCAAGTATATTAGAATTACATCCACTGATTTCCATGGAACTTTTCTTTGAAAAACATTATTAATCATTATCAGGAAAGGAAAACAAATAAGAATAATACATAATATTTAGGGCAAAATAAGAATATATAGATCAGAATATTTTTTTGGGGGGGAGGTGGGGAAGGGTGGGAAGGGGGGCGCTGCAGTGCTGACCATTAAAGTGAGAATTATGGGAGAATTTCTCTTTTAACAGAAAGATTCTCAAACCTTGTATTCCTGCACAGCAAGATAGATAAGCTCTGTTATACAAATAATTATTGCTGTTTCCACTCTCCACATGGTCCCACTTTTATTTTTATTTTTAAATTGACACCTTTCCTTCTACTATTCATTCCATTTCATCACCAACACATGTTTTTTTTGCTTCCCATTTATCAGAGAAAAAGAAAACTTCTCATAACCAGGAGTTAAGCTAGAGGGATTTTTATCTCTATTTTGCTCAGTGTCACTTAGACAAAAGCTCACAGCAATAAAACACAGTTTGTATTGGAACATGAGGTAGTTTGTTGATTGTTCGTGATATAGAAAATGTGCTTTCTTTAAGAGTTTTCAGTTGCAACAGCAATGTGAATATTTCTTTGACCTTAAATGCTTTACCTTTAGCACTTTCTACTAGAATTTTCCTGTGCATGTGAAAAATAGGCATCCTTTAATCACATTTCTAAGGTGATGATTTGCAATGACACAGTGGCACTGAATCAGGTGCATTGTCCATCAGCTGTGAAATCGTGGATGATTTCAGGCAGAATCTGGTAATAGGCTGAATTAGCCACAGCCCATTTTACTAGTTACTGCATGTTACTCCACTTTAAATAGAATTGGGCTATTTTATGGATGCCACACCCTTAATCTCCACTCTTTAGCTAACCCAGGAAGTGTTGTAAAACTAGCATTTCCTACTGTTTCCACAGAAAATATAACTCGAGGCTAAGACATTCTGATAAACATCTTGGTACTAAGGAACATGAAATTGAAATGGACCCAGCGCACTCTGCCCTTTTACCCAAATGAGACCCAGAGCATTGTTCTGACTTTCTTATTTCCATCCCCAAACCTGAATGACAGTTTTAAACATTATGTGATAGGGTAGGCTTCAGAGCCCTTAAAATCACTGTACTTCACATTTCATTTTAATAGTGATTAGCAGAGGACTCAAAAAGTCTTTGTTGACCATAAATTAACATGAGCTGCCCAGGTTTTGGTACAAAAATATATGACTAGTAGCTCTGTTCAAACTGAATGGCATAAAATCCCTGGGGATGTGCTTATCAAAACAGGACCATGTGTTCTGCATTATTAACTAAGGGCTGTTTACCTCAGATAAGTCAATATGTAGAAGAAATTCTGAAAGAACATTTTGTTCCACAAAAAGAGTTGAGCTGAAAATATATTCAAGCTTAGCTTTCATATTGGTCAACCTTTTGTTTTCATCTTTCATACCAGCGGGGTAGTGGAAATCCCATTTCCCAGATAGCACAAGCTGGCTGAGAGCAATCATTTTCTTCATTTCATTTAATTTCTTGTGCAGAATGGGCTAAGGATATAGCCTGGAGGCACCCCAGGGTTCGATGCACTAAGATGCCAAAGCACTAAATTGAACAGGAAATTCAGAATAAAAACAAATAGCAACAAAATCTATGTGAAATGCTCAGACAGTAATTCTAGTACCTCAGAGTACTCAGCATCATCTTTCTCCTGACTGACAATAACATACATAAAAAATATACAGCAGCAGCAGGGTCATGGGGCCGTTTCTATAGTCAACCAGAGGACAGTTAGAGATGATTCTGATACTCATTTCTTTATGTAAGGTGCTCTCTCTCTACATATTCCCCCACATGGCACATAATATTTCCCTCTCTTGGAAGATTTCTATAATGAGAATAAATTGGCTCAGGGCAGAGAGTGAGTGCCACCTTTCCTTTGCTTTTTTATGCTAATCCAAAGGGAACATAAAATGCAAATGAATCAGAATAAAAAATGTTTTGCCCACTTTTAGCTCATACAATTTGCAACCCATTTTTCGCATGTGAAAAGGAATATACAAAATCTATGGCCTTTTAAAAAAGCCACTCATGAATTTACTTTGCTTACAGATTTGCAAACAATACTCTTATGTGCAGCTCTAGGCAGAGCAATGTCTCTTAGAAAGTTGCATCATGCGTGAGTGTCAGAAGATAAAATTTAAACAACTGGAAATTGAACATAATACTTTGGTATTATTATTAACATTTTGTGTTGGTAATACATGGTTTCTGGATGGTAAGATCAGTTTTAAGGCCAAATCAGAAAGTGATCATCAAGAGACCATAAAAATGGCTTCAGTTAAAAGAAAACAGTGTCCAGTAACTTTACATTAGTCAACTGGGCAGCTGAGAATAGCCTGGTCACTTCTAGAAATTACATAAAGAAACAAATACTTCAAGTTTGAAAGCCTCTGTAATGGTGATGTTCAGATGTTAAGCAGCATCTGCATATGCCAGTTCACTGATATGGAAAAACTACAGTCTTGTTAGAAAGTCTAGCTAATTCATGTCTGGGTTTTGGTTTTCCATACTATGGAGCCTTAGTTTCCTCTTCATGGCAATTGCTGAAAGAAACTTAGTTGAATTTATTCATGGACTTTACTCAAATCAACATGGGGTTTTTAACAGTTTTGTTAAAGAATTTGTATGCTTAGACTGATAAATCATAGAAGTGATGAGAGCAAAACCTAATTTTGTTTGTTTTCATCAGTATTCTTCAACTAAAAAAAAAATTTTCCTGTTCATCTATCCTTAGACAAAGAACTACATTTTAAGTACCTGGAAAATGTCACTAACTGCTTTGCTAAATCAAACCTTTGACATGGAGTGAGGTTGTAGTCTCATGGCTATCCTACATTTTGTCATTCAGTGACACAGTGTAATCTCAACAAAAGAATTGTTCATAATTTCTTAATAAAAGTTACACACAGACATCTGTAAAGTATTTGAAACTGATTGGTATGGCAGACAGTATAGATGTGCTATAATATGTCCACAAGTGTTACTAACAGCTTTGTAAAGGTTTGGTCTTGTAGTAAATCATAACATGAGCTCTGTCCTGGAACTGTACCAATGCACGTGTGCCCTCGTGTCCCCTCCTCTGCTGCAGCATCGAGCAACAAGCCTTGCTGAATATGCAGGAGATTGCTTTAGCAGCTCTGTCAGGGCTCCACTTAACCCTTCAGTATTAAACACATAAATACTTCAGTGAGAGTACAGTGAAAACGTGGAGGAAACCAGCTATGTTTCTGAATTTCCTTCCATAATACCCTCGAAATTTTTTCACCTAGTTTTCTCTCAAGCCTACTTCTGTTACTTTGTAACTTTTCAGGAGGTCGACTCTGAGTTTTTGCTGTGGAATAATACCATCATTTCAAAGAAAGTGTAGAAGACAAACCACTAAAACACTTGTATTACTCATGCCTAGAAGAACAAACCTAAAAAATAAAATGAAATAATGAGCTTCTCATCATTGCTTATGCTTATTTTCTATAAATAAGTTTGTTAGTGATATCGTAGCTCTAAACGTTGCTTTTTTCTTCCATGTGGAATATATATTCAACTAACACTGGAAATGAATATTTCTCTGTTTCTCTAAAGTTTGGGGTTTTTTTAATTATCCAGTGTATTATAGCTCACTGCCTTTATTACCACCATAGAAAACACATAAATCAGCTAGGACAACCCCATCTATTTTTACCAGAACACAGAAACTGTTTCAAAGACAATAATTCTAATTCCAGGAAGAATTTTAGAAAAAAAAATAGGAAATAGCCAATGTATCTCAAAGAGCTATTCCATGAAGGAACGAAATGGGGGGGAATATAATGGCAAACGTTTGTCATGAGGTTTTACTGGAGAGACTGGTAAACTACTTTGCTTTGAAAGGAATTCAAGAGAACCCTCTACTCTACAGACCAGCTGTCTGTGTTTTTGTAGCACCGTAGCTGCTCCCTCTTGTGGCTGCTTCTGAGGGATTTTTCCTGTCAACATCATAAGGTCACAATTATGAGAAAGTGATCTCTGAACAGAGATTCTGCACCTTACCTGGACTGCCTATGCACAGATTTCCTTAGGGACCGTTTTTCCCTTAACATCACAGAATGATAGAATCACAGAATGGTTTGGATTGGGAGGGGATCTTGAAGGTTATCTAGTTCCAAACTGCCTGCCATGGGAAGGGACACCTGCAAATAGATCAAGTAGCTCAGAGCCCCATCCAGCCTGGCCTTGAACACCTCCAGGCATGGGGCATCCATAACTTCTCTGGCCAGTCTGTTCCAGTGCCTCCCACCTCACAGAATTTTTTCCTGGTATCTGATCTAAACCTAACTTCTTTCATATTAAAGCCATTGCTCCCAGTCCTATCACCACATACTCTTGTAAAAGTTTCACCCTCTTTTCTTGTAAGTACTGGAAAGTTGCAATTAGATCACCCCAAAGCCTTCTTTTTTTCCAAATTGAGCAAATCCAATTCTCTTAGCCTTTCCTCAGTTCATCTCTGTCAGGTGCAAAAGCACATTTATTCAGGAGTGGAATTATGAAAGCAGTCAGTTTCCTGTCTGCACGAACCATACAGGGAAAGGAAAGAAATCCTGAACAGAAGCGTTTGCTGCTTTGAAAACAAAGTTAAACTAAACAAAGACAGCTTTTAAATTTTCTTGTGCTATTTCATTTTTTTTCTTCTTTCTTTTATTTTCCTCTGTAGAATATTGCTGTTCACAGCAAATAAGTTTCTTCTTACCACATAGTTCCTGCACGAAGTATACTGCATCCACTCTGCTTTGTTTGCATCTTAAGCGTCAACTAAATGATTTCCAAAACTTTTCAAAAATTTTAAAATTTAAATCTCATTAGACACCACTGAAGTTTTGAAAGAAAAACACAGTTGTTACTAAACAGGGCAATGCAGGAGTGTGTGTTCATCTAGAGGTCACCTTAGGAGCAACCATGAAGAGTATTCACTGTTCAAGGGAAAAAACACATATCTGTGTGAAATTTGAAAAGCAACCAAAGATAACAATAATAGCACCAAAAACCAAAGACAAAGACAGAAGTTTGAGGTTGCCTTAGAAATTCCATTGAGGAAGATGTATGCCATTTAGTACACATAAACTGGCATAATTTCTTTTGCTAAGCTCCAGGGTTTGTTGTTGCTTTGTTGGGGGTTTTTGTTTGTTTTGAGGTTTCTTGGGGGTGGGGGAGATGGGAAGGGTTTTTTATCAGTTTGTTTGTTTTGTGGTTTGGGGGGGTTTTTGGGTTTTTGGTGGTGGTGGCTGTGGTGGTTTGGTTTGGTTTGGTTTGGTTTGGTTTGGTTTGGTTTGGTTTGGTTTGGTTTGGTTTGAGTTGGGGTTTTATTTTGGGGGATGGGGTTTGGTGGGGTTTTTTTTGTTTGTTTTGTTTTTTTCTGAGTTAGCCCTATAGCTTTACACAGCAGAAGAAGATACTGACCTAGTAAAACTGAGTTCTATGGTGCTGGGATGAAACCAGTAGATACTGTTTTCTAAAGCAAAACCTTCTATACATGGGAGAAAGCAAAATAAGAGAACCAGAAGAGCATCTCACATGTAAAAGTATCACACTGTCTCCCAGGAGATTGAAGAGCAGTGGCAAAGAACAGACCCTGCAGCGATGGTTTCCAAATAAGTAATTTAGCAGAAAGCTATGAGTTTGCCAGAAGCCTCCGTGCAAGTGGACTAAACGCCTTGTAGTGCAGGTTTGCTGCTTACTCAAGGAACTACACCTCTGGAGCACAGTAACCTACATCCCAAGACTTTGCAAATGTAAAGTTTTTTTCACTCCTGAGCTATGTCATTACCATTGTAGGTAGGTTTATCCCCATGCTTTTTCTAAACAACTGACATATTGAATACCCTTTAAAATTACCATATCAGTTTTCCCATGAGCAAAACAAATGTGTTAAAATATCAGACTTGACCAAAGAAAAGTGGTGTCATTTTGTGAAAACCTTCTGTGGAACTTGAATGTATTTTGTACTACACTGACATGCAACAAAAAAAAAGCTTTCCAATTTATTTTCTATCACTGGAATGGTATTGAATTATCACTTTTAAAACTGACACATAAATTCCTACTTCATTATTACAATGGGAGGTGATGGCTGGGACACTGTCCAAAGATTCCAGTTCAAATCCCCCTTATGCTTGGTTTCCCAGCACTTACAATGCTGGAGAATTTATCACTTCATTTTTCCCCTCACAATATGATTACTTTCTAAAGTCATGAACTTTACTGAAATATTTCTAACTTTGGCATAATAGTATGTTTCAGAAAATTAGAGTTTCACTGAATAAGTTTCAACCAGCTCTAAGAAATATAGACATACTGATCACCACTTGAAGTGTCTTGATGGTTAAAACTTTAGGATAGTGTTGAAAAAAAACCCAGATTTTGTTTAAAAGTTAAAAATATGCTTTCTATTTTGTATACATAAATCTTTGCTCTGGAAAAAGAAACAATGCAATTGCCACCATGCTCTGTGTGTGGTGATTAAGGAGTGGCTTTGTTCCTATGAGTGAGTTAAACAATATGATAAATCCTGTCAAAAAGATTGAAGCGAACATTACATTATTTTGAAGTTTCCCATTGGCATACACAAAAGTAAAATCTCTGTGTTACTACTCAGTCTGAATTTCTCAGCTGTGCATTTATACCTCATATGTCTGAGTGTTTTATGGATGACCAACCAACAAGTTGAATAATTATTGCCACCTTTTGGATTTTTACTAAGTAGAGTTTTAGAGGCAGTGGAGGTTAGGAGTGGGTGATGAGAAGTTTAATGTTCTTTAAGACTCCTTTCTCTTTTTTCAGTAGAACCTGCCATAAAACTAGGAATTGGTATTCAGAGCTATCCAAGGTCAACACTGAAAACTCTTTTTTACATTTCAATCATGCGTACTAACTTTAAGAGACCTGATGAAAGTGGTACTTTAAATGTCATACCAAAGAGGGATGATATAAAGGTTGGCTTCTCATGGGGTAAGGATTAAATCTTTCTGGATTAAATCTTCTACCTGACATAGGAATCCATTTTGTCTTATGACCCCCATGGTAAATCTTGTTGAGTTGCCAGAAGGTCCAGTCCAATCCAGGTGTGTTATTCTTGGTTATATGGTAGTTTTTTAAGTCCTGTGTACCTGTAAATTGAGAAAGAATGAATTCAGGTCAAAATCATGGAATGAAACTACCCACTTTCCAATCAAGTGAATGGTGATGGGGTGAAATTCCACAGCCAGACTCTGAAAGCAAAATCTGTGTCACTCACACAAAATAATGTAAAAACTTAACCAACAAATTCCAATATTTCTGATGCTTTATTCAAGAAATTGATATTCATGATGTAGTATCTTGATATACAAAGGGCAAATTTCAAAGCTTGTTCTAATATTTCTTGATTTGTGTTCTATGTTTCTTTGTTTCTGTGGGCCTGAGTACATAAACTTGTATCCTAACCAAATCATGAACCTCTTCCAACTTCCTGTGAACAAATTATACTGTTTTCTGTAATCACAACTTGAAGCAGTATCAAAGAGATCAGTGAACAATCAGATCTGTTGAGTAAATCAAAATGCCCTCTAGTAGGTAGACTGGGCAGGAGGTGACAGTGGAAACCATAAGGAAATTAAGGGCTGAGGCGTAAAAATATAACAGTTCCTTAACTGGTGTCACAGCTGTGGAAAAGCATCCCTCAATCCATTTCCAGTGGAACCAGTTTACTGCGACTAACTCTTGCCAAGCAGCATTTGGTTGTCATTGCATTGAAATGGGGGTCAGGAGTAGCCCTGAGACCTCCTCAGTGGCAGTTAAGTTTCAGCTGAAGTATTGAGGAGCAGACCAGTGCCAGCCACCACTTTTACAGCTGCAATAACCAACGTGCCTTGCAAATCAGTGAAGGCATCCTTGTGTGATGAGGAGGATAGAGGAACATGGAATATCATAGGTTGAAAAAGACCTCCAAGATTATCACATGTAACCATTTACCCAGAACTGCCAAATTCACCACTAAACCATGTCCCATGCCACATCTACCATCTATCTTTAAATACCTCCAGGAATGGTGACTCAGCTGCTTGCCTGGGCAGACTGATCCAATCCATGAAACCTGCAACAATCTAAGAACTCAGTGACCTGGGGCTGTTTCATAAACTGTGAACATGGAAGTAGCAAGCCTCTAGTGTTTGGACAAAGAAACATAAGGCTCAGACGTTTTTCAAGATAAGGTCGTGAACTTGGGTCTTGGCCAAATGTTCAATATAGTCATGACCCATAGGCTTCCCAAGAGTGCAAATAGAAGAAGGAAATTATCCTACTTTACCTTATTTAATAGTGGAAGGCAACACATTGCACTGGACTCAGGAGACCAGAAAACATGTTGGAAAAATTATTTTTTCCCATTAGAAGCATGAACAGTCTTCTCAGACTATTAATATCACTTACTGCTAATGAGGTTAGGATGAAAAATGGTTTTGCACCAACTTTAGACTGAAATAGCATAGGAACATGTTTGCTGAGTCCTCAGCAATCATTTATAAATAGAAACAGTGATGTCACATGGATCAAGACCTAGGTATGTTGTTTTCTGGCCAAACCAACAAAAACTCTGTATTTACTTGACAGATTAGCACACATGCTCATATCAAAAAACATATAAAATCCAAGAAAACCATGTTCAATCTAATTTGTGTTCACAAAGTAATAAAGTTGTCAGGGGAACTGCCCAAAACTTGACCAAATACCACTATTAATCCAAGACTTGAGCTTCTTTCAGGTGAAATTGAAGAAATTCAGAAGGAAAATGTAAGGTTCCCTTTTGGTTCTTGCAGCTAATGCAGGCTGAGAAAAATCTTTCTCAAAGCCTGTAAATAGGTATTAACTTTATTATCCATAATTAGTGGCCATGAATCTTTTTTTCTGTGATGAAAGCCTAGGTGATTTTCAATAGTTTAGTTTTTTCAGTTGTTGAAGGCAAAATTTCCAGTGCTGCTTTCTACAAGATTTATGTGATACAGGTACTATAGCAAGCGCTGTGTCCCAAGGTGTACTCTGTCCCAAGATATGCTGATGCAATGCCAGTAGATATACTTTAAAAATTGCAATTGCATTGCAGGAACTTTGAGAAGAGTTGAGTTATATATCAGAGTATTGAAATATCCAATTTCAATTAGAATGTACTATAGTCAGGTAAAATTTACATAAACTTGTAGTTTAATGAGGCAAAGTTATTGATGTGGGTTTTTTTTAAATTATATGTTAACAGTATAGTTTAGAAAAGTCTGGTCAGCAGCTGCTTGGTAACACAAATTAAATCTTAAAAATGAAAATAGGATAAAGAAAAGTTCTAATTGGTTTGGAATATTTTCTGTAGTTTTAATAAAATTCAGATCTCTGCCATTGTAACACCCAGGTCTTGCCATAACAGCCCTTCTATTAAATATCTGTAGCTGCCATGCTCACTGAAAACTGAACACAGGACTGGGTTTTGGAATGCAGAGAGAAGTGTGTTACATGTACAAAATTCATGTTAATAGAAACAAAGCAGTCACTCCTCAGAAAGGCAAGTAAATGGTGTTCTATCAGATTTGTGCTGTAGCGACTAATTCTGTCTCATAGTGAAGCACCAATAAATCTGTGGTGGATATAAGTATTAATGGTACTAGAAGGCTGCACTCCAGAGCAGTACTCATAATGCATCTTCGATTTGAGACTATTTGCCACAGAAAAGTAAAGTTCAGTGGTTTAAATTATCTCTACACATACAGTCATCGAGTTTATGTCAGTTGGGTGTGAAAAAGTGTGATGGCTCCCTTCTCTGCCAGTTCAGAGATTATGTGAGTTGTTCCCAACCCAAGCTTTAAGATCTCATCTCTTTAATGCAAGGTGCAACAGTTTGTGCACAGACAGCTCTACAGATCCCTGTTTCAATCCATGGTATGTCAATGAACATGCTGGTTGTCATTTCTCCTATTACTGTCTTTTACCCAACACTGTTAGATTAGCTCAAGACTGATCTGAATATCATGGAGTCATTGGATTGGTTTGGGTAGGCAGGGACCTTAAAGATCCTCTAGTCCCAAGCCCCCTACCATGGGCAGAGACACATTCCACTAGACCAGGTTGCTCAGTACTCCATCTAAACCAGCCTTGAAAAGGCCAAGACATATGTTAGGGTATCTTCAGCTCTCAGTTAATCAGTAATAAAATATTCATCGTAATTAAGCAAATTGAATTTGCTCTACTTTATAGCTTTTAAAATATTTAATCTTCTTACAATTCCTTTCTTATCAGTGGTTTGTAGACAACAAACAGAGATATGCCACATCTTTTTTCCAAAACTTAAGTACAGATCCTGTTTTTCTCATCCTGTCATTATTATTATTTTTTTTTAAACTAATGAAACAGGCAACAAACTTGCAGAAAAATAAATGCAGAAAAGACATTCTAGGAAAATTGTTTGTTTTCCTGCAAGACTATTTTTTTGAAAGTTACGTTAGATCAGAAAAATGCAATGCTTATCTCTCTAGAGCTTTGGGTCTGACATTTTTTCCATGCTTATATCTCTAACACATTTTCATCTCACACCTGCCCCTGGCATCAGATTACTTCCTGCTCCAGAGACCGCTGAGTGATATCTTCCATGTTCTTGTTATGTGATCAGGTGTCAGCTTGCTCGTAACAGCCAGAAAGACAGTGCTGGTGTTACTATATGAACAATAATTTTTACTTATGAGCACTGTCTTGTGTGAAGAAGAGCGTGTTCCTACAGTTCTAACAAAGCCAGTCACTATCACACAGCATGAAAAGTGAGAATAACAAGAATTGGAGTTATTTCACAGAGCTTTACAGATAATTTTGAATTCTCCTTCTTGCATTTTAAATTCTCTTTCTTCTTAACTGCTACTTCCGTAGGTCAGTCCCACACCTGCTGAATCCAGCCCAAAGTAATATACCACTCTTATTTAAACATTTTTTTTTTCTCTTTCCTTTCCCTTCCCTCAAGAGGCAAATCTGCTTCATTTTACACCAGAAGTCCTTTGAGCACCAACCACAGGTTCGCTGACTTGGCTGAAAAATTGGAAGTGCTTTGCCACCATGATTGTCTTCCCTTTCTGCATCATATTTTCTTATAGGACCATAGATACAACATAGGATTTGAATTTAACCAATATTCCAAGTTGAAAAAAAGGAGGACGTTAGAGTGGAATAACTGCAGATGACAGTCAGTGGGAGATCACTCCTACCTCTTCAGTTTAATATTAGATTGCAAATACAGTAGGATACAGTGAAAAGTTTTATTTTAAGGAAGAGTTTGAAAAAAAAGTTTAAACGTTTACTTATATCTGGAAGTTGGTTTTCTGCTGAAGATATAGAGTTCCTCTCTTTTAAGTAGAAGCAGGCTATCTGAACAATATTCAGAAATGGAATGAGACATTTATCCTACTCTCACTCTCACAAAAAAAATTTCTTAGTATAACCTGCTCTCACTCCCTCATCTAGTTGCTAGTCTCTTACTTCATCAAGTCTACTATTGGAGTGTCTTTTCAGTCCATGGGTAGAAATCAGCTTCACAAAGAGTCATAGTCATAGACAGTGCTCTTCTTCTGTAGAAAGTTAATGACCTTGAAACTCTACAGGCAGATGGCATCACACTGATCACTGCTCCACTTCTGGCAAAGCCAGACGCAAGAGGTCACTTGAGTTCACCTGGCCAACTTTGCCAGAAGTGTGTTAAAGAGAAAAGTTCCTGCCTGCTGGCAGAGAAATGAGGGCAGCAACCTTCAGGTTGTAGACAGTGACAGGGAACCAGAACTCTCAAAGTCTTCAGCTGGCAAGGCTAGTGCATGTGAAACTTCTGCATGTGGCTCTGTGAAACCCCAAGTCATGTCAGTGGAGTTACTTGGCTCTCATCAGTACATCTCCAGTTTGACCTGTAGTCCTTTTAGTTGTATTGTAAAGCAAATAAACTACCTGTGACTTCTGTAACTGTAGCACTGAATAACAGTGATAACAATCAGATTAGTCATAAGAATTATTCATACCATAATGAGAGGATATCAGTAGGCAAATTTTAAAAAATGCTAAAGTTTGTTTTGGATGAAGCTTTTATAAGAACAGACTTTGTTCTGGGATTTCTGGTGTTTTCAGTTTCCACTTGACCTATTTTTCTTAGCTTGCTCTCTGAAAAAAATTACTGAGCTTGAGACCTACTAACAGAATAATAGTCTAAACAATATAGCTTTACTCTTCAGCAGCTGCTGCCATATGATGATAGAACTTATAACCAACAGTAAGGTCTTTGAATAAATCTTTTCCATAATTTATCTAGGAATTGCTAACAAGACTGTAGTTATTTAACATATGCTTTATTTTTAAACACTCCTGATGAAATCAAAGAGGGTTTATATCTGTAATACAGAGTGTTTCCAAAGTGTTGGGCTTCCACATGGTGTAAGGTTCTTAGAAAAGCTATTACTTGCTTCTCCAAGCCTGTATATGCAGAAAACAGAGATATTTCCTATACTCAACCAGGTCTTGGATAATTAAATTGACTAACCTGCCTAATTTAATTAGTTACTGTAAAACATACAAACTATAACCTGCCACCTGTCTTCTGTCCTTGTTGCAGAGTATTCAGTAAAATTAGCAATTTTTTTTCTATAAAATTTGCTGCATGTTTTCATAAATATGAACACCTACTTTCTTTTTTATGTCAGTTCTCCAACTCACCTGCTAGGCAGACACTTTTTTCCAGGACAGTGATTTAAATTAACTGTAAGAAGAGTATACATGTTCTTGAGCCAAATACACAACAGAGCTGTTGCCACACAAGCTAACACACCAAAAAGAAATTGTAGTCTTGGTGGGGGAATCATGGGGATGCAGTTCCATGCCCTGTATTAGGCAGACTAGGTTTATGTAGGAGTCTTTTCTGACTGAAGCCTGAATACAGCTCCACATGATCTTAGAATGAAGACAGTAAAGTTCTATCACCAACACAAGATTCTGAAATTGTCTTCTCTCTCAAAACTTGCTCCAGCAATGAACCCAATGGAAGGTGGTCAGAGCAGCTCTGATAAAATCAGTTTAAAGTCAGTACTTGCTTATGACAGATTAGGAACAGAAAAAAAAAGAGAAGTAATTTTCCTGATCTAAGGTTTTTGTATTTCCATTTGTGTCAAACCAAAACCAGGGCCCCAGTTCAACAGAGTACCCTTCAAGAAGAGTCTTAGAGCCTCTAACCATTAACATTCTTTCTTTCTCTCCTCCCACACCCTTGGCTTCCTCTGCAGCCAGCAGGGTTTGAATGACCTGGAAAGCCATGAACATTTTCTGCTGCAGTGGGCCCCAAATTTTGAAATACATTTATGCAAGAATATCAATCATGTAATTCAATAGAGGTCAAATACCTTGCAAGTTATTTTAATTTTTTTTTTTTTTGCATTTCCATATAATTGAAAGAATATGTTTACTAACTTTACTAAATCTCCCATTCTAGCATACAGTACTATGTTACAGTATTAATGCCATCTGTATTTGCATGTATTCCATACCAAGGAATGTCAAGTTCACAGCGTTAAACTCTAATGTATATGCCAGAGTTTAGATCCTATGAATAATCCAGCAGGTCTAGGCAACATGTTTCTCCTGCATTATCTCACAACACAGTATCCTTCAAACAATACTATATTGTGTTGTACAATATAGTATATTGTTCTACATCTTTATATGAAAATACATTACTAAAAAAAAATTTATTAATTTCCTTCTTTCCAAATTACACTTACTTAATAGTTCATAATACACTTACCACAACCTTTCTATTGGCTAAGGCAAATATTTACAAAACCAGATTGCTAAAATGACCCTGTTATGTAGACAGGGCCTTATTTGCAAAGCTCTAAAGTTCTACAGCCACCACATCAAGAATTTTTTCTATCGTGGTGCAACAGGCAACAAACCTCAAGGTGTGTGTTAGACATCAGTCTTGCAATAAATTACCATATGAATCCTCCTACTACATGCCATTACACCCAATGTCTGTAGTTTTTTTCAACATTTAAAATCCATGGGTATGTTACCTGGAGTTTCCTACAGAAAGTTTTCAGAACTGCTTTAACTTAACACTCTATCTCTAACTCTACCTTGGGAGAGAAGTTCTGTAGCAGATCTTATATCAAAGCCAGAAAATTTAAGGATTGCCTTTAAAGAAATTAAAGTACTGCCTTCCCATGGGGAGAAATTCAAATGCAAACACAGCTTTGGAATCTTTTTAAAGAAGCTGAGGCACCTTTTATGCCAATCCCCCATTTAATTCCCATGAGTGGAGGTCTATTTGGTACAACTACTTTAGTGAATTTTTATTTCAACCTTTTAAGTGATATATGCGTACCCCACAGGCATTGCTTTATGGCAGGTTCCCAAATCACAGTGGGAAAACAGCCAGGGCTTAAACAATACTCATCTACATTTAGGGAGGAAATAAAAAAGGGATCTGTGCAGTAGCATAATCAGATAATATGACTGAAGAACAAGTGTCACACTCATTGATGGTATCATTTTTTTAACTTCCTCTTACCTGACTAAATCAGCACCTTACCATAAGAAAGAAAAATAAAGAACACAGCTCATTAGGTTTGTATCCTAGTCCCCTGGATCTGAAGGCAGCTGAAATGTTTAGACATACAGAGCTAAAATAAAGGAGGCCTTGTGCACAGAGCTTAGACACTGACAAAAGCCAGCAAATTCACAGCATATTTGAAGCAAATTAATTCTACCTTTTGTTCAGTGAAAATTTTGATATTCTGCTTCTGGTTATTGCATACTTGAATTGTAGGGTTTTTTGTTGTTTCAATAGAGGTTCAGATGCCTGGATCAAGACAAACGCAGAATGAAAATATGACCTTTGGCCCAAGATTTTTATGATCTGAATATGAATAAAGTGAACTATTAAGAACAAAGAGGATGAACAATGAAACAACGGGGAAAGATATTAGTCATCCTTGTAGACAATGCTCTCAGTGCTTGAGCTGCCAAGCTTTTGTAGGTGTTAGGATAAAACAGAAGGGATTTGAGGCAATGAAGCTATATTTTTACACTGTAAATCTCATTTAATGCTGGCGTAATCAGAAAGCAAAGGTTTTTTGGAGCCTTATACAAAAACGAAAACAATGATCACTTCCTCTTAGAGCTTACATATGCCTCATTTAAGTGCCTGATATTTTGCTTCTCTGACTGGAAAACTCTGCGTTCTATATTTTAGATGGAACTGTTCTGTTTAGTGATACATGTGAAGGGACAATAAGACACACAAGGAGAATAGATTCTGTCTAAGCTTTTGTAAGGTTTTCCAGTAGTCGTCAGTAGCTCTTTAAAGGTCAGTCCAGGCTAAAAGTCATACAGCTCCTTTCAGTGTTCAAAGGAAGGCAAATCCCTATGCCAGGGCAGAAATCACTTGCTCAGATGTACAATTGACTTATCTCCACCCAAATATTTCAATGCCTGGAGGCTTACTACAGATGTTCGCTTTTTGTTCATTGAGCATTTTGCAGCCAAGGCACTCATTTGGCTGCAGGAAGAAATCATCAGTCCATGAAAATGACACGGAGAAAAATCAGACTATAGTAAAGAAAAAAATCCTAAACTGACTCATGAGTGCAACTTGCAGAAGCCAAATAAATTTTAGTTTGGTGAAGGGATCTTAACTGCATACTGGAATCCCATGAGTGACTGGACTACTGATAGATTAACATGGGATTAAATTCTGCTCTTGCACATTTTTCTGACTTGTAAGAGACTTCTATAGAAACGAAACAGGTAAAAAAGATGTTGATATATTTTCTAATTATTTAGTCTGGTCATGCCAAATTAAATAAGAATGACCATTTTCTAGAATGTATGCTGACTTTAAAGATTGAGTCATTTATTCACTTTCATTGGAAGTAGGCAGTGGGATGACTCTTACATGTAAAACCAGACAGGAAGCGTGTACTGATTCTTTCAATTTCAGATGTGCTCTACTGATTGCTGAAAAGAAAGAAGCCTTTAAAAATATTGTGAGTCCATTCTTTTTATTACATTAATCCTTGTGGCTCAAATAAAGCAATCTCCTGGGTCTCCTAGGATCAAAGATTTGTCTTTCTGTTAATAATGCCAGAGCTACCAGGATCAACAGGAGAGCAGCAGCAGCCTTGTCAAATTCTCACATGAAAACGAAGAAAATTAAGCCATCCTAGCTGTGAAGGATTATGGAAGATTGGATACATTTTCTGTCATAAATTTTGGGGGGAATGTTTGTTTTGTTTTATTTTGTTTTGTTTTGTTTTGTTTTCATGGGAATGAAACAACGCTTTGGATAAATCTTTACTTGGATACTTCCACATTTGGATACTTATGAGGAGAAGTGGAGGGGCAAGGTCCTCTCTGGTGACCAGCGACAGGACCTGAGGACCGACAAGGGCCTGAAGCTGTGTCAGGAGGTGTTTGGGATGGATATTAGATAAAAGTTCTTCCCCCAAAAGGTGGTTGAGCACTGGAACAGGCTCCCCAGGGAAGTGGTCACAGCCCCAGCCTGACAGAGCTCAAGCACATGGTGTGACTCTTGGGGATGGTTCTGTGCAAGGCCAGGAGTTGGACTTGATGACCCTTGTGAGTCCCTTTCAATACAGGATATTCCATGATTCTACATATCATGTTGACACAATGTACCATGTAATCTCACTTTTTTCCATAACTGATGTTTGTATTGGCTAGTGTTTTTTCCTTTCTGTGTTGCAATTTTTGACTTCATATTGCAGTCTTGGGTAGAAGGGCCAAAATGTTCTAGGAGCTAGTTTAAGGTTGTGTGTTATTGAGATACAGTGAGGATTTGGCCAGGAATTGCAGTTCCTAGATTCCCTTCTAACTCTTTCGGCGTAAATTCCCAGGGCAAATTGGAAAACAGGGCAGACCTAACTGGCCAATAACGGCATAAAAAATTAATTTAAAGAAAAAGTGCTTTTTCATACATGAAAATCAGTGAAATTTCTGAAATATAAGATACTTCATTAATTTGATTTAGGACTAAGCACTCGGTGCTGTAGTATTCCTATCTTACATGCCTGTATCCTTCAGTCTATTGCTAGCTATACATGTTGCACACCTCTTGACAGTAAAGAACTGCTTTCATTACAAACATATATAATATTTTCCAAGGTCCTGGGGAAGGATCTAAACTCCTCTTTCAAATTGCTTTAATAGGTATAATAATTTTTTAGAAAGTGGCATCTCCTTAAATTTTATTAGTTTAAACTTGGTATACAGAATTTACTGCTTCTAACAAAATCTCCACTATCAACAGAAAAAAAAATTAAAATGAAAAAACATTTACTTTTAACTACAGCCTCCATCTTAACCTGGGAAACCTGCAGGTTTACAGTTCTAGTCTTGCGTTTTCTTTCAGAAGTGTGAAAACTTTTGTGTATTTTTTTCAGGCTCTTGTTCTCCTCCCAGAACAGGCAGCTGGTGCTGGTCCATTTAAAAAGACCATTACACCTCCATGACCTCATCCTAATTTCTTGCTGTTTCTTCCTCTGTGCCTCATGGCTAGGCTAATGTCAAGAATGACAGCCAAGAGCCTCTTAATATTCACTTGCAACATCCATCCTCTTAGCTTATAGATTTCCTCTCAGTCCCAAAAGTTCTCCCAAATATACTATTGTTCCAAATTCCATAAGCTCCCTTAATTTTGAGCATATGAGTAAAGTCACTAGCTCCAAGTTCTATTTCTTATGGCAGTTATGAAGGGTGTTTTAAAGAAAACCAGCACTGTGGACTCTTTGTACCCTTTTTACCCAGTTCCAGCCATTCTAGGATCCCAAGGATCAAGTTTTTCCTCATTCAACATTTTCCAGAAAATAAGGAGAAAATTAATGTTTTCATAATTTTATGTGTTTGTGCATTCATCCTCAGCACAAATGTCAGTTTCTTGTAGTACTGTGCTATGTTTTGTACCAATCAAACTATAAAGCAAAAAGGTTTTGGTAACTTGATGGAACTCAAAAGGATATGGGGACAAAGTGAATCTCTTTGCAGTGAAGAAAAAAAAATTAATTTATGCTACAGTAACTTTTTTCCAGTAATAACTTTGGGTAGATGCAGTAACTTGTATTCTGTTTTCCTTTACTTTTTGTTAATTTTCTATTTTAAAAAAATTATTTGGAAACAAGTTAAATAAACACATTGATCAGCCAGGAGGGTTTCAGTGTTTCTGCTGACACTGGCACAGAGAAGAAAAATGGAAAAACTAAATAAGGCTTGACTCTTACCAAAGCAGCACAAAGTAATAAAAGTTTTCTCCAGTGCAGTGTTTGACCTACACACAAATCACAGAATCACAGAATAGTCTGAGTCAGAAGGGACCCAGAAGGGTTCTAAGTGAATGTTCCACACAGGGATTGGACCCAGGGCCTTGGTGTTATTAGCACCATGCTCTGATCAACTGAGTTGGGAAGTAAAATGATGCCATCTGTACATGCTGTGGAGAACCATAATTTCAGCTACAGACACCGATTTTACATAGAAAGAGGGCAGCTAAGGTAGTGGCAATAAAAATTTTATTCGCTTATGTTTTGCTTCTTTTCGTTTGTCTCAACTTGCTTTGAGATCAGTAAGGTGAAACATGAAGTGGGAACAGGATTTGTTCTGTATATTGTACTAAAAAATGAGTTACTACAATACCAGTTCAGTGTCTTACCCACTAGACCACGCTCAGAAGAGAAAGCTGAAATCATGACTGCGTCATTTGTGATATAGTAAATGCCCTCACTGATGAACAGATTGACACAAGCAATCTTATTCCTCTGTAAAGCAAAGAGAATCACATCAGCAATGTCTGCAGCTGCTCTTGCCTCCCTGAGAAGGACTATGGGTTCTGCACATTCATTTCAGCTCAGCCTTCATACCTTTCTATCTTCTAATCTGGTTTCATATCTTTCCATTGCAAAATTGTTAGGTCTTGAGCTTGACATAGTTGTTAGTGAAAACATATCCCCATTCAAAGTTGTTTACATTAAGCTGTCAGACAATACTTAATATCATAGTTAGTCTGTAAGCTGTTTGGAACAGTGATTACTCCCATTTCAGCATGCCAGAAGTTCATAATAGGATATTGTTTTTTTGAAAACTGTATCTCTGGCTTTTTGAATTAGAGGAAAGTCACATAACTCCCAAAAAGAGCTTTTTATTCTCCTTCCAAGTCATTAATATGCTATAGAAAGTTTAATGTCTTTCAGAAATATATTCACGTATTAGGATATGTCCATTTTCTCTTTCTGACCAAAGTTCCTGCATTTTACTGCAGACCCTAACAGCTCTTTCTAGAACAGCTCTCCACCACTGCAGGGTTTTCAGGTTGCATGCCATGGCAGTGTTACATAAATATATAAATATATTAGCACTTCTGTACACTGTGAAAAACAACCAAAAACTAATAAACAGATATTACAATTGACTTCTGCAATCAGACTTTCCCCCATGCTCTTTCCCCTTACCATCACCAGATTACAGGGGTGGAGTGGTGTGTTTTCCTGGAAACTACTTTGAAAGGATTTGTTCTTAAAAGTTATTGTGCAGCAGATACACATGAACAGATTGTTAACCTTGTTCTTGATGAATTGTTTTACTTGATGAATTGTTTTTCTTGATGAATTTCAAGAAACTCATTCTTCCATGAACTATGCATTTTTTCAGCATGCTCCCCTTGGGGAGTCACTACCTGTAATTGTATGAGTTCTTGATTATCTTGTTAACCAACATGTATTTTAAATCTATAGCAAGTCAGACTAAATTTGGCAGAGTTGTAGAGGTTTCAATGGTATCAAGGGTTTGAATGAGTTGTCAATGCATAGACACCTAGTAGCACTTACCAAAGTATTTGAATTATCTGCATGACTTGACAGATATGCATCAAGACCCAAAGAAGTCTTGCAGCCCTTTTGTTTACCAAGGCAGCTGGCATCCATTTGATATAGAAAATAACACTCAATACCTGCATGTGGGCAATTTAGTCAAGTCCTGCATATTCACAGATCAATGTGGAAGCTTGGGCACGGTGCACACACAGATGTTTTTCTGTAAGCATCTGATGTTTCTTAACCTTGAAGTGAAACCCTGACAGAATTTTTATAAACTTTACAAAAGTGTTTTGCTGTCAAGAGGGCAGCTTAAAGCTTCACCTCTACCTGGACTGGAGTGCAGAGAATAAATATAACAAGTCATCCACCCTCCTGTGTGGATTATCTGCTGTCGTGTTTAGATTACATAATCATAAAATCATGGAATCATAGAGTCACTTGGGCTGAAAAGGACCTTAAGGATCATCGAGTTCCAACCCCTCTGCTCTGGGTAGGAACACCTTCCACTGATGTCTGCCAGGACTCTGAGCCATTGATCACTAACCTCTGGATGCAACCATCCAACCAATTCCTTACCCACCTAACAGGACACCCACTGGATCCATGTCTCTCCAATTTAGAGATGGGGATGTTATGGCAGATGAGGCTTCACAGAAGCCCAGATCTGTACATGTGTACGTCTATACAATGACATCTGTAGCCCCTTCATTATTCGCTGATGTTGTTCCTCTGTTGTAGAAAGCCACTAGGTTGATCAGGCAGAACCTGCCCTTGGTGAACTATGCAGGCTATCCCAAATCAACTCCCTTTGGCCCCTGTGCCTTAGCACAGCTCCTAGGAGGATCTGTTCCAAAATCTGCCCAGGCACAGAGGAGAGGCTGACAGGTCAGTTGCTCCTAGGATCCTCCTTCCTACCCTTTCTAAATATAGGTACAATATTTCCCCTTTTTCCAGTCACCTGGGACTTGACCTGACTGCCATGATCTTTCAAATATCATGGAGAGTGGCTTTGCAGCTACATCAACCAATTTCCCCAGGACTCTGGGATGCATCTCCTTAGGTCTCATAGACTTACATCTGGTCATATGTTCAAGTGGGAAGCATTTTGCCCCCACATTCCCACCCTGTTTTTCATCTAGGTGTGAGAAAGATGTGGGAAGAGAGTTTTCTTATATAACCTTAACTGCAAAATGAACTATATAGTACTTAAGTAGGAACTTAAGTTACTGATACAGCCTTAATACAACACAGTGAACAAATCAATTAATCACAACTTCTCTAAAGCCCTGTTCTCCTTAGCCTGTTTTTCATAGCACTAGTAGAAACTCATTGATATCAAAAAAGAAATTCTAAAATGCATTCACCAATATATTTGTCAACACAGAACTCACTTTTTATTTCAGTCTAAGTATTTTCCTTATTTCTAGGCTTAAGTGCTTAAAGGAAATATGGAATTAGTGACCTCACAAAGTCTTTTGCAGGTTAGATGTCTGTAGTTCTTCACTTTGGCTTCTATGATCATCAAAGGACCCCTTTTATTCAACTCTTCTTGAACTCAGCATATTCCAAGAAAATATTTTGAGGGTGTTTTCCTTTGCTGTCCTATTCTTATTTCCTTCCTTTTCCCTCTTTAGAACTGCTTTCACACTACTGTAACAATTACAGCTTAGCATACAGCCTCCCTTCAGAAAGATGCGCTGTCTTCAGTTTATGTCACAATTTGAAAAATCTGCATCTTGGCTATGAATGTTTGTCTACATGAAACTATTTCACTTCTCGTGACTTAAAAATGAGGGAGAGACTAAGAATATGTATAATGA